>NC_140169.1:70386816-70601943 GCF_963971535.1 Notolepis coatsorum | reverse complement strand
CCTATCTGCACTCCTCCTACCCACCATATATATATACCTGCATATATATATATATATATATATATATATATATATATATATATATATATATATATATATATATACTGTATATGCACTGTACAGTATTGTTATTATTACACTTTGTGTACTTTTGCACTCTGGCTAGCTGCCGACGTCATTCCGTTGCACTGTAGTGTGTACTGTACTTGTGTTGTGCAACGACAAGAGGATTTAATCGAATCGAATCTATTGTATGTCGTCTCTGTATAGGAGTTGTATATGGCCACGTCCCCGACGGCCTGCCTGCTGGGCACCTGTGTGTGTTGTTGAATTGCAGAGTGCATCAAAAGTTTGGACAGGGGGCGAGTGGGGGGGGGGGGGGGGGGGGGGGGGGGTGACAACAACAACCCCACTTATCCCCGCCCACCCTCTCCAGCATCCTCTGTGTCCTCTCCGTCGCCCCCCCCCCCCCCCCTTCCTGAACCTAAGCTGTGATTCCTGCCAGCCTCCCAAAATGTCCTGTTATGAGCCAGTCCCAGCCGACACTAATGCCCTCTCAATGCCCCCTGCCTCAACACGCCCCGCCCTGGAGAGAGAGAGAGAGAGAGAGAGAGAGAGAGAGAGAGAGAGAGAGAGAGAGAGAGAGAGAGAGAGAGAGAGAGAGAGAGAGAGAGAGAGAGAGAGAGAGAGAGAGAGAGAGAGAGAGAGAGAGAGAGAGAGAGAGAGAATGACATGGCGTCACAGTGGTGTAGTGGTTAATACTGTCGCCTTACAGCTAGAAGGTCCTGGGTTCGATTCCCGCTTGGGGACCAGGTTGCCACATTGCCAGGTACCCAGGTGGGGTATCTCCCGGGCCTTTCTGTGTGGAGTTTGCATGTTCTCCCCCGAGCTCGCAAGGGTTTCCCCTCCAGAAACAGAGATAAACCCAATTGAAAAACCCTGATGAAGTTGAAGTTGAATCCCTGATGAAGACGGACAGGAGCACTTGGATTGGTCCCCGGGGGCGCGGCCCCACGCCACAGCCCATGTCTGCTCCCGGCTGCCCTTGGAGGGAAGGACGACGGGATGGGTCAAGTGCTGCAGAGAAGCATTTCATCGACGACCCAATGTGTGTGTATCTTCCTGTGTGTCACCCATATCGCATGTGTGTTAATCTGCATGACAAATAAAGACTTCTATGCAGCAAGAAAGGCTCTGCTTAGTGACTGATTGGGAACGGGGTACAGTGTACTGCTGCTGTGGTCAGAGGGGTACCCCTTCACCCTAGCAGACCCCCGTAGGGGACATGCATTCTGGGCTACAGCACTTGGGTTAAATCCATACGCCTTCTTCAGCAAAACACTGCAATGTATCCATCCAGTAATCCACAGGTCCATTATTTAGAAACCCACAATTTATATTCCCGTAGGTCATTCCATACACCCGGTTCGGAAAAATACAGTTTTAATAGCAGGTGATAAATATGCGTCTGGCGATTTGGGAGCAACGTCCTGTCAAAATGGTAAATGGTGCATTTATATAGCAGCTTTTATCCAAAGTGTTACGAAGGATCAGATTAAACCGAATATATATATTTATTTATTGATATATGTTGCATAGTATTTGTATATCGTTTGATATCCCTTGTATATTCCTTGTACATATACACAGAATATCCCTTTAGTCTAGCCCATAATAGTTCATTCTCCTATTGGACAGCGGTCCATCGGCGCCAGGGACCGGCCCCTGGCGTCAAGTTCAAAGGTACCGACGAGACATGTCCGTACTAGCCCGGCTCCGCTCAGGGATACGGCGACAGAAATGAGAGTGGCACTATTTGTTCACTGTGCATATAAATATGGCGCAAGTAAATGTAGAAGTTCTTCTTATGCTTCTTACCCTCCTTCCCTTAGTAACAGAACATGAAGCCTCACCCACGATACGACGTGCGGTGAAGTATGGCCTGTTTGGCCCCAGAATAGCATTGAGACTTCGTGCGAATTAATAACTGAATTGTCAGAGTTTGGCACTGTACCGTCGAGTGCGACGTATTTCTATTAAGTTAATAATAGTCTATAGTGTATGGTGCATCGTGCGGTTAGAGTTCTAAAGTGACCAGCATCTCCAACGCTTCCTCGTGTTATCTAGAGTCTTATCCAGGCTGGGCCGACCACATGGCGTTTTCATCCGAGGAGATCTAGGCGAGGACCGAGGGACATGTACACTGGATTACCTACCCGACGACTGCTGAGCCCTATGCGGCTGGAATATATCTTTGCTTTGGTACTATGATTTGTGGAGCGGATAATCGCCGACGCCTGTGAGTGTTGGATTTACCCCCGAGAGGAGTCAAGTTGAGTCGGCGCTCAGAGAGACTGAGGTCGCCTAGCTTCTTCTTCATTGTGGAGCTACAGCCTACAAGAGAACCAAGGTGTATTCATCTGCGGATCAAGATTCTATTGCACTGTCTTCTGTACTTGAAGTCTCCCTAGATATCGTTGACCAGACGGTCTACTACCGATGGCTCTCCTACCCCCCCTACCGGCTTACAACCGGGAGGACCCCGACCAATATCCCGCTATATCATTAAGTGTACCATAGATATAATTCCCTAAGAGCCAGGTTGTATACTTGCTTCCTGCGTAACCAGAGATTGGACATTCAGTGTTGATTTGCCTACGAGTACTCATTTGCCTTACAAGTGCATTCAAATGATAAATGTAAGATAAATATTCTATGTACCTTTTGCTCCATTAAATATTTGATTATTACCTTTGACTGGAACCGATTTCATTGTGGAAAGTGTTCATCATATTCATATATCGTGTACTGTATGGCCAGTAGTTAAAGTACATAAAGCGGTAGTGGTTTAATGATACCATACTTATCAATACAGTCAGGGAATTGTACCCCTCAGTTACAATTGGTCCTTCGAGCCGGAGGGTAACTAGTGTAATATTAATATAGTGGTATTAATATTGAAATGGCCTATGATGAACACTCCACAAGACGGTCCTCCTAAAGTAGAACGCCCGCGGCGTAGACGGCAGCCACCTCAGTACTTAGAGGATTACGCTGCCAGTATACTACCTAGCCTTCTACAGACGGTAAACGCGGTAAAAGTAGAAAGTAAAATTATGTCCGACCCTATCAACCAGGATACCCCGACCACAGAGGCCCTAGTGGGTTCTAATGTAACTGACCAAGCTCACGGTGGGGACCAGGAGGGAACTGACACGACTTTACCCCCCGCCAAGACCGAAGAAGTAGTCCCCGGAGAGCTCCGGGAGGAAGACAACCCTCCAGAGATGGAACTCTGCACGGTACAAGATGAGGAGAGCGCCGAGGAGATAGAGCTCCAGGACTCCCCGCAGGAGAACGCATCCCCAACGAGTACTGCCAGGAGCGGATCACCTCAACCAGCGTCTTCCCCCAGCGAGGCGGACAAGATGCTGGCACAGGCGTTCCTCGCCAGCCTAGCAGCCTCAACGGAGCGCGATCGGCTCCAAGCACTGACGCTTAGTGAGCGCGAACATTCTTCCATGGAAAGAGAACGCATTCAAGCGCAGCAACGGACCGACGAAGATCGTATACGTCTAGAGATTAGACGCCTTCAGACGGAAGAGAATATGGCAAGAGACCGGGCCGACACCCAGCGTGCCGCTGCCGGTGCCCAAAGAGAAGCAGAGCGCGACCTCGCTCTCACCAAGCGCAAAGCCGAGCGCGACAGACTACAAGCGCAGCTAATGGAGCAGCTGATCGCCAGGGCAACACCCCCTCCCTCCGCACGGGGTTCCAGGGCCTCGTCAAGACACGGGTCAAGGGCACCCTCCCCTAACCGATCAAGCGACCCTGAACTCGACCACCAGAGAGAGCCTATACCCCCCTCCGAACCCCTTCCCCGACCGGTCCCAGTGAGACCCAGCTACAAGGAAGGAACAGCGTACACCGCGGAGAGGCTAAATAGACGACTACAGGATCTAGATGACCTGACAGAAGAAGAAGAGGGAGAGGAGGAGAGTCAAGCCCGACAGCAGCACAGTACTCCACAGGACCAGGAGGTCCAGTACAGCCCAGGCTCTACCCCCGCGGCTCTGCGCTACAGACCCCCGACTCAATTCACGGGTGAGCATGACGCACGACCAGCACCGAGGAATAGCACCTGGATACGCGGGCCATGGTACCCTGCCGGTACCAGCCCACCGAGAGGCGTAAGAGGAGACTCGCCTAGGAGGCCTCTCTTCCAACGCTCACCGATGTGCCAGCCATCCACGGCGTCATACATTGGCACACCGACGTTTCCAGACTTCACCCATGAGAACTGAGCACAGTACACGGAGCTACGGATGTGCTTAGAGACCATGATGGTGGATGTAGCTGATGAACGCCACAAGTATGCTATCCTATTGAAGCACCTGAAGGTGCCCCGAGCGCACAACATAGCGCTAGCCTATGCCACCTCTACGACCCCATACACAGCGGCTCTAGCAGCGCTCGACCAAAGATATGGACGTATATGGGATTACGTAATACAAGAGATAAGGCATATTGACCGCCTACCCCCAGCAACAGACAATCGCTCACTAGACGACCTGTCTATCAAAGTACAATCCCTGGTAGGGATGCTGGGGGCGCAACGAGAAAAGGGTATGCACGAACTATACGCCAACTCTAACGTCGAGAGGATTTTAGAGAAGCTGCCGCCCGCCCGACAGGAGCGCTTCAGGCGGCAAAGAGACCACCGTGATCCTAACGGTCCCGAACCATCCCTCCTAGACCTAGCCAACTTCCTGGCGAGAGAAGTCAGCAGCCTGCGACTGGATACGTTCGTGCGGAGCACACCAAGCTCCAGAGAGGGACCTAGGAGAGCAAACGATGGCCGAAGATTGGTGACTGTCATGCACCAATCAGAACCAGTACCGAGCAGCAAGAACCACAGTACCCCCTCGATGAAAGAGAAGTGGAAGATGGTGTGCCCGTACTGCGAAAAGGAACACTGGTTGTCACAATGTGACCTGTTCAAGAAGATGACCGCTGAAGAAGTGAGTCACTGGATAAAGTCCAACAGGCGCTGTTACCGATGTGCGCGCAGTCACATGGCAGCCGAGTGCCGCCTAAAGAAGAGGTGTAGTCGGTGTGACGGAGCCCACCTAGATGTCCTACACGACAGTAACAGAAGAAAGCCTGCACCATCCAGCAGCACAAAGGCAAGTGTTATGTACATTGACCCCGCTAGCAGCGGGGGCGCCCAGGTGCTCTTGAAGGTGGTCCGCGTAACACTGAGTTACCAAGATAAGGTCATGGACACTTACGCCGTCCTTGATGACGGGTCAGAGAAGACCCTTCTCCTCGCGTCCGCTGCGGCCCAGCTGGGGCTACGGGGGAGCGAAAACCAAATGACGATTCGGACAATAAGAAGAGATCTAAAGACGATAAAGGGCGAGAATGTCTCCTTCACTATCGCAGCAAGCGGGCAGCCAGAGAGACGGTATAGGATTACTAATGCTTTCACCAGCCAAGAAATAGGACTATCGCAGTACACCTACCCCATCGCCAAGCTGATGGATAAATATGTGCACCTGCGTCAACTACCTATCCCGCTCATAGACGGTGCCACCCCGACCCTGCTGATAGGCTCCGACCATGCAGACCTCATAGTCCCGATAGACCGGGTCCATACAGGACCCAGAGGTTGTCCTGCAGCAGTCGAGACCCGCCTAGGATGGACATTACAAGGCCCCCTCGCCAAGTCTCTTAACTGAACAGCAGCCACCAACTGCCTCCACTCCAGAGTGACAGAAGAAGACACCACTCTCCTGCAGCATGTCGAGAGGCTATGGACACTAGAGACAATGCCCTTTAAGAACGAAAAGAAAGACATTCGTTCCAAGGAAGATATTTACGCTATAGCCCTCCTCGAGCAAGGGACAAAGAGAGTCACAGTCAACGGAGTGATGAGATACGCAACTCCACTCCTGGGGCGAGAGGGAATGCCCACCTTTCACGCCACAAAAGAAGCGATGGAGCGGTATCTATTGAACACAGAGCGGCGCCTAGCCAAAGACCCCGCTCAAGAGACTGTGTACCGCGCTGAGATTAACAAGCTAATCACAGCGGGACACATAAAGAAAATTGACATTAAAGAGGCCGATCAGACGACCGAATCATGGTACGTGCCGCACCACAAGGTCCACCACAACGGCAAGGATCGTATTGTGTTTAACTGCAGCTACCAGATCGGATCACAAAATCTGAATAAAGAGCTCTTGCCCGGCCCAACACTCGGCCCCTCTCTACTAGGCGTGCTACTACGCTTCCGCCAGGACAAGGTGGCTATCAGCGGCGACATCAAAGGGATGTTCCTGCAGGTGAGACTAGTGGAGGAGGACAAGCCCCTGCTGCGGTTCCTATGGAGAGAGAGGATCGGGGATGAGCACCCAGCCATCTATCAATGGGAAGTCCTCCCTTTCGGAACCACATGCAGCCCATGCTGTGCTACGTTTGCACTACAAAAACACGTCGCAGAGGACCCAGCAGCAGATGAAGAGGTCCGACAAAGTGTGACAAATAGTTTCTACGTGGACAACTGTTTACAAAGCGTCTCGACGCCAGAAGAAGCCGAGGCTCTTCTACTCAAGCTCCGCGCCTCCCTGATCAAAGGCGGCTTTGATCTCAGGCAGTGGGCCAGCAGCGACCCGCAAGTATTGCGCAGCCTCTCCCCAGAGGACAAGGCAGCGAGCAGCGAGACCTGGATGGCGACCATCCCAGGAGAAGCCCAAGAAATGACATTAGGACTAGTCTGGCGCTTCAAAACAGACTCGCTCCATTATAAACACACACCCCTGACCAAGGAGCAGGGAAGGTCGACTGCACTACCGACCACCAGACGGAGTGTATACAGAACACTCGCCAGACAATATGACCCGTTGGGATGTATTCTACCTTACACCACCAGGGCAAAGATGATTGTAAGAGCGTTATGGGACAAGGACCAGGGCTGGGACGACCCCATACCCGAACACCTTGCATCCACATGGAGAGAGTGGGAGACGGAACTCAGCTCACTCCCAGGTGTCAACATACGCCGCAGCTACTTCCCACCCACAGTGAGGCCGGAGACGTGCCAGATGGACCTGCACGTCTTCAGCGACGCCTCCGAAGTAGCCTACGGCTCGGTGGCCAACTTGCGTGCCCGAGAGGAGGGAGGAGAAATACATACTGCTTTCATCCTGGCTCGCTCAAGAATAGCCCCACGAAAGCAACAATCTATCCCGCGTCTAGAGCTCTGCGCAGCCCTAGCAGGAGCGCAGCTCGCCACGTTAATCCAACGTGCACTCACCATTCCGGTGCAACGAACAATCTTGTGGTCAGACTCCACGACAGTACTCACATGGATCCGGTCTGATTCGTGCAGATACAAGGTCTTCGTGGGAGTCAGAGTCACAGAGATTCAAGATTTAACAGAAGTAGCGAGCTGGAGGTATGTGGACACCAAACACAACCCAGCTGACGTCATCACCCGGGGAATGTCCCTGGATGACCTCACCCGTCACAACCTATACAGTAACGGACCAGAGTTTCTCAAGCTCCCGGAAGAAGAGTGGCCTACATCCACCCCACGGGAGGCGAGTAAAGAGGAGGCCGAAAACAAGAAATCTATGTTCTGTGGATTGAACACACTCGTCTCCACAGACCCCGACATAGACAATTGCCTCACCCTAGAGAGTGCGCAGCTAAAGACATTTCTGTGGCACCACCCAGAGGTTCAGCCCACTACTGACATTTCAGCAGCTGATTACGAAGAAGCAGAACTTCTTCTACTACAACGAGCCCAGAGAGACTCGTTCCCCGATGAGCTAGACTGTCTACAGGGAGCAAAGCCCGTCCCATCAGACAGCAGACTGCTCCACCTAGCACCCGAGAGCGACGCCCATAGTCTCATCAGAGTGGGTGGTCGTCTGCGGAGAGCCCCAGACTTACCGGATGACGTCAAGTACCCGATAGTCTTGAACAGCCGACACAAGGTCACAGAGCTGATCATAAAGAAATACGACGAGGATGTGCACCACGCAGGGGCAGAGAGAGTCTTCGCGGAGATCAGACGTCGTTATTGGATACTGCAAGGGAGAGAAGCAGTGCGGCGCTTCCAGCGAACCTGTCTAGACTGTCGTAAGTGGCGAGCGCAGCCCAGTATACCCCGGATGGCTGATCTGCCTCCGACTCGGCGACAAGCCTTTTCACTCCACCGGTATGGACTGTTTCGGCCCGCTGTATATAAAGAAAGGAAGAGGAACCGAGAAGCGGTGGGGTATTGTATTCAAATGCATGACCACCCGAGCGATACATATCGAACTCCTTCCAACCATGAGCACAGACTCATTCCTTATGGCCTTCCGAAGATTCACATCGCGGAAAGGCAAACCGTCTATATTGTTGTCTGATCACGGGACAAACTTCAAAGGCGGAGAAAGAGAGCTGAGAGAGAGCTTCCAAGCTATGGGCCCAGAACTTAAGACCCACCTCGCTCCATCCCAGATTGACTTCCAGTTTAATCCCCCGAACGCACCTCACTTCGGTGGAACTTGGGAACGAGAAGTACGTTCAATAAAGACAGCCCTGTACGCCGTGCTTGGGGCCCAGACCGTGGCGGAAGAAGTCCTAATGACAGTCCTCACGGAGATCGAGGGAGTATTGAACTCAAAGCCCCTCGGTTACGTCTCAAGTGATGTAGCAGATGTCGACCCAGTCACCCCCAACACACTCTTGATGGGGCGGCTGGACCCCGCGCTACCCCAGACAATGTACAGGCCTGAAGAAGCGAACGGCCGAAGAATGTGGAGGTACAGTCAAGTACTGGCTGACAAGTTTTGGAACAGCTTCCTACTCCACTACCTACCGTCTCTACAGACCCGCCAGAAATGGGTGAAAGAGAGAGACAATTTGACAGAAGGAACAGTCGTCATGATTATCGACCAGTCACTACCCCGAGCGATGTGGCCGGCTGGCCGCGTAAGCAAAGTGATCACCGGTGCCGACGGAAAGGTCCGAGCAGCTGAAGTGCTCGTCCAAGGGCGGACCTACACCCGACCCGTGGCGAGGCTAATAGAACTGCCAAGGCTCCCCGATACTATCGATGACGACCATGACCCCATGACTTTGTGAACTGACTGACCCTCACAACAGACATTGAGTAGAGGACAGAGCGGTTAATCTGTCTCTGCTTAGCTAATTAGGTGGGACTAATTAGGGGGCGGCTGTTACGAAGGATCAGATTAAACCGAATATATATATTTATTTATTGATATATGTTGCATAGTATTTGTATATCGTTTGATATCCCTTGTATATTCCTTGTACATATACACGGAATATCCCTTTAGTCTAGCCCATAATAGTTCATTCTCCTATTGGACAGCGGTCCATCGGCGCCAGGGACCGGCCCCTGGCGTCAAGTTCAAAGGTACCGACGAGACATGTCCGTACTAGCCCGGCTCCGCTCAGGGATACGGCGACAGAAATGAGAGTGGCACTATTTGTTCACTGTGCATATAAATATGGCGCAAGTAAATGTAGAAGTTCTTCTTATGCTTCTTACCCTCCTTCCCTTAGTAACAGAACGTGAAGCCTCACCCACGATACGACGTGCGGTGAAGTATGGCCTGTTTGGCCCCAGAATAGCATTGAGACTTCGTGCGAATTAATAACTGAATTGTCAGAGTTTGGCACTGTACCGTCGAGTGCGTCGTATTTCTATTAAGTTAATAATAGTCTATAGTGTATGGTGCATCGTGCGGTTAGAGTTCTAAAGTGACCAGCATCTCCAACGCTTCCTCGTGTTATCTAGAGTCTTATCCAGGCTGGGCCGACCACATGGCGCTTTCATCCGAGGAGATCTAGGCGAGGACCGAGGGACATGTACACTGGATTACCTACCCGACGACTGCTGAGCCCTATGCGGCTGGAATATATCTTTGCTTTGGTACTATGATTTGTGGAGCGGATAATCGCCGACGCCTGTGAGTGTTGGATTTACCCCCGAGAGGAGTCAAGTTGAGTCGGCGCTCAGAGAGACTGAGGTCGCCTAGCTTCTTCTTCATTGTGGAGCTACAGCCTACAAGAGAACCAAGGTGTATTCATCTCCGGATCAAGATTCTATTGCACTGTCTTCTGTACTTGAAGTCTCCCTAGATATCCTTGACCAGACGGTCTACTGCCTACGAGTACTCATTTGCCTTACAAGTGCATTCAAATGATAAATGTAAGATAAATATTCTATGTACCTTTTGCTCCATTAAATATTTGATTATTACCTTTGACTGGAACCGATTTCATTGTGGAAAGTGTTCATCATATTCATATATCGTGTACTGTATGGCCAGTAGTTAAAGTACATAAAGCGGTAGTGGTTTAATGATACCATACTTATCAATACAGTCAGGGAATTGTACCCCTCAGTTACACAAAGCGCTTTACAATTTTGCTCCTCACATTCACCCGTTCACTCACACATTCACTCACTGACGGCAGAGGCGACCATGCGAGGTGCCAACCTGCTCATCGGGAGAAGTTAGGGGTTAAGTGTCTTTGCCCCGAGGGAGCCTCCGAAGCCACTGTCGCCCCTCTGTCAACCTGTGACACCAAAGCGTTTTATATGAACAGTTCAGTCTTTTAGACCCCTAACCTCTTAAACATTGGACGGCCCGTACGCTCGCGCACGTCACGGAATTTTGCGCTCGTCTGCCGGCTCCGGGCTGCGCTTCTCCCGATCATTCAATACATGACTACGAGGAGTATCCAGGCAGGGATCGAGTAACACGGGGAGAATATCATGCAGTCCAGGGAGTGTGTGTGGGGCAGGGTCGTCAGACAGGCGAAGGGTCATACACAGGTTTCAGGTCCTCATAAGTTCTGGGGAAAAGGCAAGGAGAGTAGTCAGGCAGGCGTAGGTCAGAACACGTTATCCAGAGACAGAGATCAGGGTGAAGAGCCAGGTATCGGACTGCAGGGAAAGGAGGACAATAAAGGGTTAGGCACGGACAGAGAACAAGGGACTAGATAAATACACGAGAGCACAATAACACAACCTTCTGCAGTGTGGTAGTGAAAGGTTAACGTACGGTTATGTATATAACCATAGTTACATGAATGTAGTGACGCTCAGAGTCATTAGTGCACATACTTCGCTCCAGTACAGTGCTCTGAATAAAAACTCACAAATGTACCTTTACCTACCAACATCCGTCTGGCCACACCCCCATCCGCCACCTATATAAGCAGGGGTGTGGCCATACACTCACCTCCTTCTCAATCTTTCACCACAAGGCAAGATCAAGGGCCGCAGTGGCGTCCAGACGCTGAGCATCACTAATACTCATAGAACTACGGTTATATTCATAACCTATCGTTCTATATCGTATTAGCTGCCGCTCAGCGTCAATCTGCACAACGGGAGCTGAAGCTCGACAAATGTACCCCACTGAGGCCCCCCACAACCATCAGAACCGGGGAGGACCGAGCCCCCGACCCTCCCTAATGGAGGGATACCCTCCCTATTGGAGGACGGGAGGGAACGGATCCGACCGTGCGAAGAGGAACTCGAGCAACTCAACGCACAGGGTGAGCAGACCGTGGCTTGACCCCATGACTACGCACACGCACAACCCGCATGCCACCAGGGAACGAACGGAAGGAACAACCTCGTTACCGCCCCCAAAATCACGGGGTCAAGAGCAAACTCAACCCCGTGGCAAGGCCGTAGCAGCGGAGCGCGAAGGAAGACCCAGACCCAGAAGGGACTGGATCCCCCCAGCATCAAGACCTCACCAGGCGGTCACTAGTGACACCGCCCCCCACATCGCCAGCGTATTCGGACAGGGCCCATCCAAGAGCAGGCCCTTCCCCCCACTAGCACGCCGCCTGGCACACTGACCCTGGCATACTCACGCAGTCAGCATGGCTGTAACTCGAAGCACTCAAGAGGCTACACTACAGCGGGAGCAGGCAGCGCACCGGGGAGACGACCTCCAGAAGAGGCCGATCCCTCAATCCAGGCAGCAGGCACTTGACCCGTGCCTGGAGCACTGCGGACGAGACAGGCGCCAAAGGGGTCAACTGAAAACAGCACCCCGGCGGAAGGGGCGTATGCTGGCATTGTTGAGCACCATGTCAAAGCCTCCACCAAAAAACCTGATGCTCTAGAGCAGTTCCCAAACTGTGGTGCGCGCACCCCTTGTGGTGCGCGAGCGCCCTCTAGGTGGTGCGTGACATGAAAAGGCTAATGGTGGTAAAAAAAAATAAAAGAGAAAAAATGTACAATAAAATTTCATACAAATCTTAGTCAAACCTTTAGTATTAAGTTTCAAGTTTCAAGTTTCTTTAATAGTTGTCATACAGAAGTACAGAATACTTTCATACAAAATGCTTCTTACTGTTACGCTCCAGAGACTGTGCTAGACAAGATAGTATCAAATAACATAGTATAGCATGTAATTTAGAAGTAGAAAATGAGGTCACAGTGTTCAGTATAGACATATGTACAATGTTCGATGCAGAATAGACGTAACTGAGTTACCATATAATATACAATACTATGCAGTGTACTAATGTACAATACTATATAGTGCAAGCAGAAATGGGATGAGGTACAATTTAGGTACAATTTACAGTAAGGTGTACGAGTTGTAGTGCAATCCTTCATCAATAAATATAGTGTGGGGAGTGGGTGCTACAGTGTGTTTGTTTAAAGTGAGTGTGTGCTATAAAGTGTGTGGAGTGGGTGCTACAGTGTGTTTGTTTAAAGTGAGTGTGTGCGTGTGGATGTGTGTGCTATGTGCGTTTGATGGTTGTTGTTGTGTAGTGTTCATTGTTCGTTTAGCAGCCTGATGGCCTGGGGATAGAAGCTTCTTCTGAGTCTTTCTGTGCTCACCTTGAGACTCCGGTATCTCTTGCCTGACCGCAGCAGTTCAAAGAGGCAGTTGTTCGGGTGACTGGAGTCTTTAATGATTCTCTTAGCTTTGCCCCTGCACCGCTTGTTGTAAATGTTCTGGAGGGTGGGGAGCCCCCCTCCAATTGTGCGTTCGGCTGAACGTGTCACTCTTTGTAGTCTGCTTCGGTCTTGTGCAGTGCTATTCCCAAACCAGGAGGTGATGTTGCCAGTCAGGATGCTCTCTATTGTACATGAGTAGAAGTTCTTAAGGATCTTCTGACTGACTTGGAACTTCCTTAGGCGCCTGAGGAAGTAGAGGCGTTGTCGTGCCTTCTTCACAACACTGTCAATGTGTGTGGTCCATGTCAAGTCCTCGGATATGTAGGCTCCGAGGTACTTAAAGCTGTTGACTCTCTCAACCGGTGCCCCGTCGATGCTGAGGGGGCTGTAGTCCTTGACCCCCGACCTCCTGAAGTCCACAATCATCTCCTTTGTTTTGCTGACGTTCAGGGAGAGGCTGTTTTCCTGGCACCATCCCGCCAGGACGGATATTAAACATGCTGGCAGAGTATTGTCGTGAACATTTTAATTAAATAAAGAAATTCCCTATCCATAGTCGCCGTGGGAAGAGATAAAATAAAAAATTAAATCTGTGCACGGAGACCAGCAACAATTTTTTCTAACAGAAACCCATTGGGTGGTGCACGAGCTAGGTCGGGAGGTGACAGGTGGTGCACGGCCAAAAAAGTTTGGGAACCGCTGCTCTAGAGGGGCTGAGGCAGAGAAGGCTGACACGATTGGCAGACGTCATGAACGTGCAGGGGCACACTCAACCGGGTAACCTGGGAGTTGACTCCGCTCCAACATACCAGGGAATCAACCACCCTCTTGGTTCAACATGCGGTGGTTGTTTCTATAACCCCTCAGGAAAAAACTCCAAAACACACCTGCGGGTATACACTGGCTATACCGCAGTACAAGTGTTTCAGTTTTCAAAAAGAGGTTATCCCAGGCCTACGGGTCGACCGGGACGTACACAGGGATGCCAGAGGAGTACTATAAAAACCACCTCAACAGCCCTCTCTCAGCCATGCGTAAGCGGGAGAAGAGAGGGGCGAAAATAATGTAGAACGAACATCTCCATAATATCAAACCCTGTGACACCCAGGCCGACCCGGCATTTTCCCCCCTGAAAAAAGCACAAGTCCCTCAGTGTACCAGAACAGACGATCTGCGTCCCCGGCGGACAACGGGTTAACTGACCTGGACCAGCATGACCAGAACCAGTCCCGTGCCCTAATCAACTCCAACTCCAGGAGGGGGGGTAGGTACGCGTGTCGATCTAAAACATTATAGAGGGCGCCACCCAGACGGTCCCATTCGAACCGCGCTCAGTGGCCCACCCCAAGGGCGTGAGACCCCTCTACCTATGCATTGATCTATTCCGTTAACATCCCCCAGATATGAACGAGAATTCGTCGAGACAAACCTAGTAAACTGGCGCTCGGAAGAGAAAAACTCCATCCCAGTTGCCCTATAAAACCGCTGTTTTAATAACGAGCAACCAAGGCGCACCAGCCTCATGTGTGATTCCTATCAGAAACACCCAGAGCCAGCACTATATACACGTCGAGACCCAAAACACATCAATGGATAGTCTAACAAGACACCAGATACCGTTCCTCCCGCCTGGGAAACGACAAGAAGACGTTTTTTTTTTTTTTTATTTTTAAGAAAAAAGAAAAAATAATACGGACATGGGCCCCATGCGACGCCGCTAAGGGAAACACCACCCCGTCAACCACACTTCATAAGAGGGGACGTGAGCGACGTACCCCTATGACAGGGGGAAACCCATGCCTCAACAGACCTGTAAGGCGAGGAATCAGGGAAACCCTAAACAATACCCCGTCCACCTACTCCAAAAAGGAGAGGACGGGGAACCCCCAGAGAGACTTCCCACGCAAGCTGTATAGATTGAAAAGAAATATTGCAACATTGAGCTATGTAACACTTGGGTTAGGACTCTCCGAAGAGGAGGCTCTGAACCAATACACACTCAATAATCGAATTGAATCGAATACACATACAATAGAGCAGAACTCCTTTTTGAAGTTCTACTCACCTTGACAATCTGAGGAGGAGGCTCTGAAACTCTGAGGAGGCTCCCTCACTGGGAAGGAGGGTCCGAACTCACAGAAGGCTCTTCTCCCTTTGGAGGAGCTTCATGAGGAGGAGGCTCTGACAACTCCCTGAAACAGATCCATAACATGGAACCTGAACAACTCACGGAAGTCTTACCAATAGAAACGCGCTCAGTGACGTACTCTATGGCGGGGGAATTTCCGCGGTGCACACGCCCAATCTTTCAGGGCGTGGGACCAGGAAACTCCCTCTACCCTGTAACGTGCCGAACAGCAACGTGACAGGAACCCTGAAGGACAGGGGGTTTTAACCCCTGACCAATCAGAAAAGGGGAGGAAAGGTTTACCAGTTCACCCCTTTACGACCCCTCACCCCTGATATGATGTAATGACAAAGTAGAGTCATGACCCAGTCATAGCATGCTACATGAAGCATTTAACAGCTTCACATAGCTCATGTGCTAACCTGCTATCTGATTTTTACTAAGGAAAAAACACAGAACAGAGAGGGCCCCTTTAAGAGCCCCGGTACCAGACTTACACATGTGCTTCTGTGGACCAAAACCTAACCCAGTTGTAGATCTCAACGACACACACAACCCTTCATCACAACAAAAAATGGCAAAGTACACTCTTACTACAGAGGAACACCGTTTTCCATAACGAGAGAGACATAAGTCCTCGATTACGTATTGGCCACAGGCCTTGCTAAGCACACATGATAGTGACCAAACAACCTTTTCCCTAGGAAAATAATCGTTTCTCAAGCAGAAGCACAACCCCAGCAGCTTAAGCTGAGGGTTACATCGTATCCCCACAAACACAGTGACACAATATATTGTAAACAAACATGTCTGAGAGGAGGGGGGGGGAAGTCCCAGGGAAAAAACGGGGGGATCACCCCTCCTACCTTACCCTTGATACGACCAGGTTGAACAGGTACCCCTGTTAATATGTGAACACGCTGTTCATTGTCATCACAGGCTGAGAAAAAGATTTTTTCCTCAATCACATGTCACTAAGCATAGCTTCACAGGTTAATTAACCCACTTAGTTGTGAGTTCACCCACGTTACAAATGTTACATGAACACACATGTTCTCATTACAACTAACCAGTTCATTTTTACACATGTAAAAAACAACGCCGATTTTCTATGTAGAGAGAAGCTATACCAGTGACAAGACAATTCATACACAACATCGTATCCTCAATGTATTGCAGCAACACACGTTTTGGAAAACATCGTTATTACAAAACATTTAGAAGGGAAGGAAAGAAGAAGTGTTTAAAGTCTGCAGGACTCGGGGGGGTGGAGCCAGGCGTTCATGGAGTGAGACGTGTTTCACGAGAGCTCCCTTCTATCGTGCAAAATACACTTTTCTCCCCATTAGTCTTTATTTTATTTTTATTTGTTATTGGTCTTCTTGTTGAGTCGTCGAGTTTCAACTACTTTCGTCGACTTTTTTCAACTTTCTGCGATGTCGATGGAGACCAGAGCCATGAGCACTCCAGCCGGCAAACTGCCACCGGGTCTACCCTCGCCGTCGCCCGGAATCAGTGAGATAAGTGAAGCTGTTCTCTCGGTCATGACCAAACTCCATGCATACTTTGAGGTACGCTTCGCTGAAACACAAAGAAAAGTACAGGCGGAATTTTTTGATACCCTTCATCGAGAGATGACAGAGGAAATTAGGTTGGCGGTCGACCCGTTGAGAGATAAGATGGAGTCGCTACACGCTGCCTCCACGGCTAATGCTAACGAACTAGCCACGCTAACGACAGAGGCCTCACAACAGGGCGAGAGGCTGGCGTGTCTGGAGAGCTCCCTGCTGGCTAGGCAGGCTGAAGTTGCCAAACTACAGTCGGTAATTGTGGGAATGCAGTCCCGGGAGAGACGCTACAACATCAGGATTGTTGGTGTACCGGAGGGCAGTGAGGGAGGTCGTCTCTCGGAGACCATGCCGGAATTGTTGCAGAAAATACTGGGGGCGGATGTCCTCCCCAGCCCACCCGTATGCGAGTCGGCCTACAGAGCGGGCAAGACCAGTCCTGGAGTGAACAAGGAGCCGAGGCCCATCATTGTCAAGCTAAACAGGCTACAACAAAAAAATCATGGTCAAAAAAATCATGTCACATCACTCCCATTTTGGTATCCCTGCACTGGCTCCCGGTACACTATAGAATTCACTTCAAAGTCCTCACTTTCACTTTCAGAGCACTTCACGGTCAGGCCCCTATCTACATCACGGAACTCATCCATCCCTACACAAACACCCGCTCACTCAGATCTGCCGATCAGCACCTCCTAGTGATCCCCAGGACCAGGCTAAAAACAAGGGGTGATCGAGCCTTCGAGGTGACAGCACCAAGGCTCTGGAACGCTCTCCCCCTGGACCTGCGAACTGCCCCCTCTGAGAACTCTTTTAAAAAACAACTAAAAACACATTTGTTCAGGCAGGCTTTTAATCACACATAGGCCCCTTTTCTGTTCTATAGTGTTGTTTTAATTAGTGACTAGTGACTAGTAATTAAAAAATTAGTGATTAGTGATTTTATCCAAATTCTTTTATTCTACTTTTTCTATCTGGTTTCACTGTTTTTAACTGCTGTTTGTCTGTTGTCATTTATTTCTGATTTTGTTTTTATTGTGTTTTTATATTAAGCTGTAGTGTAAAGCACCCTGTGCATTCGTGCTGTGAAGGGTGCTATATAAATAAAGGTCATTCATTCATTCATTCAACAGAGGGAGCTCATCATGCGGTCGGCCCGTGCCAGAAGGGGTAAACTAGGTCTCGGCGATCACAAAGTGGCCATTTTCGAAGACTTTAGTCTGGAGGTTCAAGCACAGAGAGGCGAATACAAAGTGGTCATGGCCAGGTTATGGAAACTGGGCCTGAGGCCTACACTATTCGCCCCCGCGAGATTATCTGTGCTGTGTAAGGGCGATGATCGTCGTTCATTTTGGTCGTTGGCTAAAGCGGAGGAATATCTCGGGGGGATAGCCGAGACTGTAGCTTGATAACTATGTCGGGTGAGTGACTTGGCGATGTGGGCCTAAATACATTGATAGGGCGGACTACTCACAAATGCTTATTGTCATGCCCAAACAGGCTAACTGGCCACTGCCCATCCAAGCCTCTATGGAAGCTAGCGAGCTAGCTGGACAATGTTCATTTCAGATACGAGCGTGCTGGCTGGTCATCACTAGCTTGCGCGCTAGCCTCGGGCTAACTAACATGCTATGGCTATCGCCCGCACCGAATCATTCGGGACCCGTTAATGTTTACGTATTTTGGCTGTTGTTGCTGTTTAAGTGGCATCTGTTTGCACAATTTAACTGTGATTGGGTCCTGCCCTACCTATCTTCTGATATGCTGTATTATTTTTTATTTTCATTTTATCCAGTTGTGCTATAGCTTTGCGACGTTGATACGCAGATTCAGAAGTAGTTGGTTACAGGGATGGCGTTGAGTTATTATATAATAATGGCAAATCTTTCCCTTATAGTTGGCTCATATTAAGGCCAAGGCTCACGTTTGTTGTTGTCCTTGTCTAGACGGGGTTTGGCTGTTTTGAGCCTTAGGCTCCAGTCGTAGAAGGTCGGTTAAGTATATATATGCAATATATAATAACAGGCTGTGTCAGGTATAGCTTATTACTATCCACGGGTTAATGAAGGTGTTTACTTCTATTCTTATATAGGATTATGTCATTCCAGCCTTTGTGCCTGACCAGAGAGACGGTTAAATGCTTGCACCTTGACCATAACCCTTTTTCCTTTTTCTTTTTATTGTTGCTGTTTAAATGACATCTGTTTGCACAATTTACCTGTGATCGGGTCCTGCCTTAGACTATCTTCTGGTATGCTTTAATTTTTTTAATTTTCCTTTATCCATTTGTGCTATAGCATTGCGACATTGATATGCAGATTCGGAAGTAGTTGGTTACAGGGATGATGTTGAGTTATTATATAATAATAGCTATTTTTTCCCTTATAGTTGTCTCATGTTAGGGCCAAGGCTCACGGTGGTTTTCGACCGATAACTTTATTGAATTTAAAATTTTTATTTTTATTTGTGTTTATTGGACTAGTGGGGGGTTTAATCAGGGGTTTATCTAGAGAGGGGGTCGGAGTGGAGAGCGTCTTATTGGATCCATGATTCCAGTGGGAAACGATAGGAAGATGACCATCCTTAGTGGATGGAGCATAGGGAGGGGATTGGAGAATGGGTATAGGAGGGTTAATATTAGGACGGGTGGGTTAGGGTATAGAGTAGAAGTAGGGGGGGTTGTAACTGGGGTGGTATTTTTCTGTGTTTTCTGTACTGTTGTCCTGTATGTGTGTAATTGTTCCTCCTCTGAACTCTTGGGATTGACCGTCTGGGCCCGCCTGGATCAGCGCCTCTGTCCTCAGCCTGGCTGCACTGGTATGTTCTCCACGCATTTAGACAAGTTCGACCATGGCTAAATTGAATATTTTAATTTGGAATGCAGGGGGTCTTAACGCCCCACACAAGCATGCCAGTGTCCTTTGGTTATTGAAGAGAAGAAATATTGACATTGCTCTCGCATTTATTGGTGGGTGATGTGTCAAGGCTAGCAAATCGACAATATCACGTTATCTCCTCATCCTCAGCCGACGATAAGACAAAAGGAGTCGTCATAGTTACAAGACGTAACCTTGATATCAAAGTCCTGGATGTGTGGTCGGACACGGAGGGAAGGATTACTATAGAAAAAGTTGAGTTCTCTCATAGGAAGATGGCATTAATAGCATTGTATGCCCCTAACACATTTGATTCAGCGTTCTATAATACAATCACGAAGAATATGTTGGAACTTACTGGATACGCTCTCATTGTGGGTGGCGATTTTAATGCGTGCTGGGATGCGGAGATGGATAGGTCCGGGTCCTCTGAAACAAGCGACCAAAAACGGTCCTCTAAGGCCCTCAGGATGTGGGCCCAGGACACGGGGCTCGCAGACCTATGGCACATATCCAATCCCACCCTCAAGGATTACTCTCACCTGTCAGCCAGACACAAAACCTTCTCTCGAATAGACTATGCATTCGCGTCCCCTAATATGTTTGATAGTTTCGACGTCTCATTGGTTCCCCTGGCTCTCTCGGACCACAAGGGGATTTTCCTTGTGGCAACCTTTGGCAGGCTCTCCAAGAGAGCTCCCAGGTGGCGTTTTAACTCAACCTTATTAAAGAACGATGATTTCTGTACTGAGTTCAGGAGTAAACTAGCTGAATTCTTGCAGATCAATGTCGGCACGGTCGAAGACCCTAGGGTCCTGTGGAACGCATTGAAAGGATTTATCAGGGGTCCTGTCACACTTTTCGCCTCCAATTTGCGTAAATCCCGGTCAAAAAAACTAGAAGGACTGGAAACATTATACGCGGACCTATACGCATCTTTGCAAACTAACTATAGTGAACGACTAAACACACAACGTAACATAGTCAAGAAAGAAATAAACTCCATACTTAAACAACAGTCTGAGTTCTTGATACATAGGACAAGGCAAAATTACTACTTTCACGGTTCCAGGCCTAGCCATCTGTTGGCAATGAAGATACGCTCGAATGATCATTTCTCGGATATCCCTTCGATCAAGACGCGACAGGGAACAGTCACTACTGATTCAAAAAAGATCAACGACACTTTTAAAGAATTTTACTCACAGTTATATAGCTCAGAGGTTAATTTCGATAACTCTACATTTGAATCGTTCATTGGCGGGCTTGAGATACCCCACATTTCTGAGGAAGAGGCTAAGGAACTGGGGAAACCAATCACTCTTATGGAACTTAGGGAGACGATTGCTGAAATGCAGAGGGGTAAGGCACCAGGCTGGGATGGGATTCCACCCGAGGTATATTTAGCTTTCTGGGACCAACTGGGTTTATTGATGCTCGATATGATCAATTACGCTATCGAACAAGGGGAGTTCTCAAGGGATGTCAACATGGCATTGATTTCTTTACTTCTCAAGAAGGATAAAGATCCCAATGATTGTGGTAGCTATAGGCCCTTGAGTCTTCTCGGGGCCGATCTAAAAGTGTTTGCCAAGGTGCTGGCCCGCCGCCTGCAGAGATTTATGACGGTATTGGTACACTGCGATCAGACTGGTTTTATCCCGGGGCGCCTGGCTGCAGATAATCTTAGGAGGCTGTTGCATGTAGTCGATAACAGTAAAGACAATACAGCTCCGTCCACAGTTCTGTCTTTGGATGCCATGAAGGCGTTTGACAGACTAGAATGGTCATACCTGTGGAAGGTACTTGAGGTTATGGGTCTTGGAAAGAATTTTATTCATATGATTAAAGTCCTGTATGCCTCGCCGTCGGCAATGATACTGACAGGCAAAAACTGTTCCACACTTTTTCCAGTCTCCAGATCTTCTAGACAGGGTTGTCCTCTGAGCCCAGGACTATTCGCGCTTTCCCTCAAACCATTGGCCCAATTTATTAGGCAATCGGAGGACATCGTCCCCATAATGGTCAATAATACACCACACAAAATTGCTCTCTATGCGGATGACCTACTGATTTTTATGGATGACCCCTCCCGGTCGGCCACAAAATTACTGGGAATAATCGACGACTTTGGTAAATTGTCAGGCTTTAAGATTAACTGGAACAAATCAGCCTGCCTACCTCTTAATGAGCTGGCCAAGGCGGTGCGACTACCAGCTGATATCCCCATAGTGGAACATTTTAAATACTTAGGCATAGAGATATTCCCCACGCTGAGTCAAACTACTAAGTACAACTTCACGGGTACTTATGATAAAATACGCCAGGATCTAGACAGATGGTCGTCCCTTCCTAACTCCTTACAAGCCCGGGCTTCCATAATCAAAATGAACGTCCTGCCTAGGATACATTTTGTTAGCTCAATGCTCCCCCTGCCCCCTCCAATAGACCACTGGCGCAAGGTACAATCGATGGTATCTAAGTTTATCTGGAATAACAAACGCCCGAGAATCAAAAGAGCTACTACTCAACGTAGGAAACAAGATGGGGGCCTCGCAATCCCTGATTTTAAGCTTTATTTCTGGTCCTTTTCACTGAGACCTCTGATGTGCTGGCTAGACCCTGTAGAGGCTGTATCTTGGCGCTCCTTAGAAGCGGTGGCGGTCTCACCGCTAAGATTGCAGGATGTAGTGTACTCCACTGTCCCTATTTCGAAATGCCGACTGAGATATGGACCGATCATAACTCACGTGATCCAAACATGGCGTAATGTACAGAAGTCATGTGGGGTTAAATGCCCATGGCACCTGGACTCTCCAATTTTTAATAACCAGCAACTACTTGTTGGGCACAAGCCGGTTAGTATTCCTCAATGGCAAAGGAGGGGAGTTCATACTCTGGAGGATATTTATGATAAGAACGGCCTTCGTGCGTTTCAGGACTTAAAAGAATTTTATGATCTTCCCGGCGAGTCCTTCTTTCTTTACCTTCAACTAAGGTCAGCGCTGAGGGCGCATGGCATGCCGTGGGCTCAAGCTTTGCAACCACACCCCTTCCTCAGGCTCATAGTGGACAGGACGACCTCCAGAGGGTTTGTCTCAGACTTTTATACGCTCTTAATTCAATCCACGTATAAAAATCTATCATTGGATACAATCTGGCGTGGGGATATCCCGGAGTTGGACCCCGAGTTTGACTGGGATGATGTTTGGGCAAATGTGGCATTGTCTTCCCGCAACCCCAATCACCAGCAAATTAATTTTAATTATATTCATAGGACCTATCTTACACCTAGGAAGCTATTTGCTATGGGACTGGTAACCGACTCTCGGTGCACTTTGTGCTCTCAAAGGGCCACTGGCACTTATATGCATATGTATTGGGATTGCCCACCAGTGGCCCGCTTCTGGAGGTCAATAACGGACAAACTTTCAGATCTGTGTGGCAGCAGCTGAGAAGGTCAGGACCGCCGTGTGCGGCTGAGCGGGGTTGGGGTGCTTGTTCGGGGGAGTACGGCGGTCTCGTGGGAGGGGGAGGAGGAAATGTCTTGTCTGTCTTGTCTTTTGTGTTGTCCTCTTGAATTTAACTGGGGATTTTATTGGGGGGCAGCTATTTAGCTATTTCCTCACTATTTGGTCACTTTTACACGGTTCCTGTGAGTCTATGGAACACCTCTCTAGGTTTTTGTTTTTCATGAAGGTTCATTGCTCTGTTTTCGAGTCGTGTTCTCAAAGCGTTTTTCTACCTCAGGCCGTTTTGAGGCGGGGCTCCGACCACTGTGTGACCCGGTGGCATCTGCCACATTGTTATGCAGCTGGGAGATCTCTGACATCACTGATATGCACATTTTGTGATAACTCAGCTCGGTGAGGGTGAATGCTGTGAGGTGAATTGGAAGCGTCGGCCTTGTTGTGAATTAGAGATGTACGTTTTATTAATATAGGGCCACACGGCCGGGAATCGGGGCTGGATACTGGGAAAGGCCATTTATTAGATAGTACCCCTTGAATTTAAAATTTAAAAAGGTTGAACTCTGTTTTCTTTTCTTTTTGTCTTTATAATTTATAAATTGTTATTTCTGTATTATTATTGTTTTTGTTATTTTCCTGTGAAGTTCTGTGTATTGTGATTGTGATTAATGTGTTGTCTTGTTTCATGTAAATAATAATAAAAAAAATTTGATCCAAAAAAATAAAGTCCGCAGGACTCCTACCTTCACCCCGAGCGCAGGCCGAGAGGACTGCAACACTGGTTAACGGGACAACCGACGTCGAACCCGGCGTCTCCTGCGTTGGTGACGAGGGTAATGTCCGCTACGCCACCCAGCCGCCGTTCTCCATGTTGACGAAGTCCTCGCTGGCATGGCACCCGGTGTTGGGTCGACTAACATCCTCTGTCAAAGATAACGTCGTAGTCAGAGTGTTTAAGGCATGTTATACTCACAGTAACGTTCAACAGTGTAGCTAACAGCCGATCCCGACTGATAGCAACATGCTAACGTTTCCTAGCCTAGTGAACACAACGAGCTAGCGCCGCAGCTAACAGCTGACTGGCTAATAGTAGGCCACAAACTAGCACGCAAGCTAAGCAGCTATCACCTGAACTGTACACAACGACATAACAAGCCACACTTCAGACAGGCCGCCGCCTGAAACCCTCCGCATCCTAAGAGAGAAGAGAAAAAGAAATGCCAACACAGTTTTCAACTGTGATTTACCAGACATACAGCGGAGTCGCACAATTCCCATACGGGCTGCAGCCGACTTGAGCATGGAACTACCGATAAAGAAGATCCATACCCACATTTCCTCGTGTGTAGGGTGTACTCTCACATTCATGTGAAAGATGGGGCCTCCACAGGACAGAGAAGCATCCGCTTGTCCAGAGAATCCCGGGTTCAAACCAGATCTCGGTCGCGGCCCACTAGTTTGACCATTATGGGCGTCAGACCAGGACCCTCCATCCGCCGCCTAAGAGGCCGAGCAGAGGACCCCAATCTGGAGCCTGCCTTCGTAAAATTGTCAGCTAACCCCCATAGCATTAGCAGACAACTGGCGCTCGCAAGCAAAACATTACTCACCCAGCTCGGAAGCAACCAGTTTCTCACAACAGCCGGTGCCTCCCACAGTCCAGCTGTATAACCGGAGGTTCAATACCTATCCAGCCGCAGCAAGGAGGACTGCAGGTGGGGAGTATATCAGCGACGCGAGCCCCTAATATGAAAAAAACGGTGGAGGTCAGAATGATCATCATCTTCCAGACACTCCAGTGACGAAGACATTATCGCTGTATTTTCTCGAAAATAGTGAGAGAAAATAAAGATATAACATCAACGTATCTCCTTGTTCTTCTGTTTTCCTTTCTTCAGCTAAACACCCCGTCAAGTGGTGTATACAGGCACTCTCTTGTGGTGAATTTTGAGAAGGAGATGAGTGTGTGGCCACACCCCTGCTTATGTAGGTAGCAGATGGGGGTGTGGCCAGACGGATGTTGGTATGTAAAGGTACATTTGTGAGTTTTTATTCAGTGCACGTCACTGGAGTGAGATATGTGCAGATTGACCCTGAGCGGCAGCTAATACGATATAGAACCTTCTGTAGTGTGGTAGTGAAAAGTTAACCTTCTGTAGTGTGGTAGTGAAAGGGTTAACCTTCTGTAGTGTGGTAGTGAAAGGTTAACCTTCTGTAGTGTGGTAGTGAAAGGTTAACCTTCTGTAGTGTGGTAGTGAAAGGGTTAACCTTCTGTAGTGTGATAGTGAAAAGTTAACATTCTGTAGTGTGGTAGTGAAAGGGTTAACCTTCTGTAGTGTGGTAATGAAAAGGTTAACCGTCTGTAGTGTGGTAGTGAAAGGTTAACCTTCTGTAGTGTGGTAGTGAAAGGTTAACCTTCTGTAGTGTGGTAGTGAAAGGTTAACCTTCTGTAGTGTGGTAGTGAAAGGGTTAACCTTCTGTAGTGTGGTAATGAAAGGGTTAACCGTCTGTAGTGTAGTAATGAAAGCTTAACCTTCTGTAGTGTGGTAGTGAAAGCTTAACGTTGGGTTATTACTATAACCAAGTTCTGTTAATAGTGGTGACGCTCGGCGTCACTCATGCACTGTCCTCGCACACGTGCACGCGCACTGAATAAAGACCACAATGCACCTTTATATCCCAATATTTGTCTGACCACACCCCTATCAGCTCACCTACATAAGCAGGTGTGTGGTCACCTGCTCTCCTCCTTCCCAAGCTTTCACCACAAGGTGAGATCAAGGGCTGCAGCGGCGTCGGACGCCGAGCGTCACCACTATTAACAGAACTTGGTTATAGTCATAACCCAACGTTCTGTATCATAGTCGGTTCCGCTCGGCGTCACTCATGCACATAGGGAGGCCGAACGGAGCCACCGGCCGACAAATACACCCCGCTGAAGGCCCCCCACAACCATCAGAACAGGGAGGGCCGAGCCCCCCCGACCCTCCCTAATGGAGGGCACCCCCCCCTATTGGAGGTTTCCCGGGAGGGCGACGGACCCGACCGTGCGAAGAGGCACTCAAGCAACTCAACGCACAGGGTGAGCAGACCGTGGCCTGACCCCACGACTACACACACGCACAACCCGCATGCCACCCGGGAACGAACGGAGGGAACAACCTCGTTACTGCCCCCAGAATCACGGGGTCAAGGGCAAACCAAACCAAGGCCGTAGCAGCGGAGCGCGAAGGAAGGCCCAGACCCACCAAAGGGACTGGACCCCCTGGAATGGGGGCCCGGAGAAGTCCATGATGCCAGCATCAAGACCCCACCAGGTGGGCACTTAGCGACCCCGCCCCCCACATCGCCAGCGTATTCGGACAAAGGCCCCTCAGCCGAGCGGGCCCTGTCCCCCCAATAGTACACCGCCTGGCACACTGACCCTGCAGAACAGGCAGTCAGCATGGCCGTAAGCACACAAAAAAGGTTAACCAACGGAAGCAGGCAGCGCACCGGGGAAAAACCAGGCAACAGGCTGTTAACCCTAGCCTGGAGACTGCGGACGAGACAGGCGCCAGAGGGGACAGCTGAACACAGCCGCCCCGGCGGAAGGGGCGTATGCTGGCGTTGTTGCATGACCAAGCCTCCATTTAAAAAAAACCCACCCAGAGGGGTTGAGGCAGAGAAGGCTGACACGATTGGCAGACGTCATGAACGTGCAGGGGCACCCTCAACCGGGTAACCCGGGAGTTGACACTTCTCCAACACACCAGGGAATCAACCACCTTGGTGTTACCCAATGCGGTGGTTGTTCCTATAACCCCTCAAGAAAAAACTCCAAAACACACCTGCGGGTATACACCGGCTATACCGCAGTACAAGTGTTTCAGTTTCCAAAAAAGGGTTAACCCAGGCCTACGGGTCGACGAAACATTACTTCGGACCGGGCCCGGCAATACGGGAAGCACAGGGTCACCAGAGGAGGTCAAAGACCACCCCAACAGACCCCTCTTCGCCATGCGTGAGAGAGGAGCGAAAAAGAATGGAGAACCAGCCCCAAGCACACCGTACTTGGTATTCCCAGGCGGTCTCCCAACCAAGTACTAACCAGGACCAACCTGTGTAGCGGCCGAGATCTGACGAGATCGAGCGTGTACAGGCATGGCCGTAAGCCATTACGACAGTGCTGAGTAAAACATTTACCCAACCAGGGTCTCCATAGCGCTTAACCCTGTGACACCCGGACCGACCTGGCATTTTTCCCCCTGAAAAAAGCCCAAGTCCCTCAGGGTACCAGAACAGCAGATCTGCATCCACGGCGGACAACGGGTTCAACTGTTCCGGACCAGCATGACCAGAACCAGTCCCGTGCCCTAACCACGCCGACATGCCTACTCCAGGAGAAGGGGCAGATATGCGTGTTGATCTTAAACATGAAAAGAAGGCGCCACCCAGACGTTCAGGGTGAACCGCGCCCGGTGGCCCACCCCCAGGGCGTGAGACCCCTCTACATATGTTCAGATCCATTCCGTCATCATCCCCCAGATATGAACGAGAATCCGTCGACAACCAAAACAGGTCGTCGGAAGAGGAAAAACCTCCATCCCAGTTGCTTTATAAAAACGCCGTTTTAACCCCAAGCAACCAAGGCGTGCCAGTCAGTCGCCTGATTACAGAACACCCCGAGCTAGCACTATGCGTGCGTCGGGACACAACCACATCAATGAACAGGCTATTTAGACCTGTCATTGAATCCCCAAGGCGCCCAGGGGAACGACAAGAGGGGTGTGATACTTCCTAACTCCAACTCTTTTTAAAAGAAAAGAAGGAAGCACCAACAGTATGTATCCCAGTCTACACAGCCGGGGGTAAAAATTGTTTACATTTTTACATTCCACCACCCTCCCATAGAGAGGAGACGGAAATCCCCAGAGAGACTTCCCACGCGAGCTGTACAGATTGAAAAGAATATATTGCACCTTGAGCCATGTAAAAGTTTGGTTTTAGGGCTCTCCGGGGAGGAGGCACTGAACCCATACACACTCAATAATCGAATTGAATCGAATACACACACAATAGAGTAGGACTCCTTCTTGAGGTTCCACTCACCTTATCAATCTGAGGAGGAGGCTCTGTACTCTGAGGAGGCTCCCTCACATGGAAGGAGTCCCAACTCACAGAAGGCCCGAATAGGAGCTTCGTGAGGAGGAGCCCTGACCACCCCCCGTTTTAAACAGATCCATCATATGGACCTGAACAGCACACGGAAGTCCTACCAACAGAGACGCGCACAGTGACGTACTCTATGGCAGGGGAATTTCTGCGGTGCACACGCCCAATATTCCAGGGCGTGGGACCAGGAAACTCCCCCCCCCCCCCCCCCCCCCCCACTCACCCTGTAACGTGCCGAACCGCAACGTGACAGGAACCTTGAAGGACAGGTGGGTTTACCCCTGACCAACAGAAAAAAGGGGGAGGAAAGGTTACCAGTTCACCCCTTTACGACCCCACACCCATGATACGATGTAATGACAAAAAGAGTATGACACAGTCATAGTCAGCTCCATGAAGCGTCTAACAGCTTCACACAGCGCATGTGCTAACCTGCTATCTGATTTTTACTAAGGAAAAAACACAGAATAGAGAGGGCTCTCCAAGAGCCCCGGTACCAAACTTACACATGTGCTTCTGTGGCCAGCCCAACCCAGTTGTAGGTCACATGACACACACAACTAGGGATGTCCCGATCGCCTTTTTTTGCTTCCGATCCGATCCCGATCATATGATTTTAAATATCTATCGATCCGATCGTTTCCGATCCGATCTTTCACATTAGTAATCAATTTTGACGCATTTTTGTCAGAAACTGGCAGAGTGAGACAAGCCCATCTGTTGCCTATATCCGGGGCGCGAGCGCGGAGGCGTTTGTTATTACATTCACCCTGAGAAATGTGCTTCTGCTTCATATGAGAAATATTAAAAGTTTCAATATATGTTTGCACATTAGTATACATTCAGTGTTCGACTTACGTAATGGTCCATTCTGGTCTGAAACGCCGACGATAAAGTCACGTAACGTTATCCTCCTGTTGAAAAGTTAGTTTGAAAACTTCGCCTCCAGCCTGCTGCTTCATGAGTTTTTCCTCCACGCGGAATCTCCTCCTTGCAAACATTGCAACTGGCTTGACTTTCTATTTTTAAATGCTTAGTTCCAAACCTCTGACATTAAGTCTAGCTGCTCAAGTCAGTGGATATTAACCGTGTTTCGGGAGCGACGTGTTGTTGTTGTGATGTGGTCGCGACTCGCGTGTAGCGTGTAGCGTCTAAATTAAAGGGAATGTTTGTTGCAACGGTGAAAATTAAAGGGGAATGTGTTTGTTGTGGATAATTATTCTGCTCTGTGTGACAATAAATACATTAATGATGATATATTATGTAATTTAAAACCAAAACTAAGGCCTCCGTATGAGTTTAAGACGTGGACATGGTCATGTTTGTTGAATAAAATTTTTTTTTTTTTGACTGCCGATTTTTATTATAATTTTTTCCCGATCCCCGATACTCTGAAAAGCACGTGATCGACGCCGATTCCGATCACGTGATCGGATCGGGACATCCCTACACACAACCCATCATCACCTACAAAAAATGGCAAAAACACCCAGTTGTAGGTCACATGACACACACAACTAGGGATGTCCCGATCGCCTTTTTTTGCTTCCGATCCGATCCCGATCATATGATTTTAAATATCTATCGATCCGATCGTTTCCGATCCGATCTTTCACATTAGTAATCAATTTTGACGCATTTTTGTCAGAAACTGGCAGAGTGAGACAAGCCCATCTGTTGCCTATATCCGGGGCGCGAGCGCGGAGGCGTTTGTTATTACATTCACCCTGAGAAATGTGCTTCTGCTTCATATGAGAAATATTAAAAGTTTCAATATATGTTTGCACATTAGTATACATTCAGTGTTCGACTTACGTAATGGTCCATTCTGGTCTGAAACGCCGACGATAAAGTCACGTAACGTTATCCTCCTGTTGAAAAGTTAGTTTGAAAACTTCGCCTCCAGCCTGCTGCTTCATGAGTTTTTCCTCCACGCGGAATCTCCTCCTTGCAAACATTGCAACTGGCTTGACTTTCTATTTTTAAATGCTTAGTTCCAAACCTCTGACATTAAGTCTAGCTGCTCAAGTCAGTGGATATTAACCGTGTTTCGGGAGCGACGTGTTGTTGTTGTGATGTGGTCGCGACTCGCGTGTAGCGTCTAAATTAAAGGGAATGTTTGTTGCAACGGTGAAAATTAAAGGGGAATGTGTTTGTTGTGGATAATTATTCTGCTCTGTGTGACAATAAATACATTAATGATGATATATTATGTAATTTAAAACCAAAACTAAGGCCTCCGTATGAGTTTAAGACGTGGACATGGTCATGTTTGTTGAATACAAATTTTTTTTTTTTGACTGCCGATTTTTATTATAATTTTTTCCCGATCCCCGATACTCTGAAAAGCACGTGATCGACGCCGATTCCGATCACGTGATCGGATCGGGACATCCCTACACACAACCCATCATCACCTACAAAAAATGGCAAAAACACTCTACAGAGGAACGCCGTTTTTCATAATGAGAGAATACATAATTCTCGATTAGTATCGGCCACAGGCCTTGCTAAGCAGACACGAAAAGCGACCAAACAATCTTTTCTTTTAGGAAAATAAAGTTTCTCAAGCAGTTTTAGCACAACCTCAGCAATCAAGCTAAGGGTTACATGGTATCCCTACCACACAGTGACACATTGTAGTGTAACAACATGTCTGAGAGGAGGATGAAGAAGTCCCCAGGGAACCGGGGGGAAACACAACCCTCCTACTTTACCCTTAATACGGCCAGTTGAACAGGTAAACCTGTTAATATGTGAACACACTGTTCATTGTCATTACAGGCTGAGAAAAGAATCATTCTTTACTCATATGTCACTAAGCATAGCTTTATAGGTTAGTTTAACCCCCTTAGTTGTGAGTACACAGTACATAAACACACATGATGTTTCTCAACACAACAAACCAGATCATTTTCACATCTGTAACAAACAACCCGATTTGCATGGAGAAGCTAATAGCAGTGACAAGACAATTCACACATAACTCGCGTCGTATCCTAAATGTAGTGCAGCAACACTCGTTTTGGAAAACATCGTTATTTACAAAACATTTAGAAGGGAAAGCAAGAAGAAGTGTTCAAGGTCTGGTCAGGACCTTGCCTACCGGGAGCGCAGATCAAGCGAATTGCAGTCTCTAACATGGCACCGAAATAAAACAGCGAGCTAGCGCCGCAGCTAACAGCTGACTGGCTAACACAGTAGGCCACAACTAGCACGCAAGCTAATTAGCTACCACCTGAACTCGTACACAACGATACAACAAGTCACACTCAGACAGGCCACCGTTCTGAAACCCTCCTCACCTTTTAAGAGAGAAGAGAAACGAGATGTTAACACAGTTTTACAACGGTGATTTTTACCAACATCCGGCGGAACCAGCACAAATCCCATCTGGGCTGTAGCTGACTTGAACATGGATTTTCCGATAATGAACATCCATGCTCACATTTCCTTGTTTAGGGTAAACCCCATTTGCATATGAGAGACGGGGCCTATACGGTGACAGAGAAGTACCCACGCGTCCAGAGATCCTGGGATCACCAGTTACTGGTCATGTGGCCCACTAGTTGCTATAATGGGCTTCAGACCAAGGTCCTCCGCCGTTGCCTAAGAGGCTGAACAAAGGACCCTAATCTGGGGCCGGTTTTCGTAAACATTGTCAGCTAGTCCCCATAGCACTAACAGACAAGCAGCGCTCGCAAGCAACATTACTCACCAACCTGGAACCCACCGCTTCTCACAACAGTCGGTGCGTCACTACAGTCCAGCTGCACCGTCGGAGGGTTTCACCCCGTCCAGCCGCAGCAAGGAGGACTGTAGTTGGGAGGCATGTAGCGCCGTGCTCCCAATACGAAAACCGGTGGAGGTTTTTAGAATGATCACCATCTTCCAGACACTCCAGTGACGAAGACAATATCGCCATATTTTCTCGAAAAATAGTGAGAGAGAAAATAAAGATATGATGTCAACGTATCTCTTGTTTTCCAACTCTTCTCCTACTATCACATCACGTCAAGTGGGGATCTCCGAGGCACTACCTTGTGGTGAAAGCGAGAAGGAGGAGAGCAGGTGACCACACACCTGCTTATGTAGGTAAGCTGATAGGGGTGTGGTCAGACAAATATTGGGATATAAAGGTACATTGTGGTCTTTATTCAGTGCGCGTGCACGTGTGCGAGGACAGTGCGTGAGTGACGCAGAGCGGAGCCACTATGTATACAGAACCGTCTGTAGTGTGGTAGTGAAAGGTTAACCGTCTGTAGTGTGGCAGTAAAAGTGTTAACCCTTTGTAGTGTGGTAGAGAAAGCGTTAACCTTCTGCAGTGTGGTAGTGAAAGGGTTAACCCTCTGTAAACTACTCATGTAAATACATGCAGTGGAGCTAGTACCCTATGGATGTGACGGACAGAGGTAGAGGGGGTGAGAGGGAGGGAAAGGAGCGAGAGAGCGTGCGAGAGAGAGAGAGAGAGAGAGATGGAGGGGCGTGGCACGGCAGACCAGACAGGGACCAGACAGGAGCTGCTGGTTGCAGGCTGCCGGCTCAGACAGACGTGTCATGGATATAATGTGCTGTGAGACGCTGCTGCGCTTGGTTCAGAGCGCTGCTGTAATGAGAGGCAGCAACACACGCTGGCTATCTTGTCCTCGCTGACCACAACACAAAGCCCAGGTGGTACAAAAACACAAGCTCCAATGGGCCTCTGTGTGTGCGAGTTAGTCAGCGTGTGTGTGTGTGTGTGTGTGTGTGTGTGTGTGTGTGTGTGTGTGTGTGTGCGTGCATGCCTACAGTCCACATCCATGACTGCGTTTGTGTGGATGCGCTTGTGTGCTTCAGTGTGTGTGTGTGTGTGTGCGTGCGTGCATGCAGCCCACGTCCATGACTGCGCTTGTGCGCCTCAGTGACCCGGGAAACATTCACCACTTAAACCCTTTCCGGGGTAGAGCAGATCCCAAGTCCAAATGTTTACACCCCTCCGACCCCCATCGCCCTCATCCCTCCTCAGAATAGCCTCAGAAAGGCCTCTGCTTAAAGGGGACATGCATTGCTATTCCTAGCACTATTTGGGCAACTTTACACAATTCCTGTGAGTCTATGGAACACCTCTGTAAGGTTTTATAAAAAAAAGTCATTGTTTTATATTTCGAATCAAGTACTCAAAAGCATAGTTTTTCTCACTTTTGATTTCAGGCTGTGTTGGCCTGGCTCCGCCCATAAGCACTTTGAGTGACAGTCATCCACACAGTCTGCGACTGGCAGACAGAGAGAGAGATAGAGAGAGACTGAGGGGGATACTAATTAATTTAGCCGCGAGGGGGAATAATCCCACGGGACAATGCATTGGTAACTTGTTTCAAATGACAATATATACCCCTGTGATTATTATTATACGGCTCGGAATACGGGCGTGCACGTGGGAGCATGCACAAAGATATTACAGTGATATGCTGCTCCCGAGTCCGACTGCCAGCAAGAGAGAGAGAGAGAGAGAGAGAGAGAGAGAGAGAGAGAGAGAGAGAGAGAGAGAGAGAGAGAGAGAGAGAGAGAGGAGGCACGGAGCACTGTGTAAACAAACGCTGCATGTGTGAGATAAGACGGGTCCCCTTCTCTATCTCTCTCTCCTTCTCTCTCGCTCTGCCTCGCCCGTTTGAGGAAGTGTCGGGTTTCACTGTGCGCTACAACCATAGAGGTTATAGTTGTAGAGGTTGTAGTTATGCAAATCAATGCTATGTCGACGTCACAGAAACCGTCAAATCAGAACAGTTTAGTTGAGTGAGGGAAGATCTCGTGAACTCGAGACTAGACTGATGAGTCAATATGGTAATTAGAGACACAGACCCATTGATACTAACTCATATTACTATAAAACAATGGTAAATACAAAAAAAAAAGCCATTTATAATGCATGTCCCCTTTAACACATTGACCGCCAGCCATTGTACCCATCTTTGGGCCCTGTCTGCCACCGCTGTAAACCTTCTTTGCAGGGCTATAACTTTTTAAATATTATAGCTATATCGACATTACTATGGCCCATTCAACATCGGGTATCTATCGTTCCAGATGTGGGAACGTTATATTTTTTCATTCATACATTGTCGTGTTAATACCGTCGTGAATATAAGTATGTTTTTAGAGTTTTCTGCAGTAATTCCTAAAAACTTGAGTTCTGTATCATTAGGGGATCCGCTCGGCATCACTCATGCACTCCCTCGCGTACGTGCATGCGCACTGAATAAATTCCACAAATGTACCTTTAATACCAGTATTGAAATACAGTGGTGTAGAAGTGCTTGTAGGGACTTCCGGTTGTGTGATGTCCGGGTAGCAGCTTGAATCTCGAGCTCCTCAGAACCCCCGAGATAAACGACCCAACAAACAGATATTGTCAGCAACATTTAACGAGTGAGACCGTAAGAAGTCTAAAGATGAGCCCGAAGAAACTAAATGCTAAAAGAAATACCAAAACCGACTCTGGAAATGAGAAAGATGTCACAGATGAACAGGCTTGTCAAACCAGCTCTTCCGACACTGACGAGGAAACAGAGAGAGAGGAATCCGCGATTCTAAAAGAATTAAAAGATCTAAGGAGAGAGAATAAAGAAGCACACAATGCCACTCAGTCCTCAGTGAGCAAACTTGAAACATCTATGTCGCAAGTAACTGAATGGATTGACAAAACAGAAGGTAGAATTACGGTAATTGAAAAAGAAATCACGAAACTGGATGATAGTGGAATGAGACACCAGAGGGCGCTCAAATACCTTGTAAAAAGAGATGCAGAAATTACTGCAACCTGTGAAGACTTGCAAAATAGACTCAGACGCAACAATATCCGGATCTACCAAGTCCCTGAAGGTAGCGAGGACAAGGATACTAAAGAGTTTGTGAAGCAGCTATTGACAACATCCCTGAAAATAACACCTGAACTTGAGTCTGAGATTAAGATAGAAAGAGCGCACAGATCACTGATGGCCAAACCGAGAGATTCTAGCGCCCCCCCCGCGCTCTATCATTGTGCGCTTTCTAGATTTCAATATCAAAGAACAGGTATTACAGCTCGCATGGGGACAACCCGTCACACTTCAAGGGAAAAGGATCTATTTTGATCACGATTACTCCCCAGACCTGCAAAAGAAGAGGGGTCAGGTGCGTCACGTCATCAAACAGCTGAAGGAAAAAGGGATACGCGCTAATTGCCCATACCCGGCACAACTCAGGATGACAACAGAATCGGGAACGAAGGTGTTTGACTCTCTGGTGGATGCAATTCCCACACTGAAAGAACTGGGAATTCATGTCCAAATCGACGAAAGAGAGAAACTACAAAGAGAACTGACAAGGGACAGGTGGCGAACACAAAGAAGAGGGCGAGAGCAGCGAACGAAAGGAGCCATGACGTCACTATCTGCCGCAGACCTAAGATCATTCATGGACGATAAAGATGAGTAAACCAGTTAGATATAGTAGACTAACGAAATGTTTACAATAAGTGTAAAACACAAGAAATAATGGACATGCTGCTGACTAATATGATTATCATTTACCCTGAGTATTAATTACCTGTTGGGAAAATTTAAATATATCAAATCTACTTTAATTTATATGTGGTTCTGAGGCCAGAGACTGAGCCATAGACGGATCACACTTAGCCTGTGTTATCAGGCAAAGGTTAACCCTATACGTTTGTGGTTAACTTCTCTGCACTTAGTGCAATATGCTCCCTGAGAGAGAAAGCTACACCTCTCTAGAACATCGGGAGATTATTTCATTTGTGATTTATGTAAAACAGCTTACTGGAAAATTGGAAGCCCTAGGTTTTCCCTTACAAGTGAATAGGGGACCATTTTGTTTTGTTTTTTATGTTGTATACTCTTTGACAAATGCCTCAAGCTCATATACTATGGAAGATAGATCTATGTTGTACATGCGAAATACAATGACATTATGACAAGCCTTAAATGTATTAGTTACAATATAAATGGTCTTAACAACCCAATAAAGAGGAAAAAACTTTTTGGACAACTTAAGAAAATGCAGTGCTCTATAGCATTCATTCAAGAAACGCACTTATCAATGAACGAACACCAGAAACTGAAGAGAGAATGGGTGGGCCAGGTGTATAGTGCGTCCTGTCAAACAGGGAAAAAGAGAGGAGTGGCTATTCTATTTAACAAATCAGTATACTTCACCAAAGAAAAGGAAATTGCAGATGACCAGGGCAGATATGTTATGGTCCTGGGGTCAATAGGAGGATCAATCATAACCTTTCTAAATATATATGCACCAAATGAAGACTGCCCCAATTTCTTTAAAGGTATAGCCTCACTTTTGGCTGGTAACGCCAAAGGAATTATCCTTATGGCCGGTGATTTCAACTGTGTACTAAATCCAAAAGTAGACAAACTGCCTGTAGATTGTGGACCCATTTCAAAAAGATCTAGATCACTGAATGCAATGATAAAAGAATTTGGACTTATAGATGCATGGCGTTTCCACCAGTGGCGTCGTTAGCCCCGGATGTTTTTCTCCTAGCCCCGGACCTTAAAAAAAAAAAAAAAAAAATTGTTTAAATTTTTTTTTTTTACTTTACTTTTTTTTTTTTTTTTGTCAGCATCCCCATTGTCTGTGCTGAATGTTTGTTAGTGTTTGGTATTTTTTGTTGGTTTTTAGTACTTTTAATCCATTTTTAGTAAGTAGTTTTCATTTGATCCTATCATTCTTTCATTCACCGATTTGTGGACTTGAAGATGTGCACTTTAACACAGCAGCACCTGGAGCCATCCATACCCATGTCCAGTGTCCACTGACAAAGACATGCTCATGATACTGTGATAAACTATAATAAGCTTTAATCGAACCCTGGTTCATTTCCTCGGATAGTCCGGTTGGTTTGGGGTGGTGTGAAAGCTCATTCACTCTTGCAAGTGAACCCTGCTACAGTTCATTTGAGATGTGAATGCAAAGCGGACCAAAGGCAGGAAAAGACCCAAAAATCGAATATTTCTTTTATGAGAAGACTGAAACATAATTATAATGAAACACACAATAGTTTTTTTTTCGATTGCTTAAGCATGATTTTGAAAACAGGGCCCGGTGTTTCAAAACACACAATTAGCACAACCACACACACAATTATCAGAACACCTCAGATCCTTTGCTAAATTAAACACTTGTCAAAACCATACACTAATTTATAAAAACTACATTTTGTTACCATATGAAACACACGTTTCATATGACTCAATTCTGTTTGAACCAGTTACACACACTGCTGTGCTTAACCTAAAACACATTTAGCAATTCTACTTCTCAGTGATTAGAGTACTGTAAGTGAAGTATGCAGAGAATGTGCAAATATACAATAAATTCACCAAACACTACACAAGACCAATGCTGTAGTGTAGACTGATGAAAATATAATTTATTTATCTACATATACCCAAATCAATGATGCAGACTGCTAAAAAAAACATTTTCTCTCCATATACCCAAATCAATGATGCAGACTGATGAAAATATAAATGTTCTCTCCATATAACCAAATCAGTCAACATTTCAACATGGAGAATCACAACAAAACATGTCCCAGTTTTCATGCTACTATGTGCATAACACTGTAAGCTCAGCAAATATCAGACAAACATAAAATACTGTATCCAGTACAGGTTAAAATTACAGTAAAACAAAAACAATTTTGAAAAAATGTAAATAGAGTACAGAAAATACTAGACATTATCTCTTTGCCTATGGATCTGGCAAGATAATTTTTTGTTGTGATTCTCCATGTTGACATGTTGACGGATTTGGGAAAATGGGAGAAAATGTATATTTTCATCAGTCTGCATCATTGGTTGTCTTGTGTAGTGTTTGGTGAATGTATTGTATATTTTCACGTTCTCTGTGTACAGTACTTCACTCTCTTTCCATTTTGGTTGAAGACAGGTGAACTCACCTGCTGCATTTTTATAGTGCTTAAACCTGATTGGTGTATCTACAATTAAGCAATGGTGTGTTTGTGCATCTGATGGCTGTGTTTAACCAATTGGCTCATATGTGTGGTAATTTGACATTCTGTGTCTAATGTAATGGAAGTGTGTTTAGTGTTTTGCAAATCACTGTGTGTATTGTTTTGCAAAAAGTGTGAGGCTGACATTGTGCTTATAGGGGTGCAAATCTGGGCCTACGTTTTGCTCCTTGAGTGTAAGGTTTTGATAATTGTGTAATACTTTTGATTTGAGTGTTTATGCAATTGAAGAAAACTGTAAAGACTAGAGATGAACTGTTTATTTCTTTTGTACATAGGCTGTGCATAATGTTTGTTTGTTTGTTTGTTTATTTGCTTATGTGTATGATTCTTAACTGTTTTTATTTTGTTATTGGTGTATATGTGTGTATGTATGTACAGTATATGTATATATATTATATATATATGTATATATATGTGTATATATGTATATTTGTACTCCTGTTGGGGCCTCTTGGACCAGATCAATGTTTTATCTGGCAAAATAAAGGTTAAATAAATAAATAAGAAACTGATGATTTGGTCCTGTTAACTTTGAATTTTCTATGGGAACTGCCCAGATCCCTCTCATGGACATGGACCTCACTTTGAGAACCTCTAATGATTCGAGTTCTTCAGTATTCATCTCTAATTACTCTAAAATTGCGTATTTCTGTGTTAAAAAAAAAAAAAAAAAAAAAAGGGGGGGGGGGGCCCCCCTCCACCCCCCCGGGCTGAAGCCCCCAATGTTTTCTAACCCTAAAAACGCCCCTGGTTTCCACCATCCTAGGCAGAAAGACTTTACCTTTAGGTCTGGGGTCCATGGTAGCTACTCTCGGATAGATTACTTCTGTATTTCCAAGCAAGATATTGACAAAGTTGAATCATGTATCATTGAACCAGCGACCATCTCAGATCATGGACCTCTAACTCTTCAACTTAACCTCAGTACCAATAAAATCTTTAAATATTGGAGGCTCAATGTATCCATGCTGTCTGACTCTCACACACGGGAGAGGATAAGTGAAGAACTGAAGAGTTATTTTGATCTCAACAATAAGGGGGATGTCTCACCATCAATTTTATGGGACGCGGCAAAGGCTGTAATGAGAGGTAAAATTATCTCAATTTCAAGTGCACTAAAGAAACAGCGAAATGAAAAACAGCAGAACCTAGAAAATGAGTTAAAAATACTAGAAAGGAAACATAAACTGAACAGAGATGAGGAAGATTTAAAAGCTCTACTAACCTGCAAACAAAAACTAGATGACCTGTTGACATACAAAGTGGAAGGAGCCCTTAGATTTGCTGGTAGGAATTACTATGAGATGGGAAATAGGGCAAGCAAGCTACTGTCATTCCAGCTCCACAAAATACAGTCAAGTCGGATAGTTCCAAAGATTAAACACCCCAGCACACACATGGAAGTAATGAAAACGCAAGAAATTGCTAATGCATTTGCAGATTACTATACCGACCTCTACAAAGCACAGCAATTGGAAAACAAGAAAGAAAAAATCAACAACTTCTTAGATAACCTTAAACTTTCTAAACTATCCCCAGATGAGGCGGATGAGCTAACCTCCCCTATTACGGAGGAGATAGGGGAAACTATTCAGATGTTTAAGAACAATAAATCACCAGGTACAGATGGGTTTTCAAATGAATTTTATAAACATTTCACTGAACAATTAACACCAGTATTAAGTGTAGTTTATAACTATGCCCTATCTGAGAGAGATCCACCAGGAAGCTGGTCAGAAGCTATTGTCTCGGTAATACATAAAGAAGGTAAAGACCCCACAAGATGTAGTTCCTATAGGCCCATAAGTCTCCTTTGCAACGATTTCAAGATATTGACATCTATACTTAAAAAAAGAATACAGAAACATATAATAAAACTGATACACCCAGACCAGACTGGCTTTATCACTGGTCGACAGGGTGCTAACAACATCAGAAGAACTTTAAATCTGCAAACAGTGGCTGGATCTCGAAAAGAACCATCAATGCTTCTCGGCTTAGATGCCGAGAAGGCATTTGATAGAGTTGATTGGCTGTACCTTGAACTAACATTGAAAGGTATGGGATTCAATAACACATTTATAGATTGGATAAAATGTTTATATAGAAATCCTAAGTCTAGAGTAAGGGTGAATGGTCACTGCTCTCACTTCTTTGAGATACAGAGAGGGACACGCCAAGGAGACGTTTTGTCTCCGTTACTATTCGCGATTGGCATAGAGCCACTAGCGGAGATGATTAGATCAAACCCTCAGATACAGGGAATAGATGACCAAAAAGGCATTACACACAAGATCTCGCTATTTGCTGATGACATTTTACTTTATATCAAAAACCCTTTAGAATCAATTCCAAACATAATGATGGATTTAAGAAATTCCGGCGAACTGTCGGGTTATAAGATAAATGAAACCAAATCAGAAGCCATGATGATAGTGGGAACATGGCCAACACATCTGAATAGTATAGCACCCTTCCATTGGGCTAGAGACGGATTCAGGTATTTAGGAATCATTTTGACTCCCAGCAGCAATCAGTTATATCAAGCAAACTACGAAAAGTTGATTGTACAAATCAAATCAGACATGGCCAGATGGGACATTTTACCTCTCTCCCTAGTGGGAAGAATAGAATCAATTCGAATGAATGTGCTACCTAGACTTATTTTTCTCTTCCAGTCTCTACCTATACCAATACCTGCCACTACCTTTAAAAGGTTAGATAAACTCCTATCCAAATTTATCTGGCAGAGGAAAAAACCTAGAGTAAGGCGTAAGGCTTAACACACTATGTTTGCCAAAGAACAAGGGTGGTCTTGGTCTACCAAACCTAAGAAACTACTACTGGGCAGCTCAATTACGCATACTTGTGCATTGGATACAAAAGGACCTAGATTCAGGATGGGTACAGATTGAGCAAAACTCAATTCCAAAGACCCCTCTCAGATCCATAATATTCCTGGGGAAAGCATACTGGAAAAAAATTAAGATTGGTAACAAATGGATTACAAATACATTAAAGGTATGGGAAAGTGTAAGGAAAAAGGGGGGAGGTCCACGATCAATATCTAGGGCCATGCCAATAGCAGACAATACAGAATTCCGGCCAGCTATGGAGGATGGGGGTTTTAAAAAATGGGCGGATTTGGGCCTGGTTACTATCAATCAATTAATGGAAGGAGACTGTTTTAAAACGTTTTCACAGCTACAGCAATGTTTTGATCTACCATCGAAAGACATGTTTAGATACTTTCAAATAAGACACTATGTAATGACTCACAGTGAGTGGGAAGCAATTAAGAGACCACCAACAAATGTGGAGCGGTACTTTATTAACACAATAGAAAAAAACTTGATGGAAAGAAAGCAGATATCCAATATTTACAACATGTTACAACTAGACGATCCAGGAGACACCACCTATATTAAAGAAAAATGGGAGTTGGAAGCTAATGTGATCATAGAAAATGAAGAATGGGAGGACAGCCATTCAAGCAATCATAAAATCACAAATAGCCCAATGTGGAAGGAGTTTGACTGGAAGGTCAAGGTCAGGTACTTTAGGACTCCTCAAGTTCTCTCCGGATTTGCTGGTGGGTCCTCACCACTATGTTGGAGAGGATGTGGAATGATCGGAGATCATACACATATTTTCTGGGACTGTCCAAGGGTGCAGACATTTTGGGTGAATATCAAAAATGAGATTAAAACCATTCTAGATCTTGACTTACCTCTGAATCCATCGTACTATATCTTGGGATGTATACCGAAAGGCACATACTATGGAGATACGTTATACATCTTGAGAGTGATACTGTTAATAGCAAGGAAAATGGCATGGCTATGGCATGGCTACAAAATCAACCACGACAATCAAACAATGGACCAAGAGACTGAGACAGATGTATACAATGGAAGAAATGACTGCACAATTGCAACTGAAAAAAGATATGTTTATGCAGAGATGGTCACTTGTAACCTTGTACCTGGAGAAACACTAGCATGAGTCTGACCCTCCTGATGCCCTCTCTCTCTTTTTTTTCTGTTAAATTTTTTTTTTCCTTTTGCTAAATTTATTTGTCTATTTTTTCGTTTCTTATCTTACAAAAAATCCTAAAAAAAAAAGAAAAATGTAAAAATCCCTCCCCACTGGGTTGTTTAAGAGGCGTACTCGGATTATACAGCTTATTTTGATTACGCTGAATACTTTGAAAACAAATTGAATAAGAGGGAAGAGCCTGAGTAACAAATGTCATTGACTATGTGAATCAAGTATATTATTGTAATGTATTGGATATTACATATAGAGTGTCAGCACCATCTACTGGCCACTATTATCATGCCCTGTATTACGTGCAGTCTAGAACCATTAAACCAGCTATGAAGCACGTATCTGTCTCCGGAGTATTCTTATAGATCATAAGAACCCTAATATGTTACAGTGGCGACGAGGACGGTGAATTCTAAGAAGAATATACCTGGGAGGAGACACAACATGCAAACTAGCAACTAAGTTAGTTAATTCCGTGGACTTTGTAGCTCTGAAGAAGAGGAGGCTAACGGAGTAAGCTAAAGCTAGCTGACGGAGCTAACAAGCTAACAAGATGGCTATGTTTAGGATCGGTAACTTATCGGAATATAAGGAGGGACAAGAGGATTTCGAATCTTACTTGGAAAGACTGGACATGTGGATGTTGGCAAATGAAGTGGATGAGGAAAAGAAGGTCAGTGTGTTCCTAACAGCCATTGGAGCAGAAGCATACAGACTTTTGAAAAATCTACTCAGTCCTGACAAGCCAAGTGCAAAGACGTACAAGGAGCTATGTGATACGCTCAGTGAGCATTACAAGCCAAAGCCAATCGTGATTATGGAAAGATTCCGTTTTCAAAAGAGAAATCAGCAGGATGGTGAGTCAATTGCGGAGTATGTAGTAGCATTAAAGCAACTGTCAACTCACTGTGATTTTGGTGCACATTTGAACGATGCACTTCGCAACCGTTTTGTGAGTGGATTAAAAGCCGAAGAAGTGCAAAGGAGACTGTTATCGCGGCAAGCGCTGACGTTCAAGGATGCATGTGAGACTGCATTAGCAATGGAGATGGCATCACTCAATGCACAAGAATTTTCAAGCAAGCTGAAGGAGACGGGGAATGTAAACAGTGTGAGGGAAAATGAAAAAAGGCAGTGGAAAAAGAAATCTGAGCCACACCGTACACAAAAGAGCTGGCAACCAAAACAAGATGGTGACCAGAAGGAGTTTAAGCCTTGCTACAGATGTGGGGGTAAGCAGCATTCACACGAGGCATGTAAATTCAAGGATGAAAAGTGCCACAATTGTTCGAAAGTGGGACATATTGCACGGATGTGTAGGAACAGGAAGACGCATTATGTACAACAGGAGGCTGGGGAAAGCGATACAGATGAAGAGCTTTCTGTGTACACAGTGTACACTGCTGCTAACAAAACACATGGCATTCACATCCCTGTTACAGTTGAAGGCAGGGTGGTGGATATGTTACTGGACACAGGAGCTCAAGCAACTCTAGTGTCAGAGACTGTTTACAGAAAGTCGTTAGCTCATCTAACCCTGAGGAAATGCAACACAAAACTGTTCACTTTTACGGGAGAGAGAATCCCCACGCTGGGAGAAGTGACAGTGAATGTAGAATATGAGCGACAGACAGACAAGTTGCCCCTGGTGATTGTGAAGGGAGACAGACCAGCGCTGCTAGGTTGTGACTGGCTGAAGATACTCAGGCTGAACTGGAGAGAAATATTCACGGTGAGAGCCAGCAGTGACAGTGATGGAGACATGGAGGCTTTGTTACAGAAACACAAGGCTGTGTTTGAGGAAGGCCCCAGCACAATCCGTGAGTTCAAAGCCTCTATCAGAGTAAAGCCAGGAGCCCAGCCCATCATCAGGAAGGCTAGACCGATGCCATATTCCCTCAAAGAACCAGTTGAGAAGGAGCTGGATCGACTGGAAGGACTAGGCATCATATCCAAGGTTGACAGAAGTGAGTGGGCGTCGCCCATAGTCATAGTCCCAAAGCCGGATAAGTCAATCAGGATCTATGGTGACTACAAGGTAACCATAAACCAGAGTGTGGAGGAAGAAACATACCCACTACCGAACACAGAGGATCTGTTCGCAACATTGGCTGGAGGAAAGTTGTTCACCAAATTGGACTTGTCACATGCATATCAGCAGTTAGAACTGGATAAAGACTCTGAAAAATATCTCACGGTGAACACACACCGGGGACTGTATGTGTATCACCGTCTCTCATATGGAGTCTCCAGCGCACCATCCATCTTCCAGGGAGTGATGGATCAAATCCTGCAAGGGCTAGACCACGTGACATGTTTTCTGGATGACATTCTCATCACAGCGGAGTCTAAAGAGGACCACTTGAAAATGCTGGACGAGGTCCTGAGTTGTCTGGGGAGATATGGCGTCAGAGTGAAACGTGCTAAGTGCAAATTCATGGAGAGCAGAGTGGAGTATTTAGGGCACATGGTGGACAGCGAAGGACTCCACCCCACCAAAGAGAAGGTGGAAGCGATAATGAATGCTCCAAGCCCCACAAATGAATCGGAACTCCGTTCATTCATTGGATTATTGAACTACTATGGGAGGTTCATAAAGAACCTGTCTTCTCTGTTACAACCACTGTATGCACTACTGAAGAAGGACAGACCTTGGAAGTGGACAGTGGAATGTGACCAAGTGTTCAAAAAGGCGACAAACCAGCTGTTAGAGAGCACAGCGGTTGTACATTATGACACCAAGAAGCCAATGAGGCTAGCATGCGATGCATCACCCTACGGGGTGGGTGCGGTGATATCGCACATCATGGAAAATGGAGAAGAAAAGCCCATTGCATTTGCGTCACGCACCCTGACGGATGCAGAGCGTAATTATGCGCAAATTGAGAAAGAGGCTCTAGCCATCATTTTCGGAGTGAAGAAATTTCATAAATACCTCTATGGAAGAAAGTTCACCCTGATCACGGATCACAAGCCGCTCTTGGTGATCCTGGGCCCAAAGTCAGACATTCCTACCCTTGCTGCTCTGAGAATGCAGCGGTGGGCACTGATACTCATGGCGTATAATTATGACATTGAATATCGCAGATCTGCCGATCATGCCAACGCTGATGCGTTATCCAGGCTGCCGAGACGTGACAAGGACAAAACGGCTGAAGATAAAAACATCTTCTACTTCTCAGCAGTAGATGACCTCCCTGTGCATGCAAGCGACATAGCACGGAGCACTCGCAAAGATCCAGTGCTGAGCAAAGTCATATAATGGCTCGAAGTTGTTCCCATGACAACCACTACAGCAGTGAAGACCATTGACGTGCTCCGGAACATATTTGCTTCTCAGGGCCTACCAGAAGAAGTGGTTTCAGATAATGGACCACAATTTACATCCTCTGAGTTCAAGCAGTTTCTGAGGAGCAACGGTATCAAACAGACACTGGTGCCAGCATACCATCCCGCCTCGAACGGGGCAGCGGAGAGGTCCGTACGAACCGTTAAAGCAGCACTCATGAAACAGGTTATTGGAGAAGAGGTTCTGCAGACCAAACTGTCACTACAACACAGACTGGCAAACTTCCTGTTGATGTACAGGAGCACACCGCACTCGGTGACAGGAGTCACACCAGCGGAGCTGTTCTTAAAACGTCAACTGAGAACCAGATTCAGTCTACTCAAACCAAGCCTGGCGAGAACAGTTGAAGAGAAACAACTAAAGCAAAAGACCTACCATGACAAAACAACAACAAAGTTGAGAGACCTACAGCCAGGTGACCACGTGCGTGTAAAAAACTTCCGTGAGGGAAAGGAAAAGTGGTTAAGAGCAACAGTGGTAAAGCGCCTCGGACCAGTCAGGTACCTGATCGACGATGGAGGGAGACATCGCTCAGTCCATATTGACCACTTACTGTTCTCCAGAGAAGAAACACCATACCAACACACCAGTGAAAATGTGACACAGACTCTGGATTGCACAGAGCCGTCTGTCAGACCAACCACTAAAGAGACTCAGATCACCAGGGAGTCCACACCAGGACCAGCTCACACTCCGAGGAGGCCTGCAAATGACAGCCCTGAACCGCCACCACCACCGCAGCTGCAGCAAAGCCCAACACAGCATAAACCATCGCAGAGTACAGCTCAACCCAGAGACACTCTGCCGACACCTGTTAAAGCAAGCAGTCCTACCCTGCGCCGGTACCCGCAAAGAGCGCACAGGACACCAGCAAGGTTCAAGAATGATTAGATGAGACTCAAGCGGGTTAAAGAGAAACGAATGTTCTTTCGTATTAGTGATGTTATGTTCTGGGAATGTTTTAATAGAACAAAAGGCACTTTAAAGATACAGGTGTTGTTATAACGTATTAAGTTATGCCAGTAATTGTTGAAGTGATTTTGGTTATGGGGATAACAAAGGAAAAGAAAAACGAAACAGTACGAGTTTGTATTTACAGGGAAGGAGTGTAATGTATTGGATATTACATATAGAGTGTCAGCACCATCTACTGGCCACTATTATCATGCCCTGTATTACGTGCAGTCTAGAACCATTAAACCAGCTATGAAGCACGTATCTGTCTCCGGAGTATTCTTATAGATAAGAACCCTAATATGTTACAATTATACTGTATGATTAATGCAATGTGATGTTCATTATGACACAAAATAAAAGAAAGTTCAAAAAAAATAAATACCAGTATTCATCTGACCACACCCCTCGTTAGCTTACCTTCATAAGCAGGTGTGTGGTCACCTGCTCTCCTCCTTCTCGCTTTCACCACAAGGAAGTGCCTCGGTAGTACCCCACTTGACGTGTTGTTAGTTGAAAAGAGTTGTGACGAGTCTACATTGTGCTTAGTTTTTTCTTCTCTCATATCTGTTAAAAGGGAAAAGCTAAGTCATAATGTTTTCTTCGGAGAGTAGACCTACTCTTCACCAGCGGTTCTCCATTCCCGCCTCCGTCGTGCGTTTTGGTGCGGGGCTGCTGCCACTTTCGTGGTTGCCGACCCAGCCCAGGAGGCAGCCGATGGGTAGTTTGCCTCTCCGAGGAGCCGAAGCATCGGTGCCGTCGCTCCGGCGATGGCCTGATCTCGACTCTGGTTCCTCTGCTTCCAGGGAATCGTCCGTTGTTGAACAGGCGGTTGTTTTGGGTCCGGAGGATTTGCGACGCAAACTTTTCGCGTCTGCCCGTTCACGTCGCAAGATGGTGGCATGCAGGCGCGAACGGCCTGGGTTTGGAGAATTGCTGGAGACCAGCGAGGATGCGTCCGGCTCTGGATTTCCGATGGAAACTGAGGACTTCATGGAAGAGTCGGACGTATTCTTGTTTGAAGGTCCTGTGAAGGAGAGTATCCCTCCTATCCAGGAAACACCGGAGGGGGGAGAAATGGCTCCATGGGACGCCTTGTTCGAAGATGTCGGGGAACCACCTCGGCCTCATCAGCAGGATGCCCTGCTATCAGCCACATCAGACTGTGGCTCCTCAATGGGTCGAAGCCTGCTGCATGTGAGGGATGCGGGTTCGGTGGAAGAAGGTCAGCAGGGGGAACTGCAGGCTTTGTTTCCCGAGCTCATGGCGGTATCCACCGCTGCAAACGGCGTGCAGCTGCCGCTGCCATTGCCTGCTCCTGTCCCTGACGATCTCATAGGTCATCTCTGGCAGCGTCGCCCGGTGAGAGGGGTGGACGTTGTCTACCCATTTTTCCCCTCAATGGGGGCCTATGTTCGTCAGGGTCAGGCGGTGTCTCACATCATGGGACTTACCCCCACCTACGTACCAGTTACGCGGGTGTCGGGGTTGGTCAAAGGTATGAGAGAGGGCGTGCCACGGCTTGATAGTCCGATGGCCGCTCTCCTCTGTCCGGATGTGGTGTGGGAACCATTATGCAAGCCGGTTCTCCATGGAAGATCGGCTAGGCGATTGGCATATTGGGGTGACCAGTCATTTATCGCTGGTACACAATCGCTGGCTGCGGCTTCTAACATAGCCCACCTAGCTAGATTTGTATCGGGGATTATGACGGGCGGCGTGGATCTGACCGAGGTAAAATGCGATCAGATCACCCAGGCGGCAGGAGCTTACCCAGGTGCTGGCCATAGCCTCGGGGAAGACGCGCGCCCTGGCCACCCTGACCCAGCGCCACCTTTGGCTGGAGTAGGCTCGAGTGCCGGAGAAGAAGAGAACCCCTCTTCTGACGGCCAACCTCTCCGATGCTGGACTGTTCGGGAAGGCCCTGCGGTTGATGACCTCAACGTGAGAGAGATGGCAGAGGAGAGATCCGTTCTTCAACCCCATTTTCCGCCTCCCGTCCTTGCCGGTGGAGTCAGAAGGCTTCCACGACGTCGAGCTTCCTCCGCCGTGCCTACCACTGCCTCTATCGCCGCTGCTGGCCCCTCCAAGAAGGCCAGGAGAAGAGACGGCGCTTCTGCTACCGCCGACCCATCCACGACCGGAGGAGACGGTAGGGAACGTCGAGACCAGCAGACAGTTAACTACCGTCCCTCCGGGGCTCCTCGGGGTGGCAAGACTCGAGCGGCGCGAGGTGGCAGACGCCGCTAAGAGTGACTTTTCCCCTCTGTGCCCCCTCTCCTCTACACCCTCCCCGGCCCCTTATGATTGTGTTTTTGAGCCATATAAAATAAAAAAGTTCCCCGATATAAGGGGAACTATGTTTTTGGCCAAACAAACTGTGTGTTTCTTCAACAAATCATATGATGGGGTTGCGTAAATATGAATCTGCACTGTTACGTTGAGAGATGAGTCATGTTGTGTTACGAGATTAAGCAAGGTCTGCAAGCATACACTCAGTCGTAGGAGGTTCTATTAGCCTGACGCTCCACATGCAGGTAGAAACTGGTGGTATTCCATTGCTTAAACAAAGTATATGTGTTCCACAACGCTGTTGTGTTAGTTGCAGTAATACTCGTACACACACGTTCCACGGCCTAGCCGTTACTCTCTGTCAGCGTTTTGCTATGTACGACATAGTCAACGGGTGTAGGATTCACACACATACGACTTGTTTTGTTGTAAATCCTGTTCACATTTTGTGGGTAGCGGGCATTGTATTAGCTTACGCTATACATTAGCATTCTACCGAAGGTTTCAAAATGCTACAGTTGTTTTTGTGTGTAGGGAAAGAAGGGTTTTTTGTGAGGGGGTGTCGAATAAACCCCTCCTTCCCACTTGATTGGTTTAGAAGATTTTTTCTCATTCTGCTGAGCCAGTCAGGGCCGAGCCGTTAGGACGTCTTGGCAGGGGGGGGGGGGGGGGGGGGGGGGGGGGGGGGTTATCCTGCCGACTCCTATTACAAACAGGAGCCGTGTGCAGGGTTTCCCCCGTCATAGCAATGTTGCTATGGCAACGCCTTCCATGAGTTAAAGAGTGTTAAGGTGTCGAGTTAGAGCGTAGGGCTTACGGGTCTGCTACGCTCGATTTATGTGTAAACTTGAGTCAGTTGGTCACGTGACTCACAGTTGACATGTCTTTTTCATGACTACGACTCATGTGGGAAGGTTTCTGGGAAGGTCCGGTCTTTACTCTTTGACAAAAGGAGTGACTGGATGTAAAAACATGTAAACGGTTTTTTACTCCCAGCTGTGCAGTTGGGTTCATACGGGTGATGCTTCTTCTTTATTGTTATAAAGAGTTGGATGAATCTATATGAATTGGAAATGGGGGATCCTGATGGAAACAAGACTAACGTCTTTCTCAGGTCTACATCCCCTTAACAATTGTGTGTATTGAGCCGTACTGTATTGTACCCATTCTGCAATCTGTTGGATAAAGTTTTCATTCATTCATTTATGGAGTTGGTTGCATCCCGCCCCTCTTGTCGTTCCCCTGGGCACCTTGGGGATTCAATAAGATGGTCTACATAGCCTATTATTGATGTGGATATGCCCGACGCACACATAGTGCTAGCTCAGGATGTTCTGCTGGACATTAGGAAACTGACTGGCGCGCCTTGGTTGCTTGGGGTTAAAACAGCGTTTTTATAAAGCAATTGGGATGGGGGTTTTCCTCTTCCGACGACCTGTGTGGTTGTCGACGGGTTCTCGTTCATATCAGGGGATGATAACGGAATGGATCTGAACATATGTAGAAGGGTCTCATGCCCTGGGGGTGGGCCACCGGGCGCGGTTCGCACCGAACGTCTGAGTGGCGCCTTCTTTTTATGTTTAAGATCAACACGCATATCTGCCCCTTCTCCTGGAGTTGGCATGTCGGCGTGGTTAGGGCACGGGACTGGTTCTGGTCACGCTGGTCCGGATCAGTTAAACCCGTTGTCCGCCGGGGATGCAGATCTGCTGTTCTGGTACCCTGAGGGACTTGGGCTTTTTTCAGGGGGAAAAATGCTAGGTCGGTCCGGGTGTCGCAGGGTTAAGCGCTATGGAACCCTTGTTGGGTGCATTGTATTCTACACTGTCGTAATGGCTTACGGCCATGCCAACCTGTACGCGCCCGATCTCGTCGTATCTCGGCCGCCACGCAGGTTGGTCTTGGTTAGTACTTGGTTGGGTGACCTCCTGGGAATACCAAGTACGGGGTGTTGGGGCTAGTTTTCCATTCTTGCGCTCTTCTCTTACGCATGGCGAAGAGGGGCCTGTTGGAGTGGTCTTTGACCTCCTCGGGGGACCCTGTGCTCCCCGTATCACCGGGCCCGGTCCGAAGTAATGTTTTCGTTGACCCATAGGCCCGGGATAACCCTGTTGGGAACTGGAACACAGGTACTACGGCAGTGCCGCAGGTATGTTTTGGAGTTTTTTCCTGGGGGGTTATGGGACCAACCACTGCATAGGGTAACGACTAGGTGGTTGGTTCTCTGGTGTGTTGGAGCAGTGTCAACTCCCGGGTTAACCGGTTGAGGGTGCCCCTGCACGTTCATGACGTCTGCCAATCGTGTCAGCCTTCTCTGCCTCAACCCCTCTGGGTGGGTGTTTTTAAATGGAGGCTTGATCATACAACAACGCCAGCATGCACCCCTTCCGCCGGGGCGGCTGTGTTCAGCTGTCCCCTCTGGCGCCTGTCTCGTCCGCAGTCTCCAGGCTCGGGTTAACAGCCTGTTGCCTGGTTTTTCCCCAGTGCGCTGCCTGCTTCCGTTGGTTAACCTTTTTTGTGTGCTTACGGCCATGCTGACTGCCTGTTCTGCAGGGTCAGGGTGCCAGGTGGTGTACTATTGGGGGGACAGGGCCCGCTCGGCTGAGGGGCCTTTGTTCGAATACGCTGGCGATGTGGGGGGCGGGGTCACTAAGTGCCCACCTGGTGGGGTCGTGATGCTGGCATCACGGACTTCTCCGGGCCCCCGTTCCAGGGGGTCCAGTCCCTTTGGTAGGTCTGGGCCTTCCTTCACGCTCCGCTGCTATGGCCTTGCCACGGGGTTGGGTTTGCCCTTGACCCCGTGTTTCTGGGGGCAGTAACGAGGTTGTTCCCTCCGTTCGTTCCCGGGTGGCATGCGGGTTGTGCGTGTGTGTAGTCGTGGGGTCAGGCCACGGCTGCTCACCCTGTGCGTTGAATTGCTTGAGTGCCTCTTCGCACGGTCGGGTCCGTCGCCCTCCTGGGAAACCTCTAATAGGGGGGGTGCCCTCCATTAGGGGGGGTCGGGGGGGCTCGGCCCTCCCTGTTCTGATGGTTGTGGGGGGCATTCAGCGGGGTGTATTTGTCGGCCGGTGGCTCCGCTCGGCCTCCCTATGTGCATGAGTGATGCCGAGCGGATCCCCTAATGATACAGAACGTTAGGTTATGACTATAACCAAGTTCTGTTAATTAGGGGTGATGCTCGGCATCGGACGCCGCTGCAGCCCTTGACCTCACCTTGTGGTGAAAGCTTGGGAAGGAGGAGAGCAGGTGACCACACACCTGCTTATGAAGGTAAGCTAACGAGGGGTGTGGTCAGATGAATACTGGTATTAAAGGTACATTTGTGGAATTTATTCAGTGCGCGTGCACGTACGCGAGGGAGTGCATGAGTGATGCTGAGCGTCACCCCTAATTAACAGAACTTGGTTATAGTCATAACCTAACGTTATAGGCCCCGACGCATATGATAGATTATCGATTGGCGTTTCATTCCTATACACGCTATATTAAAAAATTCAAATGTATATGATCGGTATACATTATTGTAACTGAGGGGTACAATTCCCTGACTGTATTGTTAGATATGATATTTAATACCACTACCTCATGTACTTTAACTTCTGGCCACCCAGTACAAGATATAAGTATGATGAACACTTTCCCACCTGATGAAACGAACCAACACAAATGTACCAAATCGAAGGTTTAATACAGCAAAGGGTGTATACAACGATCACTTAATTACATTTATGATTTGAAGTATGGAATATGCACTTTTATGGCAAATGAGTATTCGTAGGTAAATCAACATTGAATGTCCAATCTCTGGTTGCGCAGGGAGTAAGTATACAACCTGGAATATTTAGGAAACGATAGCGATGGTACTTAAATGATTATAGCTGGATACACTAAGGGGGGGGGGGGGTCCCGCTGGTTGTAAGACAGTAGGAGGGGGGGGTTAGAGAAGCCGCTGGCGGTATCCCATCTGGCCGACGGTGTCTTGGGAGAATCCAAAGTCTTGGACACGGTGCCCACAGAACCTCGGGCCGCAGACGAATACAGCTGGACCCTCTGTGGAACGGTATCTGCCGGTCCACAACGGAGAGACGTGAGGCGACCTCACGTGTAGAGCGCCGTCTCACCTGGAGTCCTCTCCGGGGGGTAATTCCGACACTCAGCAGTGTTGGCCTTTATCCATGGAATAATCAAAGCACACAAAGCATAATCCAAGCCGTGGAAGGCTCGCCGTCGTCTGGGTAGAGTAATCCAATATACAGGTCCAGTCGCTCTTGGCCCGGAGCTCCTCGGATGCAATCACCACTAGGGGTCTGACCAGCCTGGTTAAGCGTCCAGATAACGTCAGGAACGATGGGGGTGCTGATAACTGTAGAACTCTAACCGAACGATGCACCATACATAAATAGACTACTATTAGCTTAATAGAATACGTCCAACTCGACGGTATGGTGCCAACTATGACCATTCAACTATTAATCTACACGATATCTCAATGCCTATTCTGGGCCAAGTAGGCCTTACTACACCGCACGTGCGTTGTGGGGAGGCTTTTGCGTCTGTCACTCTGTTGGAGGGTAAAGAACTGGACTAAAAGAAAAGTTCTACTTTACTGGCGCCATATATATATGCGCTATGAACAAATAGTACCATTCGTATTTCGCCCGACATATTACTGTGCGGAACCGGGGGTTGCCTCGACATGTTAGGCGGCACGATTGAACTTGGACCTAGGGGTATGGCAACCTGGCGCCAGGTTCTCGTCCAATGGTAGAATGAAACTATTATGGGCTGTTTAGTAGAAACGGGGATATTCAATGCATATTGTACAAGGAATATACAGGGGATATCAAACGATATACAAATACAATTAAATATATATATATAAATAAATATACATATTCGGTTTAATCTGATCCTTCACAACAGCCGCCCCCTAATTAGTCCCACCTAATTAGCTAAGCAGAGACAGATTAACCGCACTGTCTACCACTCAAGGTCCGCTGTAAGGGTCAGTCAACTCACAAAGTCATAGGGTCATGGTCATCATCGATAGTATCTGGGAGTCGGGGCAGTTCTATGAGCCTCGCCACGGGACGTGTGTAAGTGCGCCCTTGGACGAGTACTTCAGCTGCTCGGACCTTGCCATCGGGACCGGTGATCACTTTGCTTACGCGGCCAGCCGGCCACATAGCTCTGGGTAGCGACTGGTCAATTATCATGACGACTGTTCCTTCTGTCAAATTGTCTCTCTCTTTTACCCACTTCTGGCGGGTCTGTAGAGACGGTGGGTAGTGAAGTAGGAAGCTGCTCCAAAACTTGTCAGCTAGTACTTGGCTGTACCTCCACATTCTTCGGCCGTTCGCTTCTTCAGGCCTGTACATTGTCTGGGGTAGCGCGGGGTCCAGCCGCCCCATTAGGAGTGTGTTGGGGGTGACTGGGTCGACATCTGCTACATCACTGGAGACGTAACCGAGGGGCTTTGAGTTCAATACTCCCTCGATCTCCGTGAGGACTGTCATTAGGACTTCCTCTGCCACAGTCTGGGCTCCGAGTACGGCATACAGGGCTGTCTTTATAGAACGTACTTCTCGTTCCCAGGTTCCACCGAAGTGGGGTGCGTTCGGGGGATTAAACTGGAAGTCAATCTGGGCTGGAGCGAGGTGGGTCTTAAGTTCTGGGCCCATAGCTTGGAAGCTCTCTCTCAGCTCTCTTTCTCCGCCTTTGAAGTTGGTCCCGTGATCAGACAACAATCTAGACGGTTTTCCTTTCCGTGATGTGAATCTCCGGAAGGCCATAAGGAATGAGTCTGTGCTCATGGTCGGAAGGAGCTCAATATGTATCGCTCTGGTGGTCATGCATTTGAATACAATACCCCACCGCTTCTCGGTGCCTCTTCCTCTCTTTATATACAACGGGCCAAAGCAGTCCATGCCTGTGGAGTGGAATGGCTTGTCGCCGATTCGGAGGCGACAGGGGGGTAGGTCAGCCATCCGTGGTATGCTGGGCTGCGCGCGCCACTTACGGCAGTCTAGACAGGTTCGCTGGAAGCGCCGTACTGCTTCTCTCCCTTGCAATATCCAATAACGACGTCTGATCTCCGCGAAGACTCTCTCTGCTCCTGCGTGGTGTACATCCTCGTCGTATTTCTTTATGATCAGCTCTGTGACCTTGTGTCGGCTGTTCAAGACGATCGGGTGCTTAATGTCATCTGGTAGATCGGGGGCTCTCCGCAGGCGACCACCCACTCTGATGAGATTATGTGCGTCACTCTCTGGTGCCAGGTGAATCAGTCTGCTGTCTGATGGGACGGGGTTTCCTCCCTGTAGACAGTCTAGCTCATCGGGGAACGAGTCTCTCTGGGCTCGCTGTAGTAGAGGAAGTTCTGCTTCTTCGTAGTCAGCTGCTGACATGTCAGTGGTGGACTGAATCTCTGGGTGGTGCCGCAGGAATGTTCTTTGTTGCGCACTCTCTAGGGTAATGCAGTCATCTATGTTGGGGTCTGTGGAGGCGACAGTGCTCAGTCCACAGAACATAGGCTTCTTGTTCTCAGCCTCCTCGTTACTTGCTTCCCTCGGGGTGGGCGTAGGCCAATCTCCTTCCGGGAGCTTGAGGAATGCTGGTCCGTCACTGTAGATGTTGCGACGGGTTAGGTCATCCAGGGACATTCCCCGGGTGATGACGTCAGCTGGGTTGTGTTTGGTGTCCACATACCTCCAGCTTGCTTCTTCTGTTAATTCTTGAATCTCGGTGACTCTGACTCCCACGAAGACTTTGTATCTGCATGAATCAGACTTAATCCATGTGAGTACTGTCGTGGAATCTGACCACAAGATTGTTCTATGCACCGGAATGGTGAGTTCACGTTGGATTAACGTGGCTAGATGCGCTCCTGCGAGGGCTGCGCAGAGCTCTAGACGTGGGATAGATTGTTGCTTACGTGGGGCTATTCTTGAGCGGGCCAGTATGAAAGCAGTGTGTATCTTTCCTCCCATCTCTTGGGCACGCAAATAGGCAACCGATCCGTAGGCTACTTCGGAGGCGTCGCTGAAGACGTGTAACTCAATCTCGCATGTCTCTGGCCTCACTGTGGATGGGAAGTAGCTGCGGCGTATATTGACGCCTGGGAGTGAGCGGAGTTCCGTCTCCCACTCTCTCCATGTTAAGGCAAGGTGTGCGGGTATTGGGTCGTCCCAGCCCTGGTCCTTGTCCCATAGTGCTCGTACAATCATCTTTGCCCTGGTGGTGTAAGGTAGAATACATCCCAACGGGTCATATTGTCTGGCGAGTGTTCTGTACACACTCCGTCTGGTGGTCGGTATCGCCGCCGACCTTCCTTGCTCTGGAGCCAAGGGTTTGTGTCTATAGTGGAGCGAGTCTGTTTTGAAGCGCCAGACTAATCCTAGTGTCATTTCTTGGGCTTCTCCTGGGATTGTCGCCATCCAGGTCTCGCTGCTGGCAGCCTTGTCCGCGGAGGAGAGGCTGCGCAATACGTGCGGGTCGCTGCTGGCCCACTGCCTGAGATCAAAGCCGCCTTTGATTAGGGAGGCGCGTAACTTGATTAGGAGAGCCTCGGCTTCTTCTTGAGTCGAGACGCTTTGTAAACAGTTGTCCACGTAGAAACTGTTCTTCACACTGTGTTGGACCTCTTCATCTGCTGCTGGGTCCTCTGTGACGTGTTTCTGTAGTGCAAATGTAGCACAGCACGGGCTGCATGAGGTTCCGAAGGGGAGTACTTCCCACTGGTAGATGGATGGGTTCTCATCTCCGATCTTCTCTCTCCATAGGAACCGTAGCAGAGGCTTGTCCTCCTCTACTAGTCTCACCTGCAAGAACATCCCTTTGATATCCCCGCTTATAGCCACCTTGTCCTGGCGGAAGCGCAGTAGCACGCCTAGTAGGGAGGGGCCGAGCGTGGGGCCGGGCAAGAGCTCTTTATTCAGATTTTGGGATCCGATCTGGTAGCTGCAGTTAAACACAATGCGATCCTTGCCGTTGTGATGGACCTTGTGATGCGGCACGTACCATGATTCGGTCGTCTGATCGGCCTCTTTAATGTCAATCTTTGTTACGTGTCCCGCTGTGATTAGCTTCTCAATCTCAGCTCGGTACACACTCTCTTGAGCGGGGTCTTTGGCTAGGCGCCGCTCTGTGTTCAGTAGATAGCGCTCCGTGGCGTCTTTCTTTGCGTGAAAGGTGGGCATTCCCTCTCGCCTCAGGAGTGGAGTTGCGTATCTCATCACTCCGCCGACTGTGACTCTCTTTGTCCCCTGCTCGAGTAGGTTGATGGCGTAAATGTCTTCTTTAGAGCGAATGTCTTTCTTTTCGTTCTTAAAGGGCATTGTCTCTAGGGTCCATAGCCTCTCGACATGCTGCAGGAGAGTGGTGTCTTCTTCTGTCGTTCTGGAGTGGAAGCAGCTAGTGGCTGCTGTTCGGTTGAGAGATTTAGCGAGGGGGCCTTGTAATGTCCATCCTAGGCGGGTCTCGACTGCTGCAGGACAGCCTCGGGGGCCTGTATGGACCCGGTCAATCGGGACTATGAGTTCTGCATGGTCGGAGCCTATCAACAGGGTCGGGGTAGCGCCGTCTATGAGCGGGATAGGTAATTGGCGCAGGTGCACATATTTATCCATCAACTTGGTGACAGGGTAGGTGTACTGCGATAGTCCTATTTCTTGGCTGGTGAAAGCATTTGTGATCTTGTACCGTCGCTCTGGCTGCCCGTTGGCTGCGATAGTGAAGGAGACATTCTCGCCCTTTATCGTCTTTAAATCTCTTCTTATTGTCCGAATCGTCATTTCGTTCTTGCTCCCCCGCAGTCCCAGCTGGGTCGCAGCGGAGGCGAGCAGAAGGGTCTTCTCTGACCCGTCATCAAGGACGGCGTAAGTGTCCATGACTTTATCTTGGTAGCTCAATGTCACACGGACTACCTTTAAGAGCACTTGAGCTCCGTTGCTGCTGGCGGGGTCAATGTACATGACACTTGCCTTGGTGCCGCTCCGTGGTGCAGGTATAGGCCGTCTTCCGTTACTATCGTGTAGTATATCTAGATGGGCTCCATCGCACCGGCTGCACCTTTTCTTTAGGCGGCATTCGGCTGCCATGTGGGGCCGCGCACATCGATAACAGCGCCGGTTGGACTTTATCCATTGACTCACTTCTTCTGCATTCATCTTTGTGAATGAGTCGCATTGTGACAGCCAGTGTTCTTTCTCACAGTAGGGACACGCTATCTTCCACTTCTCTTTTCGCGAGGGGGTGCTGTGACTCCTACTGCTCGGTACTGACTCTGATTGGTGCATGACAGTCACCGATCTTCTTCCATCATTTATTCTCCTGGGTCCCTCTCTGGAGCTTGGCGTGCTCCGCCCGAAGGTGTCCAGTCGTAAGCTGCTGACCTCTCTCGCCAGGAAGTCGGCCAGATCAAGGAGGGATGGCTCGGGGCCGTCGGGATCTCGGTAGTCCCTCTGCCGCCTAAAGCACTCCTGTCTTGCGGGTGGCAGCTTCTCCAAAATCCTCTCAACGTTAGAGTTGGCGTATAGCTCATGCCTGCCCTTCTCCCGTTGCGCTCCCAGCATCCCCACCAGGGACTGCACTTTGATTGACAGGTCGTCTAGTGAGCGATTGTCTGTGGCTGGGGGTAGGCGGTCAATATGCCTTATCTCCTGGATTACGTAATCCCATATACGTCCATATCTCTGATCCAGCGCTGCAAGGGCCGCTGTGTATGGGGTCGAGGAGGTAGCATAGGCTAGCGCTATATTGTGCGCTCGCGGTACTTTCAGGTGCTTCAGTAATATTGCATACTTGTGGCGTTCATCAGCGACATCCACCATCATTGTCTCTAGGCACATCCGGAGCTCCGTGTACTGTGCTCGACTCTCATAGGCGAAGTCTGGGAATGACGGCGTGGCGTTGTATGACGCCGTGGATGGCTGATACATCGGCGAGCGTTGGGGGAGAGACCTCCTGGGCGAGTCCCCTCTCGCGCCTCGCTGTGGGCTGGTACTGGCAGGGTACCATGGCCCGCTGGTCCAGGTACTGTTCCTCGGGGCTGGTCGTGCGTCGTGCTCACCCGTGAATAGAGTCGGGGGTCTGTAGCGCAGTGCCACGGGGGTATAGCCTGGACTGTATGGGACCTCCTGGTCCGGTGGAGTACTGTGCTGTCGTCGGGCTTGGTTCTCCTCTTCTCCCTCTTCTTCCTCTATCAAATCTTCCAGATCTTACAGCTCAGCATTCAATACCATAGTCCCCTCCAAACTCATAGCCAAGCTCAGGGACCTGGGCTTGAACTATGACCTGTGCCAGTGGGTCTTGGACTTCCTGACGGGCAGACCCCAGGTGGTAAGAGCCGGCAACTGCACCTCCTCATCCATCACGCTCAACATAGGGGCCCCCCAGGGCTGTGTTCTGAGCCCCCTCCTCTACTCCCTGTACACACATGACTGCGTAGCACAGCGGAACAACAACACCATCATCAAATTTGCTGATGACACAGTAGTGGTGGGCCTGATCTCTGCCAACGACGAAAGGGCCTACCTGGAAGAGGTAGAGAACCTGTCACAGTGGTGTCAGGAGAACTGCCTCTCCCTGAACGTCAGCAAAACAAAAGAGATGATTGTGGACTTCAGGAGGTCGGGGGTCAAGGACTACAGCCCCCTCAGCATCGACGGGGCACCGGTTGAGAGAGTGAACAGTTTCAAGTACCTCGGAGCCCACATATCCGAGGACTTGACATGGACCACACACATTGACAGTGTTGTGAAGAAGGCACGACAACGCCTCTACTTCCTCAGGCGCCTAAGGAAGTTCCAAGTCAGTCAGAAGATCCTTAGGAACTTCTACTCATGTACAATAGAGAGCATCCTGACCGGCAACATCACCTCCTGGTTTGGGAATAGCACTGCACAAGACCGTAGCAGACTACAAAGAGTGACACGTTCAGCCGAACGCACAATTGGAGGGGGGCTTCCCACCCTCCAGAACATTTACATCAAGCGGTGCAAGGGGAAGGCTAAGAGAATTATTAAGGACTCGAGCCACCCGAACAACTGCCTCTTTGAACTGCTGCGGTCAGGCAAGCGATACCGGAGTCTTAAGGCGAGCACAGAAAGACTCAGAAGAAGCTTCTATCCCCAGGCCATCAGGCTGCTAAACGAACAATAATCGCTAAACGAACAATAATCACTATGCAACAACCATCAAATGCACACAGCACACACACCCACACGCACACACTCACTCAAACAAACAACACACTGCAGCACCCACTCAACACACTTTAGATCACACAAACACACTTACACTTTATATTTATTGATAAAGGATTTGCACTACAACTCGTACACCTACTGTGAATTGTACCTAAATTGCACCTCGTCCCATTTCTCCATTTCTGCCTTGCACTATATAGTATTGTATATTAGTACACTGCACAGTATTGTATATTGTATGGTAACTACGTCTATTCTGCATCGAACATTGTACATATGTCTAAACTGAACACTGTGACCTCTTTTTTTACTTCTAATTTTACTATGTTTTTATTTCATACTTATCTTGTCTTGCACAGTCTCTGGAGCGCAACAGTAAGAAGCATTTTGTACAAAAGTATTCTGTACTTCTGTATGACAACTATTAAAGAAACTTGAAACTTCCTGTAATCGTTTATTTAGCTTCTCCGCAGTGTATGCCGCTCCTTCCTTGTAGCTGGGTCTCGCTTGGACCGGTATGGGAAGGGGGTCTGCGGGGGGTCTAGACTCGGTCTGTTGGTCAAGTTCAGGGTCGCTTGCTCGTTGCGGTGACGCTGCTCTTGACTGTTGTCTCGACGAGTTCCTTGAGCCCCTGGCGGAGGGAGAGGGAGTTGTCCTTTTGATCAGCTGCTCTATTAGTTGCGCTTGTAGTCTGTCGCGCTCTGCGTCTCTTTGGGCACCGGCAGCGGCGCGCTGGGCGTCGGCGTCGGCGCGCTCTGTTTCTCTTTGGGCACCGGCAGCGGCGCGCTGGGCGTCGGCCCGGTCTCTTGCCATATTCTCTTCCATCTGGAAGCGTCTCATCTCCAGACGTGTGCGCTGTTCTTCGCTCCGTTGCTGCGCTTGGAGGTGTTCGCGCTCGCCAAGCATCTGTGCTTGGAGACGATCGCGCTCGGCAGAGGCTGTCAGGCTGACGAGGAACGCCTGTTGTAGTATCCTCTCCGCTTCGTTGGGGGAAGGCGGTAGTGGAGGTGAGCCGCTCCTGCGTGAGCCGCTCCTGGGGGTACTCGCCGGGGAGTCCTGGAGCTCCAGTTCCTCGGCGCTCTCCTCCTCTTCTTCCGTGCAGAGTTCTCTCTCTGTAGGGTTGTCTTCCTCCCGGGGCTTGTCGGGGACTACTTCTTGAGTAGTGGCGGGGGGTAAAGGCATGTCAATTCCCTCCTGGTCCCCACCGTGAGCTTGGTCAGTTACATTAGGACCTACTAGGGGCTCTGTGGTCGGGGAAACCTGGTCGTTAAGGTCAGACATAATTTTACTTTCTACTTTTACCGCGTTTACCGTTTGTCGAAGGCTAGGTAGTTGACTGACAGTGTAAGCCTCTAAGTACTGAGGTGTCTGTCGTCTGCGCTGCGGGCGTTCTAGGTTAGGAGGATCGTTTCGTGGAGTGTTCATCATAGGCCATTTCGATATTAATAACACTATATTAATATTACACTAGTTACCCTCCGGCTCGAAGGACCAATTGTAACTGAGGGGTACAATTCCCTGACTGTATTGTTAGATATGATATTTAATACCACTACCTCATGTACTTTAACTTCTGGCCACCCAGTACAAGATATAAGTATGATGAACACTTTCCCACCTGATGAAACGAACCAACACAAATGTACCAAATCGAAGGTTTAATACAGCAAAGGGTGTATACAACGATCACTTAATTACATTTATGATTTGAAGTATGGAATATGCACTTTTATGGCAAATGAGTATTCGTAGGTAAATCAACATTGAATGTCCAATCTCTGGTTGCGCAGGGAGTAAGTATACAACCTGGAATATTTAGGAAAAACGATAGCGATGGTACTTAGATGATTATAGCTGGATACACTAAGGGGGGGGGGGGTCCCGCTGGTTGTAAGACAGTAGGAGGGGGGGGTTAGAGAAGCCGCTGGCGGTATCCCATCTGGCCGACGGTGTCTTGGGAGAATCCAAAGTCTTGGACACGGTGCCCACAGAACCTCGGGCCGCAGACGAATACAGCTGGACCCTCTGTGGAACGGTATCTGCCGGTCCACAACGGAGAGACGTGAGGCGACCTCACGTGTAGAGCGCCGTCTCACCTGGAGTCCTCTCCGGGGGGTAATTCCGACACTCAGCAGTGTTGGCCTTTATCCATGGAATAATCAAAGCACACAAAGCATAATCCAAGCCGTGGAAGGCTCGCCGTCGTCTGGGTAGAGTAATCCAATATACAGGTCCAGTCGCTCTTGGCCCGGAGCTCCTCGGATGCAATCACCACTAGGGGTCTGACCAGCCTGGTTAAGCGTCCAGATAACGTCAGGAACGATGGGGGTGCTGATAACTGTAGAACTCTAACCGAACGATGCACCATACATAAATAGACTACTATTAGCTTAATAGAATACGTCCAACTCGACGGTATGGTGCCAACTATGACCATTCAACTATTAATCTACACGATATCTCAATGCCTATTCTGGGCCAAGTAGGCCTTACTACACCGCACGTGCGTCGTGGGGAGGCTTTTGCGTCTGTCACTCTGTTGGAGGGTAAAGAACTGGACTAAAAGAAAAGTTCTACTTTACTGGCGCCATATATATATGCGCTATGAACAAATAGTACCATTCGTATTTCGCCCGACATATTACTGCGCGGAACCGGGGGTTGCCTCGACATGTTAGGCGGCACGATTGAACTTGGACCTAGGGGTATGGCAACCTGGCGCCAGGTTCTCGTCCAATGGTAGAATGAAACTATTATGGGCTGTTTAGTAGAAACGGGGATATTCAATGCATATTGTACAAGGAATATACAGGGGATATCAAACGATATACAAATACAATTAAATATATATATATAAATAAATATACATATTCGGTTTAATCTGATCCTTCACAACAATTATGCTTCATCATGCGTGAAGGAAAGGGGGGGGGGTCATTTATAATTCCTTGATCGTCAGTAACGTCTTTTTTTAGTATGGGTTGATACGTTGATCAGACTGATTGCAAACAAAGAAATGGACAATCGGGCTGAAAATAACGTTAGATTCCTCTTACCGTTCACCGATGAGTGGAGGAAAAATATTCCAATTATTTGACGTCGATCTGCTAGATCCATTTCCCGTTTGTATGGTGCAATAAACGCCAAAATCATATTGATTATTGCGTTTAGAAAGCGACTCGAGTGTATCTAGACCAGACCTGGGCATTTTTTTTTTTACCTTTTTTTATGTCAACGTTCACACGCACAATATACGCTTACCTAGGATTTGACCTGATTCACAACAAAGCAGTCGGGGCAAGCCGAAAACGGTCGAAAGTGTGGTTATTTGAAGTTTGGATTTCTTTTTTCACAACTGAGGTAGGTAGATTACATTTTTGGAGACTAAAGTACAGAAAAAAGGTACCGTTGGGTACCGGTATCGATTCACAGGTACCGGTACCGTATCGGTTCAAATGTGAATGGTACCCATCCCTACTGAACACACAACTGCAGGGCAAGGGCATTTTTGCTCATGAAATGCATAGCCATGTGAAAGCCTTCATGACAAAGTTGCAATTAATTTCAAGGCAACTAGGCAGCAACAATCTCAAACACATGAAAACCCTGAAAGAAGTCAAACCATCAGCTGATCACCGGCACAGGTACTCATCCATGTTGGGAGCACTGCATGATGAATTTTCAAGGCGTTTTCAAGATTTCAAAAAGGTTGAGGATGAAATGCAGCTGGTTTCCTCTCCCTTTATCTGCAGTGTTGATAGTGCACCCACTGATGTTCAGCTTGAACTCATTGACCTGCAGTCTGATTCACTACTGAAAGAGCACTTTAAGTCAGCATCACTGCTAGAGTTCTACTCTGCTCTCAAGGAGGAGAACTTTCCAAACATGAGAAGACATGCTCAGAAGATGTTGGTTCTCTTTGGATCCACCTATATGTGAACAGACATTCTCAGTCATGACGTTTACCAAGTCCAGGTACAGATCCTCTCTCACTGATGAACATCTGGCAGCTGTGCTTCGCATCTCCACCTCAGACATGCAACCTGACTTTGATGGACTTGTTAAAGCTCAACAGAGACTGGATTTATCACACTGAATGAAAAAAAAAAAAAGAGCTGAAGAACACTAAAATGTGGAAATATAACAAGTGAAATGGGACACTTGATCTTTTTTTTGCACAGTTCTGAAAACATTAAATGTTTAATATAGGCATGTAAAGTAAAAAAGGCTACTGGGACACTTTTCTTTACACAGTTCAGTGACATGTCTTGTTTATTTTGGCTATAAGATGATGTGATGTCTTTAGAAAGCTAAGAAAATCCTTGTTTCAATAGTATATGAAACTCAAAATAATAACTATTTGTATAGCACTTTTTCATACATGCCCTTTGTTATTAATGTTTCACATTTTGTTTATCATTTTGGAAATAAATTCTATTTGAATAAATTATATTTTTGAAAGCTAACCTCACCTTTTAATTGCCAAATAATAACATACACTCTTGCCAGGGGTCAAAACAATGCCATTTACTGCTTTTTATATAGAAATAAAATGTATATTATGCATAATTGAGTTTGGAATTTTGGCCCGGCCCGCCAACATATTTTCAGTTGCTCATTCGGCCCCCCGGGAAAAATAATTGCCCACCCCTGATCTAGACCCACGTTACAATATATCTCTGGCGGAGGAATTTCCCTGATGCACCGAGCGCCACTTCCGGTTTGGCGTGGAGTGTAACTTGCCCGAAATCCACCAGGGGGCGGTATTGAGGCGTTGCAATATCAGACCAGGGTCCAGCTGCGTCCCGGAGGGAGGCTGGATGAATTATGAATGCCATGGCGAATTTTTTTTATATTGATCCCAAAAACGATTGGCGGGCAATAACGAGTATACTCATTGTTGGCACACAAAGTGTTAACGCCCCCTGAAATCAAAATAGATGTTTAAGTTTGTGACTTCCTAGAATTTCTTTTTTTTAACTCATTCAGCGCCAGTCACGATGATAGTCGGGTTAACCCGCCATCGCTTGAACGCCAGACCCGAGTATAGTCGGGTTTTAATCGTTATTTCTTTTATTAGCGATATCCATTCATTTTCATCCATCCAGCCTGATGTTATCGTTGGGAATGGGTCTGAGCTCGCAAAAGGGCAAATACCGCCAGGTGAAAAGAAGCGGTGGGCTGGCTACACATGTGTCGGAAGAAGCATGTGATAGTCTCCGCCCTCCCAGACCGATGGTAGGGGGTAGAGTGCGCAACGACCAGGAAGGGGATTGGGAATTGGCATAACAACTAACATTGGGATGGGAGAAAAACGGAAAAAGAAGGGGGGAAAAGATAATTAAAAAAATAATTAAAAAAGGGCAAATACCGCCGCCTATGCCTTCCAGTTGGTATTGCACCCCATTGGGAATGGTCTAGTTTCTTTTCTGGGACGATCCAAGCCGTGCGGGCAGGGTTTAAATACTCAGGCGAGGTAACCTGTTTCAACGATACATCTGCAAGGCCCCCCCCCCCTCAATATGCAATGCTGTTGAACGTGGCACGGACCTCTGCGCCCAGTACTTCAAATGGCGATGAGATAATTGGATTATTTCTTTTGCATTACATCAGATACAAGGTAAGAACACTATATACAGATGAAGCGTTTAGTTTTCCTGGGCGCTTTGCCGCGACGTGAGCACGGTTATATCACGTCGGAAATGAATTAGGAACCCAGGCTGCTGTTCTATTTTATGCCGCCAGGAGGCGCAAAGTCATTAGACGGACGCTACAACGTCCTACACAGTATACTGTATAACGATCTGTATGTAAATGTATATATATTAATTCATTTTGCGCGAATCCACACTTCATTATATAATAAGAATCCAACCAATAGAGCGACATTGTGCAATAAACAAGTAAACAAAGTATGGCATATTTTACAGTAGGGCACTTTGAAACAACCAATCACGTTGCGCGATAGCACGAGCGATGCATAGTCAGGAAGTAATGTTAGAGCTGAGTTCACTCATTCCGAACGGCGAAATGTAAAATGCTACCCAAGATTGTTGCGTTTCGTTATAAAAACTATGCGGTGATAAACAAAACGAATCGCAGTATGCAAAACGTGCGGTTCGAGGATCACAGTTGGAGATGCAATCATGCAACGTCCAACTTCGTTCGACACTTGAACTAAGAAGGTGCACAAAGATCGGTAAGTGAATGAACGAATGAATGAAAACTTTATTTAACAGATTGCAGAATGGGTACAATACAGTACAGCTCAATATACACAATTGTTAAGGGGATGCAGACCAGAGAAAGACTTTCGTCTTGTTTACATCAGGGTCCCCCATAGTAACTTGGCTTGCTACTGTACAGTAGCTACAGTTAAATCAATGAGCCATCGACAGTGTGCTAACGTTATCATATACTCTCTTTTTTAGACTCTTTTTGTATCACAAACAGTACTGTATTTGTAAATCTGGTATGTCATAAATGTATAGATGTAGCAGTACTGTATGTCATGTTATGATGAATTGAAAATGGGGGACCCTGATGTAAACAAGACGAAAGTCTTTCTCTGGTCTGCATCCCTTTAACAATTGTGTTTATTGAGCTGTACTGTATTGTACCCATTCTGCAATCTGTTAATTTTTTTCAATCAATCAATCAATCAATCAATCAATCATTACATCCAAGATACACGGCTGCTGTAGTCTTGTCTTATAAAATACATAAACAATCAGCAATGTCTCGCTTGATGAATGGCCAGCAGTAGCCTAATTAATATTAATAAAAGTATTATCATTTTAATAATTGCGAAACGTGTTTAGTCCCTTGTTTGAGCCGAATCTGGGTTGAACATGATTTGTGGAACTCCCTCTGGTGTTGTGGTCGTGGTATTCACTGACCTTTGGGAAGTATTTCGACATGTACATGGGTATCTTAGTGGTGTAGTGTACAGTATCTTGTAGACCAGGCCCATTGCAAGTTGCTGTACTCTGTCGTCTACTCTAAGCCATCCTAGGTAGTCAAAGTGGGCAGGGGTGAGGTGGGTTCTAGGAGTAAGGTCAAGCAGTAGTCTGACCAGTTTGTTTTGTGATGTTTGTAATTTAGTTTTTAGCGCTTTTGAGGTGCTTTGGTACCATGAGGTGCAAGCATAGTCGTAATACCCTTGAATGAGTGCTCCTGCCAGAGTCTTCAGGGTATTCTTGTTTACCAGAGAGGAGATCCGGTACAAGAATCTTGTTCGTTGGTTGACTTTTTTTTATTACATTGGTTGCCATTTTGTCACAGGAAAGATTTGCCTCTAGGATGGAACCCAGGTAGGTAATTTCATCTTTCCTTGTGACAATATTGTCACCCACTGTAACAGAGAAGCCGTTGGCCTTGCTGAGTTTGTTATTTGATCCAAGAGTGTGTATTGAGCTGTACTGTATTGTACCCATTCTGCAATCTGTTAATAACGTTTTCATTCATTCATTCAGGAGCAAAGGTCAATGACCAAACACACCCAGACTACATACCTGTATTCCCTTCAACATCACAGTCTACACCATCTACGTCAACAAACATCAGTCGCCATGAGCGACGTGAAAAAAGGAGAGTGATGCAGCCAAGGAGGATGGTGACCAACAGAGAACCAAGGTCGAGTCAAGCTCCTTGACCGCTTCATCTGTGGACAGCAACGACACCAAATGCAAGATGATGACAGGTGTTACCTGGCCAGTGCTTCAGCACTTGTTTTCTTTCTTGCACACAGAGAAGACAAGGAGCACCATAATCTCACCCATAGATCAGCTATTTATCACCCTTGTCAAACTGCGTCACGACATGTCCTTTGACCTCATCTCCCACATCAGAGGTGTGTCAAAGGCAACAGTCAGTGATGTGCCCAACGGATCATTTCAGTGAGTGAGCGATTCGATACACGCTCACGGCAATGAACCGATTCACTGATTCGACTCACGGTTCAGTGGCGCTTCCGGATCCCGCTGCGAATCAAAAACTATAAAAAAATTTGGCAGATGTTATACATACAATTATACATACAATTGTTAAGGGGATGCAAACCAGAGAAAGACTTTCATCTTGTTTACATCAGGATCCCCCTGTTTACATCAGTAATCATCGGTAACATTTAGAATTGATTTCAAGGTCCTCCTCCTTATATACAAAGTATAAACATTGCGATCATCTACTATTGAAGGTTCCGAGTCACAGTCTAAAGAAAATCAGTGATGCAGCCTTTGCTAACTAACTATGCACCAAAGTTATGGAACACACTATGGACATTAGGGAAGCTAGATCTCTTAATATTTTCAGAAATAAGCTAAAAACGTACCTCTTCACCATAGCCTTCTAATACACCCCGCTGTTGATTGTACTGTAGCACTATTTTACTCTGGCCATTCTATTGCATAATTTTACTATCTATTCTACTATTCTATTATTGCACTGTATTATTGGTGTGCAAACCAGTCAACTTACAAAAAAGAGCCTGTTGGAGGATTTCAACAAGATAAATGCGACAACATTGCAAAATATTTCACTATAATATTTCAAAGTGAAGTAAAAAATATTATAATAATTATTTGATCATGTTAAATAAGTGTGACTGACTGAGTCCACATTACAGTTCTACTTTTGTTTTGATGTGAAAAGTGATGCTGCATAAGAGGACTGCATTTAGCACTGACTGAGAAAGTACATATTACAGTTCTACTTTGCATTGCATGTAATTTAGAATACAGGCAAATAAAAGTATAGTTTAAAGTACAATCTTGGCTGTCTTTTTCTCTCAACGCTTCAATAGGTAGATGACTAAATGTAAATGTAATATCAAATTTTAACAGATTGCAGAATGGGTACAGTACAGTCCAGCTCAATACATACAATTGTTAAGGGGGTGCAGACCTGAGAAATACTTTTGTCTTGTTTACATCAGGGTCCCCCAACAATTAGCATTTCAATGGTGTGTTGCCAGTGCCACACCAATGGGGGGTTGCCAATCCAATGTCACACCTACTGTACACCTAAGTGAGAGAAGCTCTCTCATTTCATGGAAGAGTAGAAGACAACCAACAGTTGCACTTTCTACCTGCGAGGCAGGATACATGGCCTTAGCATCAGCCATACAGGAGTGTATGTATTTGCAACAGCTACTCAAGGGTATTGATGGATGTCAGTATGCACAAACCAAGGTTTATGATGATAACCAAGGAGCTATTGCACTAGCCAGGAATCCTGTAAACAGGCAAAGATGTAAACATATTGATATAAAATATCACTTCATAAGAGAAACTGTGAATAGTGGGAGGATATGTTTGGAATATTGTCCTACTGACAACATGATTGCTGATGTGATGACAAAACCAGCCACTAAGCTACAACTGAAGAAGTTTGCTCAGTATTTGTTTGGCACTTAGTTAGAGTGAAAGAAAAGCATGGATGTGCCAATATGTTTTTTTTGTTGTTGTTGTTTATTTTGTATTGAAGGCCAAAGAGGGAGAATATATATATATATATATATATATTTGTTTTGTACCACAATATGGAGATGAGGGTGGAAGTAATTTGGCAGTCTGACATTAATTGAAAACTGTATTAACAGATTGCAGAATGGGTACAATACAGTACAGCTCAATACACACAATTGTTAAGGGGATGAATGAATGAAAACTTTATTAACAGATTGCAGAATGGGTACAGTACAGTATAGTGCACCTTGTAACTTCCTGGGGGGGGGTTGTGTATTTGCATCTCGTATTCATTCAGTCTGATTATTTTAAGTGTTCGTTTGTGTTTGTGTACCTGCATAAGCATAACAATAGCGTATGGAATGCAACCCATTTCATGGACATCATCATCACCATCATCATCATCATCATCATCATTGTTGTTGTCGCGTAAACCGGCCTTGTTTTGTGGAAAAGAATAAACTTCTGAGCGAAAGCTAAGATATTGTGTATGAAATGACAAAGCTAAAGAAATGGTTTGATGTAAATAAGCTATCACTGAATCTGAAAAAAACTAAATTTATGATTTTTGGCAATCGAAAACTAGATGAAAATATTGTGAAAATTGTGATTTTAATCCATACATATTATGAAAATGATTTATATAATAGGCGAAACATAGTATTGTGAACTATGTGAACTGAGTTATGATAAGCCCATTTATATAAATCTATATATAATATACATATATAAATATACATATATATTTGGGATGTCCGATATTAAATTAAATAAAAAATAAAAATAAATCTTTACATTTATTTAACCTTTATTTACCCAGGTATTGAATTGAATTGAATTGAATTGAATTGAATACTTTATTTTGACACAAATCGTATGACCAAAAAAACATTTTAAAAGACAAGACAATAACAGTGTCAATAACGCAGGTCAAAAATGGTTGACCTAACACCCTACTAATAATAACTAATTCCTAATTAATAATTAACTGCATCCCCTTAACAATTGTATGTATTGAGCTGTACTGTACTGTACCCATTCTGCAATCTGTTAATAAAGTTTTCATTCATTCATTCAATAAACAATACACAAATTGAACATAGTTTTATTATTGTATAATCCCGTTGCTGTATCCTGATTGGTTTATCACTAGAGGTGTTTCGTTCACGCCCCCCCCCCCCCCCCCCCCCCCCCCCCCCACCAAAGCGATTGTGTCCTTTGATACAGTATAAAAGTCATGTGTGAAATCTGTGGACCGGACAGTCGTGAGAGGGACAGAATGGCAACCTTTTACAGCACTAAACCATTGAAGGTATGTTTGTATTGTATCTCTCTCTCTCTCTCTCTCTCTATATACTTGCTTCCAGTTACGGGAATACCTTTCTCCAGTTACCGGGAATGCTTTACAGATACCTCTCTCTCATTTGAATTATTTATTTATGCATAATTTTTCTATTCTAGACATCCATCCCGAGTGTTGATCGACCAGGAATAACTCAAGTAAAGGCACCTCAAAGTAGCAAAAGAACAGGTCCCGTGATCCCCCCCAAAGCAAAACACCGGATGGTCAAAAAGAAAGCCGTAAGTAAAAATTTTTATTGCATTTTCCATTATTCAGACAATCTTTTTACATGGGTCCCCCCCACCTCAAATGTACACCCCCACCCAACCTCCTCCAATGTACAGTTTCTATGTCAAATGTATGTCAGTATTCAAATGTACAGTGTCCCCCCTTGTTTGAAATTGAAAATGGGGGACCCTGATGTAAACAAGACGAAAGTCTTTCTCTGGTCTGCATCCCCTTAACAATTGTATGTATTGAGCCGTACTGTTTTCCACATCACATCACAAAATGCTCCACACATTTTATGTTCTTTTACCAATTTATTTTATCAGTTTTATTATTCTATGTTTCTCTGCTATTTTATGTTTTAGTCTTGCCTATTTTTATATTCTTTCTTTCCTTTATTCTCGCTAGCTTTTAAGTCCCTTAACTGTAGCGCTCTGAGAGTTGCCCTGCAACTGTAAAGCGCATTACAAATGAAATCTATTATTATTATTATTATTATTGTGACACAAATCTTATCTTAACTTTCCCTCCCTTATTGCAGGCCGCTGTTATTGTTATGGACATCCTGCCACTCCCAGCTGAGGAAACACCAACACCAACCATTACTAACATTTGCAATACGATTGTACAGTCAACGGTTGGTATTGTTATTGAGCAAAACGTAAACAAGCATGTTACCAGGCTGGTGAAACAAGTGGAGGAGACTGAGAAATGCTTGGGGGAGAAGACTCAGATCTTGGGGGATCGTCAGGAGGCAGAGGTGGCCAGGCTGGAGGCGATTGTGAAACGCCTGGACGACCGCCTGGAGGCGAGTAAGAATCGACACAAGACAGAGCTGGCCAGGCTGGAGGCGATTGTGAAACGCATGGACGACCAGCTGGCCAGGCTGCTTAAACCCTCTGGCGTTACACCCTCCTCTCCACAACCTGCGGCTCAGCCATTCAATAGGCAGCTTCTGTTTTACACACCAACGAGAGATGAGAATGTACCATGGCGGCCTCTATCACCCTCTCTGTCCAGTCCATACCCATCCCAAGTGGGCGATGAGAATGTACCACCATGGTTGGCTCTATCACCCTCTCTGTCCCAAACGCCCCAGAATGATGATGATGATAATGATGATGATGAAGATGATGCATGTTTTTCGCCGCAACCGCTTTCTCCTCAAATGACACCCTTTAGAACGCCTCTGCCAGTACCTGCAGTTCCAGTGGCAAAACCACAGAAAAAAGCACAGCGACAGCGTCCAGCCCTGCCCAACATACAACTGGAAAGTATTTCAGCAGACGACGAGCAAAAGGCGTTCGATCATGCTCATGACGCACGAGGCAAACCACGGCCTGACGACTACGCAGGGCGAATGTTCATGCTGCTAGTGGACTTTGAAACCTACCAAAAGTGGGCTCACAAAGTCAATTGGAATGGCAAACGGGGGAAACATGCTTTACCTAAGAACCTCAGAGAGATGTTGATTGCTAAAGTTAAAGAACGCTATAGTGTAGTCTCCTGGGAGAAAGTTCGTGATCGAGTGAATGAACGTTTGCGGAACCCACGATCAGAGGATCCAAGGAAAAGGCTACCATACTGTTTGAATGAGTTTTGTATCTGAACCAGACAAGTCTTTCTCTGGTCTGCATTCCCTTAACAATTGTATGTATTGAGTTGTACTGTACCCATTCTGCAATCTGTTAATAAAGTTTTCAACCAATCAATTCAAAACCATGTATTATTTTGGCCATATAGTGGCGCTGTCAACATTCTAACCGTCATGCAACGCGCTATGTGTCGCTCTGTTTAGCTGGAGGTGTTTCCCCCCGGGAGATATAGGAGGACGGACCGCCGGCCGGGACCGGACGTTAGTTTGTCGTGAAGCGAGCGTATATATAATTAGCAGGTCTGTGTTGTGTGTTACGAGAGAGTATTAACCTGTAAAACCCATATTGAGCTGGAATTAAACCATCATATACGAATACAACCTCTCCTCATTCTTCCTGACATTACTGCATGCCTGATCGCTACTTTACAGCATTATTCAAACGTGATAGGAAGTTTCACATTCTTGTACAAAATAAATATACTGTCTCATAAATATACTCTTACAATATATAAATAAACGTTTCGACCTTACCGGTCTTCCTCAAGCATGAATGAATGAATGAATGAAAACTTTATTTAACAGATTGCAGAATGGGTACAATACAGTACGGCTCAATACATACAATTGTTAAGGGGATGCAGACCTGAGAAAGACGTTTTGTCTTGTTTACATCAGGGTCCCCCATTTACAATTCATCATAACATAATGACATGCATGACATACAGATAGACAGTACTGCTACATCTATACATTTATGACATATCAGATTTGCAAATACAGTACTGTTTGTGTAATTTTACACCCCTGATAAATGTCATGTATGTTGAGTGTCATAAATGTCACTATGAATTGAAAATGGGGGACCCTGATGTAAACAAGACAAACGTCTTTCTCTGGTCTGCATCCCCTTAACAATTGTGTGTATTGAGCCGTACTGTATTGTACCCATTCTGCAATCTGTTAAATAAAGTTTTCATTCATTCATCCAGTTGTTTTGTTTTTGTGGTTTTGGTTGAATGAATGAATACTTTGTTTAACAGATTGCAGAATGGGTACAATACAGTACGGCTCAATACACACAATTGTTAAGGGGATGCAGACCAGAGAAAGACGTTTGTCTTGTTTACATCAGGGTCCCCCATTTTCAATTCATAGTGACATTTATGACACTCAACATACATGACATTTATCAGGGGTGTAAAAAGTACCCAGAAATTATACTTAAGTGAAAGTATGGGTACCATCTCAAAATCTGACTCAAGTAAAAGTCAAAAGTATCTGGCTAAAAACACACTTGAGTAAAAGTCAAAAAGTCCTACTTTTAAATGTACTTAAGTACTAAAAAGTAAAAGTACATTTAAAAAAAAAAAAAGGGGGATACACCAGGGGTCTCAAACTCAACCCATCGTGGGCCAAGTTTTCATTTTAACTATACATTGCACCAGGTGAGTTAGTTGAAGAGGTGAGCCAATTAGTGAAATCATCAGCTGGTGTTTAGGCAAGGCTGGAATGAAACCAAGCATACACTCTGCCCACAATGGAATGTGTTCTGCGATAGACAATGCTGAAATGAAAGAACAGAGGACACTTTTTTTGCATTAAAATTATTTAATGCACTTCTCCATTGAAGGTAAACTAACATGGACGGCATTCACATCACAGCATGAATATATCACAATATTAACCACAGTGAAAGAAAAATGACATGTGAACAAGTATGTTGTGTGCCAGGTTAATGTACTCTACTATTTTTGTATCACAAACAGTGCTGTATATGTACAGTTTATTCCCCCTCAAATGTATATACTCTATTATTACTATATGCGAGAGAGCCCCCCCCCCCCCAACAATGCTGTATATTTGTAGACCTCTTCCAATGTACAGTTTATGTCCTTGATGCTGCTCTCCAGGACCGAGATCATGGCGTTCTTCTGCTCCAGGTCCCGCAGCAGCTCTGTGTTCTCCTTCAGCTCCTCGCACCTCTTGGCAGCCAGATATGGACACATGGAACGTAAACACTATTATTAGTACAATACATATGATAGGAGCTGGAGCACATAAGTACACACACACACACACAATCACATGCACAAGTACACAAACATAAACACAATGACCATCAGTCCATTAGTACATTAAAACCAGACACTGTCCGCAGACTCTTTACATCTTTACTACCGTAGGCTCCATCACCTTGGAACAGATAATACTTGTGCAGGCTCTATCACAACATTATAGAAAGATGTGTTTGTTATTAATCAAGCAGGCTTGGATTACATACATGTAGGTTTAACAATAGAGATCAGACTCAAGACAGTTTTCTGCTCTGTTGTGAGTCCTGTTTGTTTAAACGGAGAAAGATTTTAACCTCACACCTAAGTTTGGTTTATATACTAAAATTGCTAACAGATTAACAGAATGTGAAACAACTTATTAGTATTGGGTTAGAGTTGTTTGATTTCCACTAACGTAATGTTAGATTGCTATCTGAGAAAGTTACGTAACGTTACTCTACTGTATGTGAGCTGGCTGGCTGCGGCATTTGCCATGTATAATCTGTAGGCAAAACGGACTGCATATATAAACGGCTGATGACTCATAACTTCCTATCACGTTTGAATAATGCTGTAAAGTTAAGTAAAAATGCATTTCAATAGTAATGTATATAAATTAAGAGCTTACCGATTGCAATCCACTGCCGACAGAAGAGACGCAATATTTACTTCCTAGTTCATGACGGCACTCTCTCTCTGCCTCTCTCTCATTTTGCCGAGGGCGGAGCTCGTCCAGCACGTTGTCACCAGCTGTATAAGAGCGCCCCCGCTGGTCATTGTTAACATTAACCACACCAAAACGACTTCATAACGGCAGGCAAACAGCTGTTCCAGGACTTTTCACAGCTGTATCTGTATAAATTTGATCATTGATCTGATATGTCTTTCTACCGCGATCGCGGCTGTGTGTGTGTGGCTGTGTGCCGTTGAGTTTGAGGAGGCTGCGGTGGAGCCCTGCGGTCCAATGCTCTTTTCATGTATGCACGAGGAAGGATAATAATGATAATCTAGCGTTGATTTCAGGAAGATACAATAATCAGGCGAAAAATGACATGTTTAGTGTATTCCACTAAAACGCTATTATCCGTCTTTCTCTGGAATTACTCAGAGGCACCCAAAGTTATACTCATATTCAAAAGGCTATAAAACTGAAATGTACAGATGAAAAAACAATCCGTTTTGTACATGTTGACTGGATGCAACTAACTGATAATTGACGGTGTATTAGACCCATAGCTATACTTTAAAGGGGACATGCATTGCTATTCCTAGCACTATTTGGGCACTATATTCAGCACCCCTGAAGCACAGCTGAAGCACCGCTGAAGCACCGCTGAAGCACAACTGGCAAACCATGCAAGAGAACCAACGCCCTTCAGGAACACAAACCAAGTGAGGCAAAACCCCCTGTGTTACACTCAAGAAACAACAAACAAATTCAAACAGGTGCCCCTTATAATCTGATATGTCTTGTCGTACAGAACTTGTAAGTCGCTTTGGATAAAAGCGTCAGCTAAATGACTAAATGTAAATGTAAAACATAGCTTCTAACATCTACACTGCAGTCAATGAAGGACTGCTAGGCCCACCACATGTCTAAACTAAAAAAAAACTTACATCAGGCCCTAACACACTAACTATATTTTCTGGCACCCTAACCTACCTATACTGAAAGCTAAAGCACTGTAGACCTAACCCTCTTCAACCACACCTGCTACCAGCCAAAGATCATATTGACCACAAACCCGTCAAGCATATGGTATGGTACAAGACAAGTAGATGGTACTAATCCCTTCAATGACTGCCCCAGGGTTAAGTGGTACACAGGAAGCTAAAAACAGCCAGAAAATTATGAAAATACCTACATGTGGTGTCCACTAAACTAAATATTTTAACAGCATACAAGTAGTCAAATCAAATTATAAAGTAAGGGCATACTCACCTGTTTGAAGACCGGCTGAAGCCCCCACGTTACACAACACCTGATCACTAACCAAACTATAGCACCAAAACACACCATTCAAGATAAAAAAAAAAATCTTATTTTTTTTTTACGAAAGGCAATGGCCTACTCAAACAAGTCTAGGAGTATATGTTTTCCAAATTCAATCCCGGACCAGCGCCCAATATGTTACGACCCTGGCTCAGAGGGAAGCAACATAAGGGGGACACAGACACCAACGGTCAAGTTTAAACCAAAAGGTTATATTTATTACTATATCTAGCACAACAAAAGGTCAATGTGGTGGAAGGGAGGGAGACACTGCTCCTACAGTGTCTTCCAGCAGCAGTGTGGCAGTGTGTGGAGCGGGGGAGGGCCTTTTGAGCCCAGACAGGCAGCTTCCCAATTAGCAGCTGATTGCTGCAACACAGGACACAGTGGCAGACAGCCTGGCACGTAACAATCAACGTATCCCGTATGTGTGTATGTGTGTGTGTGTGCGCGATCAGGAAATAAGATAATCGATTTTTCAGCCTGCATAAGTACATATACTATCGATAATCTAGCGTTTATTTGAAAACGATTCATAAATAGGCCAAAAAATGACAACGTGTTTTGTGTATTCCAGTGTATTTCAGTAAAGGGCGATTCATGTGGAATCTTAATTTTTTTCTGACACTTTCAAAAAAACGAGCGTTTTTCAAAATGGTATAAAACGGAAATGAGTTTTATAATTTATATAATATAATTTTCTTTTTTATGTATGCACTGGTATCCGATCAGTATAACCAGACCTAGACCACCTCTAACTCTAACCCCTAACCAGACCTAGACCACCTCTAACTTTAACCCCTAAGTTAGGGTTGTGACTTAGAGGTAGGTCTGGATAGGGGTTAAGAGTTGGTCTAGCCCTTTACATCCATCTATCTAAATAATAATAATAAATTATAATGAATGCTTAACTACCCCTAAGTTACCCTAACCAGACCTAGACCACCTCTAACTCTAACCACTAACCAGACCTCTTCCATGTGGCACTTTAACACTGACCTCAGAATGTGATTTTATATAATGTTTTTATGCAAGCAGATTGCAATCAGTGTGTACTACTACTAGTACTACTATGTGTTCTGTTTACTTAGTTTACAGTATCCTGTTATAGAATAAACCGCTGCCAGGCACAGCGGAGAGAGAGAGGACAGACATGACAGAGAGGACAGACACAGCAGAGAGAGGACAGACATGGCAGAGAGAAAGGAAAGACACAGCAAACAGAAGACAGACAGAGTTCAGCGTCGTCTCTCTGGTCAGAAACAACGTCACCACATCCGTAATGCTCTCTTAGATGCATACATTGGACCATGTCTACACCAACATATACTGTAGGAGCAACAATACATTGGACCATGTCTACACCAACATATACTGTAGGAGCAACAATACATTGGACCATGTCTACACCAACATATACTGTAGGAGCAACAATACATTGGACCATGTCTACACCAACATATACTGTAGGAGCAACAATACATTGGACCATGTCTACACCAACATATACTGTAGGAGCAACAATACATTGGACCATGTCTACACCAACATATACTTCCTGTGTATCACTTGTGCTGCCGACTCAGATTCCCCTAGGTTAAAAAATAAATACGCAATTTAAATCAGAAAATGTTCCATGTTGACTATTTCTGACTTCTGACATGTTTTTTTCCATTAACTAAAAATAGACAAAAATGTCATCCGTTTTCGTCGACTAAATCTAGACTAAAACAAAAAAGACAAAATTGAGACAAAAACTGACTGAGACTAAAATGCTCAGACATTTAGTTGACTAAAACTGACTAAACGAAAAATAAATGAAGATGACTAAATATGATGAAAACGAAAAAGGAGCACTTGACACATGACTAAGACTAAAACTAAAATGAAAATAGCTGCCAAAATTAACACTGGTGCGACGCAGTGCTACCTTATAACGGCAATACGCATCCAATGTTACTAGTAAGCGACAATACTAACTTGACTGCTGCTAATCATGGCCGACTTTGTAAGAGAGGAATCCTCAGAGGATGATGATTACTTCTGGACAAACCAAGATCCAGAAGCGTATCTTTTTGAACCCGAATACACAGAGGAGGAACTACAGGTTTTGGAAGCTGACCAGGAAAGAAGGAGCAGAACAGGACGTGGGGAGAGTCAGAACAGACACAGACTGGTGGTGCAAATGTGGATCATGCCAACCTATGCCGACAGAAATAGAATGCTTCTGCTGTACTGAATGGGACTCTGTGCTGCCATCAATGATCGGAAGGCTTCATATATCGGACGAAGAGGACAGTGCACAAAGAGAATTTCTCAGCGCTAACAAGTTTCCCGAAAATAAATTGGAAACGATGCCCCATGTCGAGTGGACCTAATGGACAGTTGTCTATTGAGTAAGTGACTATTATAATCATCATGATGCATGGGTCAAATAGGCTATTGAATACACTGCTAACTATACGGTTGGTCTATCCATTTACACTGCTGCTAAACGTTTTGCACTAAGTTCTCGTTTATGTTAGGGATTTCCTATCCCTCGTGAATTCTTAATTGATATAGTTGTGGACCAGTCGGCCGAAAGACGGGCGGAGACAGAGTATTTCAAACGGAGCTTTTATTCATCAGAGAAGAAGAACAGTTACCCCGCGCGGGCACATCATCTCACAGCACCAGTAGAGGAAGAAAGAAGGCAGAATATCCATATTACATGTCATTTTATACAGAGAGGAGAAAGGGAGGGGTGTATGTGTGTATATGTTTGTGTGTGCAACATGGGTGTGTGTGTGGTGTGTGCTTGTGCTAGGCTGTGTGTGTGCTTGGTTTCAGAAGGAGGGGGGGTAATTGGTTCCAGATGTACCCAGGGAGAGGGGTCTAGTCTTGAGAACAACATCTCCATAACTCATCATGGGCGACAGCTGGGAGTGCGCGTGTATGAGTGTGTGTGCATGTGCACGGGAGTGTGTGTGCGCGTGCATGTGTGTGCGTGTGATGTACAGGGGCCCTGTGTAGAAGGAGCCTCCAGCCAGAGGTCATCAGGTCACGCCACATGCACAAAGGGAGAGACAGAGAGAGCAGGGTGCAGCCTACAGCCTAAGCACAGATATAAGATATTACCAGGCATCAATGAACTAATCTATCATTTACCTCTATATTTACATTCACTCATACATAATTTTTTAGCTACTGTCTACATGTATATAGTCCTGTATACTGTCCATATGTTACTTTGTTTATATTAGATCTTTTTTATATACACCGTGGGAAGGGGGAAACGCAATTTAATTTATCTGTATGTCTTGCCCATTACAAGAGGTGACAATAAAGCTGACTTTGACTTTATTACGTTTCACCTGGGTGTTCATTGCCTTATGGCTAATAAGACCCTAGAGGTCCGGTTTCATATAAACAAAATTATTTATATAGCTAGGCGAACACTTTCATGATGGTTTGATTGTTTATTTGTAGTTATTCATACAGCATTTTCTGTTTTCTCAGTCAATACAGATTGGTGTCCTGCCGCATCGTTTTGGAGTGGGCCCTGAGGGAGAGAGACGTTGGGGAGAGGCAATCGAAAACCCTTGCCATCGTGTCGTTGGTGCAATTCGCCAAAGATAACCTTCAGCTACAGGGATTTATGTAGGATTCAAAGAGGCAAAACAATTATTTTGTATTTCTCCACGTGGTAAATACACAGGTCACAACATGTTTACAGTAACGTTTTGGAGTTGTATTTGGAGTGTATTTCGTGATGTTGGGAACTAGGCTAATGGAGGAACCTACTTCCAGTGACTGACGCTAAGCTAGGCTAACGGTGCGCATCTTCCTACTCCTACTGCACAGAGAACAAAAAGCAGTGGCGGCCCGCCCATAGGGGCCGCTGGGGGGCCGCCCCCCCTGGTAAAGAGAGCAGGAGAAGAAGAAAATGTTTTATTTTTATTTTAGACCCCTAAAAATTTAATAAACATGTTTAAAATGAATAATATTTACTCATTTTAAGTATGTTTGTGTTTCAAATGCACAATAACGTTAATATATCAAATATAAATCATTGTTTTGTGATTCACATGACGTCACTGTCTGATATGATAGAGAGTACCTCTAAAGCTGGGCGAGATGTAGCGCGCACACAGTGGGCGTGCACTGTATTATCGCAGTCAAGCAAATAGGTCAAGCAAATACATTTCACCTATCAGTGCGTTCAAATATGATGTGATATGATGTAATCGGAGCGCGTTTTTCTAGCGCTCCAATGCATTACCGTAAACCTGGAACTAATCGCGCACTCGAAAAACAGGAGCGGCTGGTTTGACCACGCAAAAGTGAAAGACGGCTCACTTGACTGCAGTGGATCACTGAGTTCAGGCAGAACATTATTTCCAACCTCGAATGCAGGTAAATCCCTCAAAACAATACCTTTTGAGATGAACACTGTAGTGAAAGAGTTTCGACCTCATCAGCCTGATATCTCCTCAATTCAGAAACAATCAACAGACAGAGGAAGACAATACTCTGTCGTTTTCTAGCTGGTGGTAAGTGTTGGCTACTTTGGCTAACAAGAAGCTATATGGCTAGCTGGATGCAGTCATGAATGCCGTTGCTTTCAATTCCTGCTTTTTAAAACGGGGGACAGATGCAACATGCCCATGGTATGGACTGTTACTGGAGTTTAAAAAAAATTGGATTATGGCTCGCCCCCTTCAACTCTTGTGATGGTAAGTATGTTTAATGGTAAGTATGTTTAATAGCTAGCCTTGGCTCGTTTAACAATATGCAAAATATGCTGTACAGCCCTGTACAGTTCCTTGTGTAACGATAGATTCCACGTCGCGCTGTGTGTGAGAGAGAGAGAGAAAGAGAGATAGAGAGATAGAGGGGGATACTAATAAATTTCGCCGCAGGGGGGCATAATCACCCAGGACAATATAATGGTAACTTGTTTCAAATGACAAGATATACCTCTGTGATTATTATTGTACGGATCTGAATACGGGCGTGGGAGCATGCACAAATATAGTACAGTGATAATATGCTGCCTGCTCCAGAGAGAGAGAGATTTGGGCGTGCATGTTTGTGTAGGCGCTATTGGAAACGTGGCTGCATTGACTGTGATCATATATTGATTGATGGCAATGGTGATAGTTGTACTGTACCTACTCAAATATTCGTACCTTGTGGTTTCGCCGAAGCTCTGACGTGCACAGTAGGCTACTCAGTGTGTGGTGTGATACCTCGGTACATGTTTGCAAAATGTTTGGTATAGCGATGCATGCATGCGATTCGTCTCTGCGATTAACCCATCCCGTCGTCCCTCCCCCCCAAGGGCAGCCGGGAGCCGCGCCAGGGGACCAATCCAAGTGCTCCTGTCCGCCTTCGTCAAGGACGCCACAGCGTTAGCGATCTTGTTGTTGTGCATGTTTTTCCATTGGGTTTATCTTATTGGGGGGGAAACCCTTGCGAGCATGGGGAGAACATGCAAACTCCACACAGAAAGGCCTGGGAGATACCCCACCTGGGTAACTGGCATCATGCGGGAATCGAACCCTGGACCTTCTTGCTGTGAGGCGACAGTGTTAACCACTACACCACTGTGCCGCTCGGGTAGATGGCAAATAAGCTAATTTCCCAAAATGTTGGAGTGCTTTAAAAGATGAAGCAAATCAACATATATACAGGAGTGAGTCTGTCTGAGTGAGTCTGTCTGTACTTCATCACCCGCCTCCAAAAATACACCTTCTTTCCAAACGGCACGATGCTGAACAGCTGACGCACCACCCATATGCACTTCACATTGTTGTTGTATAATACGTAATGTTATCGTACTGCATGAGTGCACTGTACACAGTCTTTTTGTTGTTGTTGTTTGGACGGAGTGTCCTTCATGTGTCCAAGGCAGAGAGGGAGAGAGAGCCAGAGCCAGTACTTTTTAAAACACACATGACAATAAAGTTGAACTTCCACTGAACTGTCTGTGACCTCATCTCTCGCACAACACGGCGTCCAATTCAAAGCTGAATGGCACGGAATAATCGGATAGACCTGTGAAGAGCCTATCAGAGAGGACATAAGGCCCAAAATAATCTGTTTTTAAAAAGAGAGAAAGAGAGATGGGAGATAATGATATGAGGCGAGGTAGGTGTGGCGATGATTTTATCAGCACGCGTACACACAACACACGTACACACAACACCAGTGATGCCACTAACGCGTTACTAAGTAACGCGTTACTGTAATCTGATTACTTTTCCCCGAAAATAGTAATCTAACGCGTTAATCTTTACAAGCCAGTAATCTGATTGCAGTTACTTGTCCAAGTGGCTGTGCGTTACTATTTCGTTACTATCTCATCATAATGCAGGCGGAATGCAGTATTTTCTTTCGTTTTCGACAGTCAAAAATACGTTTGAAGCTGTTTTCCTTGTATTGGGGAGTGACGTCACAGCACGCAACCTCACAGAGTTGTACCATGCTGGTGGGCGCGGCTGTTATTGTTATTATCAGGCTGACCTAAACATAGCGAGCTAGCAGGGAGACGCTCATCTGGAATATACAGCACGACCAAACGGATAGAAAAAAAACAAAGCCGAAGCATCGACTTCTACAGGACTCGGAGGTGCACCAGCCAAACAGCAAAAGCTGGATGATGTTGGCCTTCCAGATGCCATAGTGCAGGTATGTTCCACCTTTGAGTTAAACATCTTTTGTGTAACTGAGGGGTACAATTCCCTGACTGTATTGAATAAGTATGGTATCATTAAACCACTACTGTCTTATGTACATTACTACTGGCCATACAGTACACAGGTATATGAGATGAACACTTCCACAATGACACGGTTCCACAACAAATCTTGGTTAGAATAATATTTATTAGCAGCAATAATATTATATTACATTACTTTACTTAGAGTCGCGCTTGTAAGGCGAAGAATGTGCATGAATAGATCAAGAGCGTAAGTCCATTAGAATATTACGCAGGAGATAATGAATACCACCTGTATTATAGGAATTACAGATACAGCTGTGAAAAGTCCTGGAACAGCTGTTTGCCTGCCGTTATGAAGTCGTTTTGGTGTGGTTAATGTTAACAATGACCAGCGGGGGCGCTCTCATACAGCTGGTGACAACGTGCTGGACGAGCTCCGCCCTCGGCAAAATGAGAGAGAGGCAGAGAGAGAGTGCCGTCATGAACTAGGAAGTAAATATTGCGTCTCTTCTGTCGGCAGTGGATTGCAATCGGTAAGCTCTTAATTTATATACATTACTATTGAAATGCATTTTTACTTAACTTTACAGCATTATTCAAACGTGATAGGAAGTTATGAGTCATCAGCCGTTTATATATGCAGTCCGTTTTGCCTACAGATTATACATGGCAAATGCCGCAGCCAGCCAACTCACATACAGTAGAGTAACGTTACGTAACTTTCTCAGATAGCAATCTAACATTACGTTAGTGGAAATCAAACAACTCTAACCCAATACTAATAAGTTGTTTCACATTCTTGTTGGCTGTTACACTATGAATGACACTCCGATCAGCGTATGTGGCTACTGCTGTGAGCCACACGCCGGGACCGAACAAGATTTAAATTGTAGCTATTCCCCTAATCTGTTAGCAATTTTAGTATATAAACCAAACTTAGGTGTGAGGTTAAAATCTTTCTCCGTTTAAACAAACAGGACTCACAACAGAGCAGAAAACTGTCTTGAGTCTGATCTCTATTGTTAAACCTACATGTATGTAATCCAAGCCTGCTTGATTAATAACAAACACATCTTTCTATAATGTTGTGATAGAGCCTGCACAAGTATTATCTGTTCCAAGGTGATGGAGCCTACGGTAGTAAAGATGTAAAGAGTCTGCGGACAGTGTCTGGTTTTAATGTACTAATGGACTGATGGTCATTGTGTTTATGTTTGTGTACTTGTGCATGTGATTGTGTGTGTGTGTGTACTTATGTGCTCCAGCTCCTATCATATGTATTGTACTAATAATAGTGTTTACGTTCCATGTGTCCATATCTGGCTGCCAAGAGGTGCGAGGAGCTGAAGGAGAACACAGAGCTGCTGCGGGACCTGGAGCAGAAGAACGCCATGATCTCGGTCCTGGAGAGCAGCATCAAGGACATAAACTGTACATTGGAAGAGGTCTACAAATATACAGCATTGTTGGGGGGGGGGGGGCTCTCTCGCATATAGTAATAATAGAGTATATACATTTGAGGGGGAATAAACTGTACATATACAGCACTGTTTGTGATACAAAAATAGTAGAGTACATTAACCTGGCACACAACATACTTGTTCACATGTCATTTTTCTTTCACTGTGGTTAATATTGTGATATATTCATGCTGTGATGTGAATGCCGTCCATGTTAGTTTACCTTCAATGGAGAAGTGCATTAAATAATTTTAATGCAAAAAAAGTGTCCTCTGTTCTTTCATTTCAGCATTGTCTATCGCAGAACACATTCCATTGTGGGCAGAGTGTATGCTTGGTTTCATTCCAGCCTTGCCTAAACACCAGCTGATGATTTCACTAATTGGCTCACCTCTTCAACTAACTCACCTGGTGCAATGTATAGTTAAAATGAAAACTTGGCCCACGATGGGTTGAGTTTGAGACCCCTGGTGTATCCCCTTTTTTTTTTAAATGTACTTTTACTTTTTAGTACTTAAGTACATTTAAAAGTAGGACTTTTTGACTTTTACTCAAGTGTGTTTTTAGCCAGATACTTTTGACTTTTACTTGAGTCAGATTTTGAGATGGTACCCATACTTTCACTTAAGTATAATTTCTGGGTACTTTTTACACCCCTGATAAATGTCATGTATGTTGAGTGTCATAAATGTCACTATGAATTGAAAATGGGGGACCCTGATGTAAACAAGACAAACGTCTTTCTCTGGTCTGCATCCCCTTAACAATTGTGTGTATTGAGCCGTACTGTATTGTACCCATTCTGCAATCTGTTAAACAAAGTATTCATTCATTCAACCAAAACCACAAAAACAAAACAACTGGATGAATGAATGAAAACTTTATTTAACAGATTGCAGAATGGGTACAATACAGTACGGCTCAATACACACAATTGTTAAGGGGATGCAGACCAGAGAAAGACGTGTGTCTTGTTTACATCAGGGTCCCCCATTTTCAATTATAGTGACATGACATTTATGACACTCAACATACATGACATCATGACATTTATGGCATAGGGACATACATGACATACAGGTATACTATATAGTACTGTAGTGTTACAATTGTGACATATACGATATGCAAATATACAGTACTGTTACCCAGAGATCCTAACAGAAAATATATACATATGATGGGGAGGAGATTGTACATTAGGAGGGGGGGGGGTTTGGACATTTACGGTGCCCAGTTTCTAATTGCAGCCTCCCGTAGGTGCTCTTTAAGAGCGGTTTTGAATGTGGGCAGGGGTAAAGTGGGTTTTAGGAGTGAGGTTAAGCAGTAGTCTGACCAGTTTGTTTTGTGATGTTTGTAATCTTGTTTTTAGGGCCTTTGAGGTGCTTTGGTACCATGAGGTGCAAGCATAGTCGTAGTACCCTTGAATGAGTGCTCCTGTTAGAGTCTTAAGGGTATTCTTGTTTACCAGAGAGGAGATCCGGCACAAGAATCTTGTTTGTTGGTTGACTTTTTTGATACCCTGGGGAGGGTGGTAATAGTTATGTGTTCTGACAGTGGCTGTTGCACTTGCTGCTTGGCCCCTGGTATATTTTGTATAGATATATTTGCTATTTATGTTTGGTCACCCCTTTGTTGAAATTCATCCAATCCAGTTACTCCTTTAAGTTCAAGATTTTTAAGTTTCCAAGTTATGTTTTTATAAACATCTTTGGACCAATGTGTCCCTAAACTTAAACTAATTGGTGTCGTTGCATGATTTTTGTTATTGTGAAATTGGTATTAAATTTAATTCCGAGTGGCATTAAAAAGTCTTAAAAAGCATTAAATATGACTGGGCTAAACCTGCAGATACCCTGCCACCTCACATTCACTCACAGACGGCAGAGGTGCCAACCTGCTCATCAGGAGCAATTGGGGGTTAAGCGTCTTGCTCAAGGACACTTTGACACGCTGCCGTTGGAATGCGCTGGCTGCAACCCCCACACACACACCATTGAAATGCTAATAGTATTTACTACTCTCATGATGGAAGCAAGCTACTCTCTCATGATAGCAACCAGCTAGTCTTACTGGGGTCCACACACAAAAAAACACAAAAACAATCACCATTGCAAAAAAACAAAATTATTAAAAGTCAGTACACACAATGCATAATGAACCTACTGTAACAATTAATATAGCTAAAATTACATTAGTGTAAAACATATACATTGACTGCTCCATTCGACAGGTTTTAACTGGTTAATTATTTTATTCAGCAACATTGCTTTAGACATGGTATGGTATTTATTTTAGACAACAAAACATACAGATCGTTATACAGTATACTGTGTAGGACGTTGTAGCGTCCGTCTAATGACTTTGCGCCTCCTGGCGGCATAAAATAGAACAGCAGCCTGGGTTCCTAATTCATTTCCACAACGTGATATAACCGTGCTCACGTCGCGGCAAAGCGCCCAGGAAAACTAAAAGCTTCATCTGTAGGAATTATATCTATGGTACACTAGTAGGGCAGCGGGAGATACTAGTAGGGTCCCTCCGGTTGTAGGCCAGCAGGGGAGAGGATTTGTCGGTAACGAAAGTCTGGGTCAACGAAGAATAAGGAGACTCCAAGTACAGGAGACAGTGCAATAATCTCTTGATCCGCAGACGAACAACAGCTATTCTCCGGTATGCAGCTCCGCATGGAAGAAAGCTAGCCAGCCTCAGGCGTCCTAGAGGCGGGCTCGACGTTGCTCCTCACAGGGTAAATCCCACACAATTGTGGGTGTAGACGATTCTCCGCTCCATCAGCTACAGGACCAAAGCAAATATAATCCAGCCGAAAAGGGCTCTGTAGTCGTCGGGTAGGTTATCCAGTGTACATATCCACACGGTCCTCGTCTAGGGCTCCTCGGATGACGGCACCAGGTTAAGCCGCCCAGCCTGGATAAGCACACTAGCTAGGTACGAGGAAGCGTTGGTAATGCTGGTCACTGTAGAACGGTAGCCGCACGATACACTATACTTAAATAGACTATTACTGAATAATAGAATAGGTCGAACTCGACGGTACAGCGTTAAACTCTGATACTTCAGCTATTAGTTCGCACGCGGTCTCAAGGCTCTATTTCGGGGCAAAAACGGGCCCACTTCACAGCACGTTGTATCGTGGTGTGAGGCTTCAACTTATTGGGTAACATACTTCTGTATTCACCTGCGCCGTATTTATACGTTAGGTGAACAATCTAGTACCAGCCTTATTTCTGTCTCGTATTCTTGCGCAGAGCCGATCATGTTCAGGCATGTCTTTGGCGGTGACTTTGAACTAGACCTTGGGGGTATGGCCGTGGCGCCTAAGGGATCGCTGTCCAATAGGAGAACGAAATATTATGGTCTGTACTAGGTAAAAGGGATATTCCGTGTATATGTACAAAGAATACACAAGGGATATCAGACGATATACAAATACTATGCAATATATATCAAGTAATAAATATATATATTCGGTTTAATCTGATCCTTCGTAACATTTTGCATTGCACTATTCATGAACATGGAACACCATACTGCAGTATGTAGGTTGTCAGTAGCACACAATAATAAATAATAATAATAATAATAATAATAATAATAATAATAATAATAATAATAATAATAATAATAATAATAATAATAATAATAATAACATAGGAGGAGCAGTACCGTTTAATAGACTGTTTTTTAAGAGCATGAGCTTCAGATACTGGATAGACCTTCAAACATAAAGAACATTTTCTTGAAGTATAACACTCCAACCCATCAAGTGCTCCTGTGGAACGGCTTTTTAGTCTGGGAGGGTTGGTGCTCACGCCTAGAAGGAACAGACTTTCTGACAAGAGGTTTGAGAAGCTTCTGTTACTGAGATATAATCACTGGTTTACTCACCCCTCTCCCGTTTCACTAGGAACATTAGAACCATATCTGAATACGGCAGGCCTCAAAGGTAGGCTACATATCAGCCTACATGTGGTGTTATTGACCATTTATCTATCTATAGATAGGCCTACCTGCCCTATTAGTACATTTTACTCAATTTTTTTTGTCATTCTTATGTTGTGGCAGCAGCAGGGGGGACGACTTCGTAACCTAGTTACTTTCAAAGTAACTAAGTTACTCTGATAATCAAGTAATCAGTAAAATAACTAAGATTACTTTTTAAAGGAGTAATCAGTAATCAGATTACTTTTACAAGTAATCTGTGGCATCACTGCACAACACACACACGGGTACTCGTGCACCGTCTTTGTCTTCTGTGGCTGGGCTGGCCTTGCTCGAAATCGCTAACAGCCAGGAGAGGACCGCGGTGGTGATGGAAGCACTTGCAGCCACCCTGGCCCAAAAAAACCAGCACAATTGTTCAATAGTATTTATATATTTTATACCCAGTTTAATCACCTGTGCATTGTATGTTACTATTGCACTTTACTATCCACTCTGGTTGGATGTTGTATTGTACTTGTGCTGTATAATGACAATACATTTTAATCTAATCTCATTTTGAGATCAGTCGCAAATCGCCTCCACGCTACCTGTTGAATGGGTCAGCACGGTGCAGATGCAATGCCGACGCTTTAGCTGTTTTGCACACGCCTCCTTAGCCTTATAAGGAGCTGGTGGGCGTGTCTGTATGCAAATGCAGGTGTACGAGAAGGCGCGTGCATGTTTACGAATGAGTGACGTTTTTCATTCATGGAAACCAGCTGCAAAGATTTTGGCCACTTTCACGTGTTCAGGAAGCCGGAGGAGGATTCTTGAACATTTGTTAGGGCAACATTTTTACCAAGATATTTACAAAGGTACTTACGAACATGTTCGAGAATGAGGACCAATGAATACAAGAATGGTAACAATAGGTAGTAGTAGTAAGATCAAATAAAATATAAAATGAGATAAGATTACATAAATAGTCAATTATTATCGATGAGGCTAGAGGCGGCAGCTGATTCGCCCATCTGATCTCACAGTCCCCCTATGAGGGACCCCAAACACAATATTTCTCAGTCATGTATGGCTGGTAACCGTGTTGTAATAGCAAATGTAAAAAATGTGTTATTATTATAATTTTTTCTTTAATGCATTTTTTTTTACTTTCACTGTCTGAGTGTGTTTGTCTGTCATGTTGGTATACTGTTTGTCATGTTTGTACAATGTTCTGAAAAATGTAAAATAAAATATATTTAAAAAATATAGTCAATTATTTACAGAAACCGTGTAAGTGCATGTGCATGTTAACTCTTTATTCGCCAAGGACGAGTTTCCACGTCATTATCCGCCATGCGTAATCTGCCCTTTGAGATCAATATTTCAAAAATCTGTGATGGCAATCATATTTTACCCACGGAGTCTTGAGATCTCCTGTTGATCTCCTCTCAACTCTCCAACGGTTCAAGAGTGCCATCTGGTGGCCGATCGGCGGATCGCCCAAACAGGAAGTGACGCGCCGGAAGTGGTGCTCGCCCATATTTCGTCCGGGCACTCGCTATCGTTAGCAGGACTCCATCTTGATACACTGGACATCGATCGGTTGCAAATAACTCGATAAACAACATGATTTGGACATATATATTATTATACAACCTGGAAATGGATCGCATATATCAACATCCCATAATCGAGAACTTTCTGCTCCACGCGGACCACCCAACGGTTAGAGTTTTAGCGTGTTTGAATAATATGATCCATATAAACTGCTGTGATCTATGTATCGCCCATACTACATAAATTATTTAACATCGGCCACGGACTTATAACCCCCCCCCCCCCCCCCCCCCCTCCGGTCACCAGCAGATGATGAGGCATGACACTTAGGACCTTGCACAATTGAAAGTTTTAATATGACGTCAATCGGTATCAAACTACATTTGATGATGTAATATATGTATTTAGGGCTATAAATCACGTTCTGCAGAATGCTGCAGAAAACGATAAAAACATTTATACTTTAGACCGTATTTTAGTATGAATATGTGAATGAAAAAGTAGAACGTTGCTACATCCTAAACGATAGATACTTGAGGTTGAATGGGCCATAGTAATGTCAATTTAGCAATACAATTAAAAAAGTTATAGCCCTGCAAAGAAGGGGAACATCTCCATAGACAAATAGAGCTGGCAGAGGACGGTATAAGATGGATATAAGCGTGGCAGAGAAAGGGTTAACACATTGACCGCCAGCAGCAGGGGGCGCTGATCTCCCTTCAGCGCCAGGTCTTTATTCAATGGATATAGTTTTAGAATGCCAAATTTGCGAGTGCTTAACACTTTGATCGCCATGGGTTAAATTCATAATTTACCATCCCTAGCCAGCTCTATTTGTCTATGGAGAAGTTCCCCTTCTTTGCAGGGCTATAACTTTTTAAATTCTATTGCTAAATTGCCATTATTATGGCCCATTCAATGTCCTATATGTATTGTTCAGGGTGTATCAACGTTAAACTTTTTCATTCACATATTCATACTAAAATATGGTCTAAAGTATAAGTATGTTTTTATCGTTTTCTGCAGCTTTCTCCAGAACTTGATTTATAGCTCCAAATGCATTATATTGATGATGAAATACAGTTTGATAGCAATCGGCGCGAGATAAAAAATTTCAACTGGACGTGGTTCTAGAAGTTACTACGTATCATCTGATGATGACCGGATGGGCGAGGGGCCGTTTATAATTCCGTGGGCAGCGTTAGATGATTCATCCAGTGTGGGTCATATGTTCATCATAGCAGTTTATATGGAACACGTTAGAATATACCGCTGCAGGGCGGTTAGGTGGCCGAGCGGAGATTGCGTTCGTCACCAACCCCGGAGCTGTGAGCTGGATTCGCCTGTTCGAATCCAGCTCACAGCTCCGGGGTTGTCACCAGCTTTGCTGGCCGTCTGCACTAATACAATTGGCTGTATTAGAGGGTGGGAGAAGCTGGCGGGGTGGGTCCGGGTCGTTGTAAACAGCGCCTCCTACAGTTCGGTCGGGGCGCCTGCTAAGCGCGGATAGGACTTGAGGGGGATAGTGTGATCCTCCCACACGCTACGCCCTCTCGATGAGAATCCGCGCTGCCAGGTGAAAAGAAGCGGTGATTGGCTGGACGTGTGTCGGAGGAAGCACGTGGTAGCCTCCACTCTCCCAGATGATCTGACTGTGGGGGGTAAGTGCGCAGCGACCAGGAATGGACTGGGGATTGGCATACGACTAACATTGGGATGGGAGAAAATCGGAGGAAAATGGAGGGGGGAAAAGATTAAAAAAAATAAATAAATAAAAATACCGCTGCAACTCACCGTGGCTTCCTCGCGCCGCTGGCAGATGAGCGTGTAACAGAATTTTTTCTATTATGGGATGGAGAAATGCCCAATCCATTTCCAGGTTGTATAATAGTATATACGTCCAAATCATGTTGTTTTTTTCAAGTTATTTGCACCGATCGATGTTCACTGTGTCAAGACAGAGTCTCTCTAACGATAGCGAGTGCCCGGACAACATATGGATGAGCACTTCCGGTTCAAAGGGTCATTTCCGGTTGGCAATCTGCCGATCGGCCACCAGAAGAGTGGAGCTTTGCAGTGTATCTCAGGGCTCCGGAGGGGAAATATGATTTCGATCACAGATTTTTGAAATATTGATATCAAAGACGAGTTACGGCGTCTTCGGCAGAATGAGCATGGCTAGGAATGACGTCTAAACTCGTCATCGGCGACCATAGTGTTAAAATATATCTTATATCAGGGGTCAGCAACCTTTTTGACATGGAGTGCCTGTTTGAAATATAGTTGTAACTAGTGTGCCTCAACAATATTCCATGGATCGTAATTTTTTTTCCTCATAATCAGGTCTTTTTAATGATAATTTTTACATTATTACATCATTATTGTTATTATTAACAATATTATTATGATGGTTGTATCAACCCTAAATCTGAGTTGGGGGGGGGGGGGGGGGGGGATGCAATGCAGACAAACAGCTGCATACAGTGCGACCATTTCACTCACATTTGCCCATTCATTTTTGGACACATCACACACCATCGGTGTGTGTACTGTACGTGTGCTGTCATAGCTCCACCTACAGGCCTAATGGAGAACACCAGGATGTGAATGGAGGGTGAATGTGAGGTATATTGTGGAAATACGTTTTGATTGATCGCAAGACTACACTGTAAAAAAATAAATAATAATAAGTTACCAGAACTTAAAAATATTGAGTTCAGTTATTGTGCATTAAGGTTTTCAGTTTTCAATCCATAATAAGTTAACAGAAAAATAAGTACACAACCACATTATTTCAACCTAATAAAACTATGTTTATTGTCATTGTTTTAAGAACACAAATTGACTTGGTAATACTCACATTTTGAGTACAAAAAATGGCTTTTAACATGTGCAATGTTCAATGAAATAGAAAGATAAATAATACAATTTGTTGATTAATCCCACTGGTCACAATGGTGACCGTAATAATGTTTTTGTTATAAGGCTCTGCAAATGTTACTGAATGATGTAGCAATGTATTTCCAGCTAAATATAAATAATAAACAAATAAAGGGTCTCAATTAACACTTTGATTGCCTAAGGCTAAATTCATGATATACCATAGGTTGCCAGCTCTATTTGTCTATGGATAAGTACCCCTTCTTTGCAGGGCTATAACTTTTTAAATTCTATTGCTAAATTGCCATTATTATGGCCCATTCAAAGTCCTATATGTATTGTTCATTGTGTAGCAACGTTAAACTTTTTCATTCACATATTCATAATAAAATATGGTCTAATGTATAAGTATGTTTTCATCTCTTTCTGCAGCTTTCTCCAGAACGTGATCTATAGCCCCAAATGCATTATATTGATGATGAAATACAGTTTGATGGCAATCGGCGCGATATAAAAAATGTCAATTGGACGTACTTCTAGAAGTTTCTACGTATCATCTGATATTGACCGGATGGACGGGGGATCGTTTATAATTCCGTGGGCAGCGTTATATCATTCATCTAGTGTGGGTCATATGTTCATCAGAGCAGTTTATATCGAACACGTTCAAAAATAACGCTGAATCTTACCGTATCTTCCGCGCGCCGTTGGACGATCAGCGTGGTGTAGACCGTTTTCGATTATGGGATGTTTATCCAGATGAACCATTTTCAGGTTGTATAATACTATATACGTCCAAATAACGTTGTTTATTGAGTTAGGGCGAGCGATTGATCATCCAGTGTGTTGAGATGGAGTCCGGCTACCGATCGCGAGTGCCCGGAGCACATAGGATGAGCACTTCCTGTTTGGCGAGCCCCTCCCTCTTGGCCGATCTGCCACCAGATGGCGCTCTCGAACCGTTAAACAGTTGATGGGAGCTCACCAGTACATCTCAGGGCTCCGGAAAGAAAATATGATTTCGATCACAGATTTTTGAAATATTGATATCAAAGACGAGTTACTGCGTCTTCGGCAACTTGAGCATGGCGGGGAAGGACGCCTAAAAACGTCTTCCAGCAGCCAAAGTGTTAAATATGTGGTAGTAAAAAGAAGCTGTGGGAGGATTTCAACAAGATAAATGCGACAACAGTGCAAAATATTTCACTATAATATTTCAAAGCAATTTTTTTTTTTTAATGCTGCCCCCTGTGCCTATGAAAATGCCCCCGCGTGCCTATGCAGGCACGCGTGCCTAGGGTTGCCTACCCCTGTCTTATATTATAGCTATGGGTCTAATACACCCGTCGATTGTCAGTGAGTTGCTTCCAGTCAACATGCACAAAACAGATTGTTTTTTCATCCGTACATTTCCATTTTATACCATTTTGAATATGAGTATAGTTTTGGTGATTCTTAGTAATCCCAGGAAAAGACGTGATAATAGCGTTTTAGTGGAATACAGTTATCACATTGTCATTTTTCGCCTGATTATCGAATCTTCCTGAAATCAACGCTAGATTATCATTATTATATCTCCTCATGCATACATGAAATGGCCGTCGTACACAAACTAAAGTACAACCTAAGTACAATGAGTAGAAATGCAGACAATAAGGTACAAATGCAGACAATGAGGTACAAAAACATTAAGGCAAGGTGCAAATGCAAATGAGGTATGAATGTTGTGCAAATCTCTTTAACACTTTGATTACCCATAACGAGATCAGGCCGCGGGTTGAATGCCCATCACGAGATTTTTTTTATTTTTTTTTATTATTAGCGATCTGAATTCATATTTCATCAACTGAGTCTACCGTTGGTAAGCCTGCCCCACCAGGTGCTCAGATGTGAAAAAAGCGCCCCCCTATCGTCTCCCAGATGGTAATGCACCCTTTTGGATTGGACTCAATGAAAATTGATGAAAAAAAAAATCCGGAATCCACATTTTACTTCTCACGCATGTAACCGGAGCCGATCAGATTAATTCTGGACCCTCAGGACAGCGTGTAATGTCTTTACAGTACGTAGCATTGGATCAATAAAAAATTATCGATTTTTGGAATGGCGATCAGGAATTGGAATAATCCATTTGGATACCATCTGATCTCAGGTAAGGAATCTATTTTACCAGTCTTAGGATAATCAGACCTTTTTTCACAGAGATATAAGCTTTCCCCCTATATGTGATATGGCTGTTTTGACTGTGCGAGTGATCAGGAAATAAGAAAATCGATTTACATCAGCGTTTATCAGGAATTTTTTTCTTTTTTTTTTTTAAACGAGGGCTTTTCAAAATGCTATAAAACGGAAATGAACCAATAAAAAAACAATCCGCTTCGACAATGTTGACTGGAAAATGAGTCATTGATGGGCGACGGGCAGATTAGACACATAGCCATAATTTAAAACATAGATTAGGCGATATTAACGTTAACATTGAAGCGGATGGTGGGCATTCAAGCACTAAATGTGCGCCCCCTGCTGGGCATTCAAAGTGTTAATAAATAGATACATAAATTATAATGTAGTGTTAAAGTGTCTAAAATGAGTGTTAACACTTTGAGTGTCAACAACGATAATTCTCGTTATTTCATGCCAACCGTTCAGTGCCAAGGACGAGAGATCTCGTTATTTAATCGTTAATTTTTTTATTCGCGATTTCCATTCATTTTTCACCAATCTAGCCTCACGTTACCAGTGGGACTCTCTCTGAGCTCGAACAGGGAAAATACTGCCCCCTATCGTCTCCCGGATGATAATGCACCCATTGGAATGGAGTCAATGGAAACGCATGGGGAAAAGAAAATACGGAATCCACATTTTACTTTTCAGGCATGTAATCCGAGCCGATTGCAGTCATTCTGGTCCCTCAGAACAGCGTGGAATATGTGTTTCGAGCAGCCAGCGTTGGATCAATAAACACGATCGATATTTTGAATGGCGATCAGGAATTGAAATTATCTTTTTGGAGAACATCTGATCTGAGGTAAGGAATCTATTTTACCAGTCTTGGGGTAATCAGAGCTTTTTTCACATATATATCAACGTGTCCCCTGTGTATGTGGCTGTGTGTGTGTGTGTGTGCTGATCAGGAAAATAGATAATCGATTTTTCAGCCCGCTTCTCTAGCGTGCATAAGTACACATATACTATTGATAATCTAGCGTTTATTTGAAAACGATTCATAAATAGGCTGAAAAATTACAACGTTTTTTGTGTATTCCACTAAAGGGCGATTATCACAAAATCTTTTTTATTTTCGGAAATTTCCAAAAACGAGCGTCTTTCAAAATGGTATAAAACGGAAATGTACTGATGAAAAAACTATCCGCTTCGACAATGTTGACTGCAAGCAAGTCATTGATAAGCGACGGGGGCGTATTAGACACATAGCCATAATTTAAGATATAGTTTATGCGTTTGCAAATGTGCTCGCCCTCTCATTGAATAGAGCGGTGGTGTAACAAGTGCCTTGTTGCCTTGTATGGATAATTACAACCCATCACAAAATACACTTTAACACTATGCCGTCCGTCCACGTATATATACGTATTTTGAAAAAGCGCAATGTGGACCAGAGCCACGAGTATATACGTGACGAGTTGTTATTGTTTTATTCCATATTTATAGCGCTTCTTAGGTACCCGATCCACTACCAGCATCTTTTCAGATATTTGATTTTCGAAACATGCAGTACCGGCCAAACCCGCTTAGGGGCGCCATCGCTCCACTGCAGTATCAATGTGAATTAAAAAAAAATATATCATAGTTCCTTGATCCCAGCCGAACATCCTCCATCTTGGATCAGTTTGGCGAGCAGTTTTTTCAGCGTGGAATAATGGGATTTATGATTAGCCAATGTGCATATCGATCTACCAGAATCCGATGAGTGGTGAGGAAATGCTGCCGGCGATCACATGGCCTGACAGTAGGATAATATTACCCCAAATTACAGCTGGATTGGACATTGTTTTATAACGTAACGTGATTGGTCAATGAAAATGCTATATTGAACGCACACTGTATTGCGGATCAATAATAGTAATCAGCGTTCCCCGCCACCCCCATTTCATCCATAGATGCTCTGTAATAGTCCGGATGCTACGCAGTTTGTTTTATTTCATTTGTATATATGCAGCAGAAATGGCGTTTGATATAACGCCGCCAACATTTAGCCTATTATCTAGCTCCCGGGAAAAAAGACGAGACGAAAAGTGTGTTATACCTTATATTCACGACGCTATAAAATGACAACCAACCGATGGATTTTTATTTTCTTTAAGCCATTATGAAGGCACGGTTTATGCACTCAAGTGACAATGAGAATGGACAGATAATAATATAAATGATATATAAAGCTCTTTGAAAGTACATCGGTTTGTTTACTTTCTGCTGTCCTCTGAGGCCTAAATCCACGGGTCGCGCCGGTCGTCATAGTGTTAATACATTCCACTAATAATCCTTAACGTTTAATTTTATTGCTTTGGTTTTATTTTATTGCTTTGGTTTTGTTTTATTGCACTTTTGGGAGCTAAGTATTTTATTTTGAAATCGGCACCTCCCTTCCGGAGCACATATATTGTCTGGTTCCTGTTTAACACGCTAGTGTCTCCCTGGATTGAGACAGGTGAGGTCTAGCTCTAAGTTCAATGATAGACTTCGGTCTAAAAGTAGTTAAATATTGTATATAATATTCCTAAACTGTGAAACGAGTTTGTAATGTAACTCATGTTGATAATAATTATGTACCTGTGCAGTTGTTTTGTGGGAGGTTTGACTGGGTAAGGGAACTTAATAATAGCTAGCATGAGTAGGGGGTTTGCACACAGCACGTGCACTGGTAACATACTAATGGACGTTGCGTCTTTTCTCAATCGTAGCTCGTGCTGCAGACGTTGTGACTGTATCCCTAATGCTGCTGCATTTTGTTGCCTTTGTAACAACAGGTATGTGTGTACAGTAGCTCCCATGTTTTGGTCCGTTTTTTATTGAACTGTTTATTTTTCCAATGTGTAATTCTTATGAGTGCTAGTGTCTCCCTGGATTGAGACAGCTCGTGCTGCAGACGTCGTGACTGTATCCCTAATGCTGCTGCATTTTGTTGCCTTTGTAACAACAGGGTGAAAATAAATACAACCAACAGTCTACCTGTCTGTCATCTTTAACCCATTCTCTGCCGGAGCTTATATCCATCCTTGTAGCCTCTCTGCCAGCACTATTTGTCTATGGAGATGTTCACCTTCTTTGCAGGGCTATAACTTTTTAAATTGTATTGCTAAATTGACATTACTATGGCCCATTCAACATCAATTATCTATCGTTCAGGATGTAGGAACGTTTGACTTTTTCATTCACACATTGATACTAAAATACCGTCCAGAGTATAAATATGTTTTTATCGTTTTCGTCTGTATTTCATAGAACGTGAGATATAGCCATAAATGCATATTAGATGATCAAATGCAGTTTGATACCGATCAACGTTATATTAAAAATGTCAACTGTACATGATCCTAAACGTCATGACTGGTCATCTGCTGGTGACCGGAGGGGGGGGGGGGGGGGGTCGTTTATAATTCAGTGACCGACGTTAAATGATTCATGTAGTATGGGTGATATATAGATCAGAGCAGTTTGTATGGATAATAATAATCAAAAACGCTGAAACTCACGGCAGCTTCCTCTTACCGTTGGGCGATCACACTGGCGCAAACAGATCCCAGTTATGTGATGTTGATTCTAGGTGATCCAGTTCCGGTTTGTATAATACTAATATAAGTCCAATCATGTTGTTTATTGAGTTATGGCAACGGATCGATATCCACGGTGTCTGGATAGAGTCCCGGATGGAATAGGGGACGGACTAAGCACTTCCGGCCACTTCCGGTTTTGGCAACTCGCCGATCGGCCACCAGGTGGCGTTATTGAAGCGTTGCAGAGTTGAGCGGAGTCCTACAACACCAGCCAAGACTCCGTCGGTGAAATGTGAATACCATGACGAAAATATTAAATATTGATCTCAAAGACGCCTTTACGCATTGGCAGATTACGCATGGCGGAGAATGAATCAAATCAAGTCAAATTTATTTGTAAGGCCCGACAACACACGTTAATGTCCCCATGGGCCGTGCAAGTCTTCTTTAAACAAGTCAAGAAGAAACATAACAATAAGTCAAGAACAGAACAAGAACACCATAAGGTCCAACAAATTTAAAATAAATGCAAATAAATGAAAGAATGCAAGCACTCCCAGACATACCCCACGCGAAGGTAAGGAAAAACTCACTAAAACCTAACAATAGGGAAAAAATGCTCCACAGGCAGTGTGGAGGAGAGAAACCTTAGAAGGGCCATTCAAGGGGGGATCTCCCTTCTTAGATGTCTAGTAGTGTTGCAGACTAACAGTTGGTAAGCATGCACTCAAGTGTGTAGTGAAACACAGATCACGGGACATTCAACACTCCGGTCATTGCTCCGAGACAGCCGGAGACAGGGAGATAGGGGGCGGCAGAGAGAGGGTCGCAACCTCCCCGACATCATCGCCGGACGTCCAGCACTCCGGTCACCACTACGAGGCCGTCGGAGACAGGGAGACAGGAGGGCACGCAGAGAGGGTCTCGCATCCTCCCAGCCTTCATCACGGGACGTCCGACACTCCGGTCAGCACTCCGGTAAACACGTCATCGGCGGAGAATGGGTTAACCACAACGCCGTCAAAGTACACCGGTTACACTGGCACTCAAGCGCTAAATCATGCGCCCCCTGCTGGCACTGAAAGTGTTAAGGTGAGTGTTTGTTTAAAAGTGTTACATAAAGTCTGGGGATAGAAGCTCCTTTTGAGTCTCTCTGTACTGGTCATGAGACTCCGGTAGCACTTGCCTGAGAGCAGCAGTGCAAAGAGGCAGTTGTTTGGGTGCCGAGAGGCTATAGGATGTGACTGTATCTGTCTTCGTTGGTCATCATTCTGGCTCCACTGACTCAAAGGCTGCTCTTGTTTTGTACCACAACACATGGTTACTTGCCGACATTAACAACATTTACATTTAGTCATTTATGCCCCGTTTAGACGGAAACGCTAGCAGGTGAATCCGCAAAAATATTTTTTCGGATGTGCCTTTCGTTTATACGGAAACAGCGTTTTTACGGGGTGAAACCGCAAAAAAGTGAGACTACCTTCCAGGGTGGAATTCCTAGAAACGATAAACCTTTGCGCTCTCATCTAAACTGTCAAACCGCATAAAACGATGACGAAAGGGTTGTCAAGGCTCTCGTCGCGTGTACTGCTTACATCACAGGCATGCATCAGTAGCCTACGTAAACAAAGCATGTCTGATTCTATCCATGGCGATCATCACCTGAAGGCTACATTGTCAGTACTTTTAAATACACAAGAATCTGTCCCGCGGCGTGACTGGACCCACTGTCTGTGAGTGACTCTGCTTTGGTCCAATCACATTCCCCACCTACAGTCTGCGAATCAGAGGCAGAGTAGGGCGGGTCTTCACAGCACGTCATGTGACATATGCGCCAATCGTGTGACAGCAGGGCTCAGTCGTCTGGAGTCGTTACAGCCTCGTCTGCACGGAGAATTCCATCCCAAAACGATAGTCTAAACGCAAAATTAAACGTGAAACCGTAAGACGACTTTTGCGGTTTCTGTTCAGACTCTCTCCGTCTAAACGTAGCCTTAGCTGACGCTTTTATCCAAAGCGACTTACAAGTTATGCACGAAAAGTCAGCAGGAAGGGCACAACTCTTTCAGCTGAGTAACAATGTTCATCAAACAGTGTTGCAACGTGGGTGCTGCAGTGTTGAGTGCATAGTAGTAGAGACATATTAGTATATTAGGTAGTAATATAGACAGGGAAGATTAATTAGTGGAAGAGTGCATGATAGTAGAAGACAGTAAGAAGGTATTTCTTTTGTAGTTTTTTTTGTATTATTATTTCTTTTTTTAAGATATCAATGAAAATCTTGTTGCATTTTTTTACGGAAGGTATGTTGATATAAAATGACCCACAATGTTAGAACTGTTGTGGAAATCTGTTGTGAAAATGATGACTGACGCCCTTTGATCTATATCCCCCTGGATATCAACTAAATCAAAGAAGGCCACGCCCCCTCAGCCTACTGAGAGTTAATCATCTATACCAGTGGTCACCAACCTTTTTAAGCCCAAGATCACTTTTATTTTTTTTGGTGAAGGCAAGATCTACCTATTGAAGCGTTGAGAGAAAAATACAGCCAAGATTGTACTTTAAACTAAATGACTTTTATTTGCCTGTATTCTAATTACATGCAATGCTTTGGTCCAACATTAAAACGTCAAAGTAGAACTATTATGTACTTTCTCAGTCAGTGCTAAGTGCAGTCATCTTATGCAGCATCAGTTTTCACATCAAAACAAAAGTAGAACTGTAATGTGGACTTTCTCATATTATTAACACTTTCAGTGCCACTCACGAGATTTCTCGGGTTTTTTATAGGTGGTTGCATGCCACTCACGAGATTTCTCGGAATTATTATTATAATTTTTTTTTTGCGATCTGAAAAATTATTGCATCACCCGAGCCTACCCGAGTATAGCCGAGGGGCGCCGGCGATCACTGTGGAAAAAAGCGCCCCCTGTCGTCTCCCAGATGACATAAGTGATTTTGGAATGGACTCAATGAAAATGAATGGGGAAAAAAATCCGGTACTCCACATTTTCCAGTTCACTGATCCAGCCGGGGTTACTAGAGTTCATTCTGGAGCCTCAGATCCCCGCGGATCATGGAGTTCTACTGTATCGCGTTGGATCCATACACGTATCGATTTTTTAGAATGGTGATCAGGAATTGGAATATACCAGTTGGATACCATCTGATGTCAGGTAAGGACTCTATGTTATCAGTGGTAGGATAATCAGAGTAAGTTTGATGAAGTTATAAGCTGTTTTGTGAAATGTCTTCTTTCGGTTTCACTGTAAAAGTCTGTGAGGAAATCAACGGAGCGATTATCAGTGCGCGGCCGTAATGTGCGTGCGTGCACGTATAATATTGATCATCTAGCGTTTATTTGAAAACGATTCATAAAAAGGCAGACGAATATCAACGTTGTGGAATATTCCACTAAAAGACGATTTTCATAGAATGCTCCAGAATGAGCTGTTTTTTATATCAAAACGGGGGCTTTTCTAACTGCTCTGAAACGGCAACGACGCGATAAAAAAACAATCTGCCTTCACATCACTGACTGGAAAATAGTCTTTGATAATGCGATGGGCAGATTAGACACATAGCCATAATTTAAAACATAGATTAGGCGATATTAACGTTAACATTGGCGCCGATGGTGGCATTCAAGCGGTAAAACGGAAAACCAGGCGTGGCGCTGAAAGTGTTAACATTGACAAACATAATTACAATTAGCATTTTATAAAGTAGGCGCGGAGCTGAGCGATCATGGAGTAGACGTGTTTCACATGAGCTCCCTTCCACCGTGCTGAATATACGTTTCTCCCCATTAGTCTTTATTTTATTTTTATTTGTTTTTTATCTGTTTGCTAGGTCGTCGTGTTTAGTATACATTCATCGACTTTTTTCGACTTTCTACGATGGCGGGGGTGGAAACCAGAGCCATGAAACCAGGCGCCACAACCAGCAAGCCGGCACCGCCGAGCCTGGCCGCACCGTCTCCCGCTGTCTGGGAGTTAAGCGAAGCTGTGCTCTTGGTCATGACCAAGCTACACGCAGACTCTGAGACACGCATCGCTGAAGCACAGAAGAAAGTGTTGGCGGATTTCTGTATCAGCCTCCGTCGTGAGATATCGGAAGAGATACGGCTGGCGGTAGTCCCGCTGACGGACAAGATGGAGACGATTCACGCGGCCTCATCGGCTAATGCTAACGAACTAGCCATGCTAACGACGGAGGTATCATCACAGAGTGAGAAGATGGCGGGTCTTGAAACCGCCCTGCTGGCTAGGCAGGCTGATGTCAACAAACTACAGTCGGCAATGGAGGAGATGCAGTCCCGGGATAGACGCCACAACGTCAGGATTGTTGGAATACCGGAGACCAGCGGTGAAGGCCGTCTCTCTGAGACCGTGCCCGAACTGCTGCAGAAGATACTAGGGACGGACGTCCTCCCTATGCCTCCTATCTGTGAATCGGCCTACAGAGCGGGCAGGTTTTCTCCCGGCGTGAACAAAGAGCCGAGGCCCATCATAGTCAAGCTGAACAGACTCCAGCAGAGGGAACTCATCATGCGGTCGGCTCGTACCAGAAGGGGTAGTCTGAGGCTTGGCGATCACAAAGTGGCCATTTTCGAAGACTTTACACCAGAGGTTCAAGCACAGAGAGCCGAATACAAGGTGGTCCTGACTAAGCTATGGAAACTAGGCCTGAGGCCCACGTTATTCGCTCCCGCGAAATTATCTGTGTTGGAGAAGGTCGGTGGTCAGCGTTTGTTTTGGTCGTTGGCTAAAGCGAAGGAATATCTCGCGGAGACACCCGAGTCTGTTGCTTGATATCTATGGAGGGTGAGTGACTTGGCGGTTTGGGCCTATATACTTTGATTAGGTCGACTATTCACAAACACTTGCTGTCATGCCCAGACATGCTAACTGTCCTCTGCCCATCCAACTAGCGGGGCTTCCCAATGACTTCTGTTACTTGCTAAAGCTGACCTCATGGTCGTACTTGTGTATCGCCTCTTTGGAAGCTAACGAGCTAGCTGAACAATGTACATAATAGGCTAACGTGCTATCCGGATTCATCACTAGCTTACGCGCTAGCCTCGGGCTAGCCAGCCAGCGGGCTTCGACGATAGTCTGCGCTGAGACATTCGAGACCCGTTAATGGTTACGTATTTTGGTTGCTGTTACTGTTCAAAGGGACATTGGTTTGCACAATTCAAGAGTGACCGAATCCCTAACTAACTTCTGGTATGCTTTTATTTTTATATCCAGGTTGTTTTGAGCTTTGGGATCCAAAGTAGATGCCAAGGTCGGTTGAATATGCATATACAATATATGATAACAGGTTGGGTCGGGTATGGCTTGCACTTCATGGCTATATGGTTATATGGCTTGCACTCTAGCCATTACCCTCTTTTCCTTTCTTTTTCTTTCCTATTGTCGATGTTTTTATGTCATCTGTATGCACGATTTAAATGTGATCCGATTCTACCTTGGACTAACTGCTGATTCGCCTTAATTTTGTTTTGAATTTTCCGTGAGCCACTTATGCTATAACGTTGCGACATTAATATGCAGACTCCAAGGTAGACGGTTACAGGGTTGATGCTGAGTAATTATATAATAATTATTGTCGCTGTTTTAATGGCATTTGAATGAGCAATTTAACTGTGATTCGATCCTACCTTGGACTAACTGCTCCGACCGATATCTTTATTGAAACAATGTATGATAACAGGTGGTGTCAGGTGTTGCCTATTACCATCCCCGGATTGATTAATTAATGAATGTGTTTAATTCTATTCTTACATAGGTTATGTCATTTCAGCCGTTGTGCCTGATCAGAGGGACTGCTAAAGGGGTGCACTTTGACCATAACCCTTTTTTTTCCCTTCCTTTTTTTGTCATGGTTTAATTGACACTGTTCACACAATTTTGCACAATTAACCTGTAACTCGATCCTGCCTTAGACTATCGGCTGGGATGCTTTAATTTAATTTCGTTTTGATTTTTCCTATACCCTTTTGGGCCTTAACAATGCGACGTTGAAGCGCATATTCGGAAATAGATGGCTGCAGGTTGATGTGGAGTTATTATTTAATAATGGCTATTTTTACCATTATGGTTGTCTCATGTTGGGGCCAGTGCTCAGGTGGGTTTCGACCGATATCTTTATTGAATTTTATTTTTATTATTATTTGTGTTTATTGGACTAGTGGGGGTTTACTCAGGGGATTATCTAGAGGGGGGTTGGAGTGGGGAGCGTCTTATTGATCCATGTCTCTAGTGGGAAGTGATAAGAAGATGACCATCCTAGGGCGGCTAGGTGGTGTAGTGGACAAGTCACTCGCCACCAGTGTGGAGACGCTAGGATTCGCGTGTTCGAATCCAGCTCTCCACATTGTTTTTCAGTTTGGCTGGTCGTCCGCAGTAATACACATTGGCCGTATTACGGGGAGGGAAAACTGAAGGGTGGGGATCGAACGTTGTGAACAAGCGACTCCTACAAGTCGGTTGGTGCGCCTGCGCAGTAGAATCAGGAAGTGTCGGGGGCAGCGTGAGCCTCCCACGCGTTACTCCTCGACACTGAGAGGTCGAGCTGCGCAGGTGAAAAGATGCGACTGCTGTTACCTCAAGTACCGGAGGGGACTTGTGCTATGTATGACTTAGTCCACATTGCAGCCGGCTTGTGGGAGGCAAGAAACAGCGTTCGTGACAGGGGAGGGTTGAATTGGATGATACGAAATTGGGATGGGAGAAAATATAGAAAATGGGAGAAAAAGTGGATCAAAAAAAAAGATGACCATCCTCAGGGGATGGGGCATAGGGTGGGGATTGGAGAGTGGGTATAGGGGGCATTATAATAGGACGGGTGGGATAGGGTTTATAGTAGAAGGAGGGGGGGTTGTAACTGGGGTGGTATTTTTATGTGTTTTATGTACTGTTGTCTTATTTGTGTGTAATCGTTCCTCCTCTGAACTCCTGGGATTGACCGTCCGGGCCGGCCGGGATCAGCACCACTGTACTCAGCCTGGCTGCACTGGTATGTTCTCCACGCATTTATACAAGCTCGACCATGGCTAAATTGAATATTTTAATTTGGAACGCAGGAGGGCTTAACGCCCCACACAAGCGTGCCAGTGTCCTTTGGCTATTGAAGAGGAGAAATATTGACCTTGCTCTCCTTAGTGAAACGCATTTATTGGTAGGTGACGTGTCAAGACTGGCAAATCGGCAATATCACGTTATCTCCTCATCCTCAGCCGATGATAAGACGAAAGGAGTAGTCATAGTTACAAGACGTAACCTTGATATCAAAATCTTGGATGTATGGTCGGACACGGAGGGAAGGATTACTATAGCAAAAGTTGAATTCTTGCATAGGAAGATGGCTATAATAGCATTGTATGCTCCTAACACATTTGATTCAGCGTTCTATAATACAATCACGAAGAATATGTTGGAACTTAATGGATACGCTCTCATTGTGGGTGGCGATTTTAATGCGTGCTGGGATGCGGAGATGGATAGGTCCGGGCCCTCTGAAACGAGCGACCAAAAACGGGCTTCTAAGGCCCTTAGGATGTGGGCCAAAGACACAGGGCTCACAGACCTTTGGCGCTTATGCAACCCCACCCTCAAAGATTACTCTCACCTGTCAGCCAGACACAAAAGCTTCTCTCGAATTGACTATGCATTCGCGTCCCCTAATATGTTTGATAGTTTCGATGTCTCATTGGTTCCCTTGGCTCTCTCAGACCACAAGGGGATTTTCCTTACGGCAACCTTTGGCAGGCTCTCCGCAAGAGCTCCCAGATGGCGTTTTAATTCGACCTTGCTAAAGAACGATGACTTCTGTTCTGAGTTCAGGAGTAAACTAACTGAATTTTTGCAGATCAACGTTGGCACAGTAGAAGACCCTAGGGTCCTGTGGAACGCATTGAAAGGATTCATCAGGGGTCATGTCACACTATTTGCCTCCAATTTGCGAAAATCCCGGTCAAAAAAGCTAGAAGGACTGGAATCATTATATGCGGACCTATACGCATCCTTGCAAACTGACTATAATGAACGACTAAACACACAACGTAAGATAGTCAAAAAAGAAATAAACTCCATACTTAAACAACAGTCTGAGTTCTTGATACATAGGACAAGACAAAATTACTATTTTCACGGCTCCAGACCTAGCCATCTATTGGCAATGAAAATACGCTCAAATGATCATTTCTCGGATATCCCCTCGATTAGGACGAGCCAGGGTGCAGTCACTACTGATTCGAAAAAGATCAATGACACTTTTAAAGAGTTTTACTCACAGTTATATAGCTCAGAGGGTAATCTGGATGACTCTAAATTTGAATCGTTCATTGGCGGGCTTGAGATACCCCACATTTCTGAGGAAGAGGCCAAGGAACTGGGGAGACCGATTACTCTCGTAGAATTGAGGGAGACTATTGTTGAAATGCAGAGGGGTAAGGCGCCAGGCTGGGATGGTATTCCACCCGAAGTGTATTTAGCTTTCTGGGACCAACTGGGTCCATTGATGCTCGATATGATCAATTACGCTATCGAACAAGGGGAGTTCTCAAGAGATGTCAATATGGCGTTGATTTCTTTACTTCTCAAGAAGGACAAAGATCCCAATGATTGTGGTAGCTATAGACCCTTGAGTCTTCTCGGGGCCGATTTAAAGGTGTTTGCCAAGGTGCTGGCCCGTCGCCTGCAGAGATTTATGTCTGTATTGGTACACTGCGATCAAACTGGTTTTATCCCGGGGCGTCTGGCTGCAGATAATCTTAGGAGGCTGTTGCATGTAATCGATAACAGTAAAGACAATACAACTCCATCCACAGTTCTGTCTTTGGATGCCATGAAGGCGTTTGACAGACTTGAGTGGTCATACCTGTGGAAGGTACTTGAGGTCATGGGTCTTGGAAAGAGTTTTATTCATATGATTAAAGTCCTGTATGCCTCGCCGTCTGCGATGATACTGACAGGCAAAAACTGTTCCACACTCTTTCCAGTCTCCAGATCTTCTAGACAGGGTTGCCCTCTGAGCCCGGGACTGTTCGCGCTTTCCCTCGAACCTTTGGCCCAATTTATTAGGCAATCGGAGGACATCGTCCCCATAATGGTCAACAATACCCCACACAAAATTGCTCTCTATGCGGATGACCTGCTGATTTTCATGGACGACCCCTCCCGGTCGGCCACAAAATTATTGAGGATAATCGACGACTTTGGTAAATTGTCAGGTTTTAAGATTAACTGGAACAAATCAGCCTGCCTACCTCTTAATGAACTGGCCAAGGCGGTACGACTACCAGCTGATATCCCCATAGTAGAACATTTTAAATACTTGGGCATAGAGATATTCCCCACGCTGAACCAAACTACTAAGTACAACTTCACGGGTACTTATGATAAAATACGCCAGGATCTAGACAGGTGGTCGTCCCTTCCTAACTCCTTACAAGCCCGGGCTTCCATAATCAAAATGAACATCCTGCCTAGGATAAATTTTATTAGCTCAATGCTCCCCCTGCCCCCTCCAATAGACCACTGGCGCAAGGTACAATCGATGGTATCTAAGTTTGTCTGGAATAACAAACGCCCGAGAATCAAAAGAGCTACTACTCAACGTAGAAAACAAGATGGGGGCCTCGCAATCCCTGATTTTAAACTTTATTTCTGGTCCTTTTCACTGAGACCTCTGATGTGCTGGCTAGACCCTGTAGAGGCTGTATCGTGGCGCTCCTTAGAAGCTGCGGCGGTATCTCCGCTAAGATTGCAGGATGTAGTGTACTCCACTGTCTCTATTTCGAAATGCCGGCTGAGGTATGGACCGATCATAACTCACGTGATCCAAACGTGGCGTAATGTACAGAGGTCGTGTGGGGTTAAATGCCCTTGGCACCTGGACTCTCCAATTTTTAATAACCAGCAATTACTTGTTGGACACAAGCCGGTTAATATTCCTCAATGGCAAAGGAGGGGAGTGCATACTCTGGAGGATATTTATGATAAGAACGGCCTCCGTGCGTTTCAGGACTTAAGAGAATTTTATGATCTTCCCGGCGAGTCCTTCTTTCTTTACCTTCAACTAAGGTCAGCACTGAGGGCGCATGGCGTACCGTGGGCTCAAGCCTTGCACCCACACCCCTTCCTCAGGCTCATAGTGGACAGGACGACATCCAGAGGGTTTGTCTCCGACTTTTATACGCTCTTAATTCAATCCACGTATAAAAATGTATCATTGGATACAATCTGGCGTGTGGATATCCCGGAGTTGGACCCCGAGTTTGACTGGGATGATGTTTGGGCAAATGTGGCATTATCTTCCCGCAACCCCAATCACCAGCAAATTAATTTTAATTATATTCATAGGACCTATCTTACACCTAGGAAGCTATATGCTATGGGACTGATAACCGACTCTCGGTGCACTTTGTGCTCTCAAAAGGCCACTGGCACTTATATGCATATGTATTGGGATTGCCCACCAGTGGCCCGCTTCTGGAGGTCAATAACGGACAAACTTTCAGATCTGTGTGGCTTAACTATCCCATTCACAGCTGTTACGCTACTCCTGAACGATATAATGACACTACCCGCGTCCGTACAACTGAAAAGGGTTGTCCTAGCGGGCGTCACAGCAGCGAAGAAGCTAATAGCAATGAGATGGAAGGAGCCTGAGAAGCTTACAATGATTAACTGGTCCCTAACTCTATTGGATGTGATTTATCTTGAGATATCCACAGCCCGGGTGATTGGGGTGGGGCAGGCTGGAATTGACCTGTGGTTCGCAGCAGCTGAGAAGGTAAAGACCGCAGTGTGCGGCTGAGCGGGGTTGGGGTGCGTGTTCGGGTGAGTCCGGCGGTCTCTTGGGAGGGGGAGGAGGAAATGTTTTTGTCTGTCTTGTCTTTTGTCTTGTCATCTTGAGTTTAGCTGGGGATATTATGGGGGGGCAGCTATTTAACTATTTCTTCACTGTTTGGCCACTTTTACACGGTCTCTGTGAGTCTATGGAACACCTCTACAGGTTTTTGTTTTTTCATGAAGGTTCATTGCTCTGTTTTCGGGTTGTGTTCTCAAAAAATGGTCCTTGTGGTGGATTGGAGAGGTACGTTTTATTAATATAGGGTCACACGGCCGGGAATCGGGGCTGAACACTGGGAAAGACCATTTATTAGATAGTACCCCTTGGAATTAAATTTAGAAGGTTGAACTCTGTTTTATTTTCTCTTGTCTGTATAATTGTTAGTCTGTATTATTATTATTGTTTTTGTTATTTTTGTTTTTGTATTGTGATTGTGGTTAATGTGTTGTCTTGTTTCGTGTGAATAATAATAAAAAAATGTGATAAAAAAAAAGCATTTTATAAAGTAGAACTGTAATGCGTACTTTCTCAGTCAGTGCTAAGTGCAGTCAGTGCTAAGTGCAGTCAGTGCTAAGTGCAGCATCATTTTCACATCAAAACAAAAGTAGAACTGTATTTGTACTTTCTCAGTCAGTGCTAAGTGCAGCATCACTTTTCACATCAGAACAAAAGTAGAACTGTAATGTGGACTTTCTCATATTATTAACATTGACAAACATATTTACAATTAGCATTTTATAAAGTAGAACTGTAATGTGTACTTTCTCAGTCAGTGCTAAGTGCAGTCAGTGCTAAGTGCAGCATCACTTTTCACATCAGAACAAAAGTAGAACTGTAATGTGGACTTTCTCATATTATTAACATTGACAAACATATTTACAATTAGCATTTTATAAAGTAGAACTGTAATGTGTACTTTCTCAGTCAGTGCTAAGTGCAGCATCACTTTTCACATCAAAACAAAAGTAGAACTGTAATGTGTACTTTCTCAGTCAGTGCTAAGTGCAGTCAGTGCTAAGTGCAGTCAGTGCTAAGTGCAGCATCATTTTCACATCAAAACAAAAGTAGAACTGTATGTGTACTTTCTCAGTCAGTGCTAAGTGCAGCATCACTTTTCACATCAAAACAAAAGTAGAACTGTAATGTGGACTCTCCGGGTAAGATCTAAAAAAAAAAAAAAAAAAATCATAGAAAGATCTACAGGGACAGTCTCAAAGATCGACCAGTCGATCAAGATCGACGGGTTGGTGACCACTGATCTATACTATAGTGTCTAGTGAACAGAAGGCCATGCCCCCTCAGTCTACTGAGTGTTAACACATTCGGGGCCATTGGGCTGAGTCTAATTAATCGCAAGTGGACCGGGGAATGTAAACAAACGTGGGGCTGTTTGTACAGCTAAATCTATACTTTATTGCTATCTGTCCATTCTCATTGTCAATTGAGTCCATAAAACGTCCCTTCAAAATGGCTTAAAGAAAAAAAAATCATCAATAGGTTCTCATTTTATAGCGCCGTGAATATAAGCGTTATACGGGATGCCTGGATGGCTATCAAAACAATGCCCGATCGGGCTGTAATTTACGTGAAAAAGATCTTACCATGAGCCGGTTGGATCCCCCCGAGCATTTCCCCGTTATCGATCGCCATCTGGTAGATCGATATGTCCATTGGCTGATGATAAATCCCCTGTGGATTATGGATTATCGGCTATGGAAATTGACAAGCGTCCATTTTTGCACAAAATGAGCTCCCTTCTACCACTAACATTATTGTTTAAGCATTTTTGGTTGAAATAAAGGTAGTCAAGGCCAGCTGATACCAAGCTAGCAAGCTAGCTAACGTTAACGCTACCTCGCTAAACATACTAGACGTTAGCAATGTTTTAAATCGGGGCATGTAGAGGAGTTTCGGGAATGAGTCAAATGTGCAGGTCCTCTTCTCAGACCTGTGGTTACACTCTGGGGCAAAGCACTGCACGCATCATGCCAGCTAGCGAAGCTACACGTCACGGCCAGCTGATACCACGGTAGCTAACTAACGTTAACATGTGTTACTTTATGAAGAAGATGTCAATGTGTTGATAAATGAAGTGTGGGCCCAACAGTGTTGGGAAAGTTCACTTTCTACATGAACTAGTTCAGTTCACAGTTCAAATTTTTTAAAACAAACTAGTTCAGTTCATAGTTCATAATTCAAAATTTTTAACTAAAGTTCATGGTTTCAAAAAAAGAACTAATTTATAGTTTATAGTTATTTTTTCAATACGTTGCTGCGAGCTATTATTTGTCAAATGTATTACCACAACCCATATAGAACCACAGACAGCAATCAGAATACTGGCATTTCCATAACGCTTTGCTGCCGCCCATTCAGTCCACACTAGTAGCAGCTGCAGCTTTCATCTCTACAGTATATTTTCAAAAACATGAGGAAAAACGTGCTGCTTGAATGGTCTTTATTAAATATAATAATCTAAATACTTAAAGTACCAAAAGTGAACGTACATTACAGTAGCAAACATATAAACATGTGCCAACATAACTCTGTACTAACACAACACGAGGTAGGAACCAGGCTGAGGTATGAAACTAAGGTTGTACCTCAAAGTTCAATATTCAAAGTGCAAAACATTTAAACATTAATTCTATTTTCATTAAGTCAGTCGCATTCTTTTTTGTCCTGACTTGTTTGCCCAAAGAACAAAAAGTTCTATAACTTGGGTCATAACTTGGGTGCAATATTCAGCCCAATTGAATGAGGTAAAAAAGGTAAAAAAATCAAATATAAAAACTTAAAGAGTCAGTCAGAGTCCAAGGCCCATAGACAGCTATTACCTTCTGTCCAGTGTGAGTGAAAATACTGAGTGAAGATCTGTCACCACTGGTTACAGTTCAAATAAATTTTGTTCACCAAAAGTGAAAGTAGTCATATAACATTACATTACAGTAGCAAACATATAACATATAAACATGTGCCAACATAACTCTGTACTAACACAACACGGGGTAGGAACCAGGCTGAGGTATGAAACTAAGGTTGTACCTCAAAGTTCAATATTCAAAGTGCAAAACATTTAAACATTAATTATATTTTCATTAAGTCAGTCGCATTCTTTTTTGTCCTGACTTGTTTGCCCAAAGAACAAAAAGTTCTATAACTTGGGTGCAATATTCAGCCCAATTGAATGAGGTAAAAAAGGTAAAAAATAAAATATAAAAACTTAAAGAGTCAGTCAGAGTCCAAGGCCCATAGACAGCTATTACCTTCTGTCCAGTGTGAGTGAAAATACTGAGTGAAGATCTGTCACCACTGGTTACAGTTCAAATAAATTTAGTTCACCAAAAGTGAAAGTAGTCATATAACATTACATTACAGTAGCAAACATATAACATATAAACATGTGCCAACATAACTCTGTACTAACACAACACGAGGTAGGAACCAGGCTGAGGTATGAAACTAAGGTTGTACCTCAAAGTTCAATATTCAAAGTGCAAAACATTTAAACATTAATTCTATTTTCATTAAGTCAGTCGCATTCTTTTTTGTCCTGACTTGTTTGCCCAAAGAACAAAAAGTTCTATAACTTGGGTCATAACTTGGGTGCAATATTCAGCCCAATTGAATGAGGTAAAAAAGGTAAAAAATAAAATATAAAAACTTAAAGAGTCAGTCAGAGTCCAAGGCCCATAGACAGCTATTACCTTCTGTCCAGTGTGAGTGAAAATACTGAGTGAAGATCTGTCACCACTGGTTACAGTTCAAATAAATTTTGTTCACCAAAAGTGAAAGTAGTCATATAACATTACATTACAGTAGCAAACATATAACATATAAACATGTGCCAACATAACTCTGTACTAACACAACACGAGGTAGGAACCAGGCTGAGGTATGAAACTAAGGTTGTACCTCAAAGTTCAATATTCAAAGTGCAAAACATTTAAACATTAATTCTATTTTCATTAAGTCAGTCGCATTGTTTTTTTTCCTGACTTGTTTGCCCAAAGAACAAAAAGTTCTATAACTTGGGTCATAACTTGGGTGCAATATTCAGCCCAATTGAATGAGGTAAAAAAGGTAAAAAATAAAATATAAAAACTTAAAGAGTCAGTCAGAGTCCAAGGCCCATAGACCGCTATTACCTTCTGTCCAGTGTGAGTGAAAATACTGAGTGAAGATCTGTCACCACTGGTTACAGTTCAAATAAATAACTAAAATAACTAAATCACAAATAATAATTTGTGAAAATAAAGAAAAGTGTCCAAAAGTGAACTTTCTGTCCATCCTGAAAATGCCTGTGTGTGTGTGTGTGTGTGTGTGTGTGTGTGTGTGTGTGTGTGTGTGTGTGTGTGTGTGTGTGTGTGTGTGTGTGTGTGTGTGATTATCTGAATGAAGATTCTCTGGCACTGGTCAAAGTGGTCTGGTCTCTCAGAGTCTCTCCCTGGTGGATCTGCTGTTTCGGTCACAGTGGTCTAGTCACTCCCTAGTGGATCTGCTGTTTCTTGCTTCCTGTAAAAACAAAAACAAGATATGTTCTGACTGTTATTTTTATGCAGCTCACCTCTGCACACCAATATACTCATCTCCATTGACAATACATTGTACTTCTATAGCCCAAAAAACAGGTCACAACAATAATATATATACCTTCAAATATTTTTGTTGGCATTCAAGATCAGCTGCTTCTCAAAGTTGTCATCTCCCAGCCGGTTTCTCCTGGGCCTGAATTAGATGAAAGAAGAAAAAAGAAGAAAAAAGAAGAAGAAGAAGAAGAAGAAGAAGAAGAAGAAGAAGAAGAAGAAGAAGAAGAAGAAGAAGAAAAGAAGAAGAAGAAGAAGAAGAAGAAGAAGAAGAAGAAGAAGAAGAAGAAGAAGAAGAAGAAGAAAAGGCATTTTAACATCATGATTATTGTGGCAAACATTGTAACAGACAGTAATCTGTATTAAAGGAATTGTGTACTGAGGCAAATGGCAATTACTGAAATAATTAGATTAGGAATATAATCACAGCTCATCCCTACCTGAATATTTGACCACCGATGCTGAAGAGCCTCTCTACCGGAGCGCTTGAGGGCAGTGCTGTGTTGTGTTTTATGAACAGCCTTTTGAGTTTTGGAAACTGCATGTACTCATCAAACCCATCTGTGGTTGGGGCGTCCAAATAAGTGTCCACTTCAGATTTTTGAGGAACCTGAGGGTTTCTGTTAAATCTGAAGAATGAAGCTGCAGGATCTTTCTTCTTACTTTCGCCACTAGACTGGGTTTGACCTGAGTCTCTTGCATCCGAGTCATCAGAGTTGGTTTGCAATTCTCTTTTCAGCATCAATCTGTACTGCACATGTTTCTCCTCATCTTGGACCCAGTCAAGCTTGAATCTTGGCACCAGCATAGCGGACAGTATGTGCTCCCTCTTCTCCAGAAGACCTGCCAGCCTTGTGCTCAGTGACTGCAAGATGCTCTTTATGAGGGGACGGCATGTAATGAGACCCCCTGCAGCAGTGGGTTTTGTGCTCTCATCCAACAGGTCATTCATATGACATTGCAGTTGCACAATGGTTGGAGCCAGGTACCCAAGAAAGATGTTCTTCTCTGCTTGGAGGATGTTTAGTGCAAGTGCCAAAGGCCTCATCACATCCACAAACTTGTGTATGAAGTTGACTTCATCTGGCGAGAATCGACGAAAGCCAAACTCATCACTCACATCGTGCAGGAGCAGCTTGTCATGTAGGGGAGTGGCATCATTTGCAGAGGTGACCTCATCCACATTAATGTCTGCCTTGGTAGTTAGTGTTGCAATGCGAGACAGTCGCTCCATGGAAAGAAATACAGAGTTCCATCTTGTGTCATTTGGTGCAACAAAGCTAATCCCAAGCTTTTCCTCCACACTATCAGAAGCCTTTGAACTCCGCTTGACCTTGTTCCACAGAGCAGATGCTTTTGCAAAAACAGCCCTCGACATTGCTTTGTAGGATTTTTCAGTTATCTTTTCTGTATCCTTGGCCACTAGATTCAAGGTGTGAGCCATGCACCTTCTGTGAGGGGGGAGAGAGGGATGATTCAAATCTGAGAGAGGCTCAGGCTCCATCTGGTCATCTTCATCTGAGCTCTCACTGGCGGCAGCAAAGGCTGAATCTGGTTCATTGGCATCTTCACTTTCAGCTTCATCAAAGTTGACCACTGTCTCTGGCTCTTCGTCATCAATAGCCATGTCCATCCCAAAACAGTTGAATGCCTTGACAAAGTTTGAAGCATTGTCTGTTACTGTACACACAACCTTGTTCTGGATCTTGAATTCCTTGTTCACATCTGACAATACTTTTGCCAATACATCGTGTGTATGTGATCCTTTAATCCGCCGGCATGCCAGTACTGCAGAGTGTCTCTCAGAAACATCAGTTTTGTTTAGCCAGTGTATTGTGATGCCTATAAATGACTTATTGACAGCTGTCCAGCAATCTGCTGTTGTGCACACAGTATCGACGTCAGATAGTACAGATTTAAGTTCACATATGTTTTCTTGAAATTGCTTGTTTAGCAGTGTCTGTACTCTTTTTCTTGATGGCACCTTTTTGGATGGCTGCAACCCTTTAATTAGGTTTATGAAAGCTGGCCTTTCCACTTTACTCAAAGGCTGCAGGTCTCCAGTGATGTACTGCAAAACCAGGTTGTCTATCTGCGGCTGGGAGAGAGTGAAAACAGGGCCGCTCCTGTACGATGTTAATGGGATTTGGGTGGTAGAGGATCTGTTTTGGCTCTCTTTTTTATTCGCCACTCGCACATACCTTGAAAGGCTAGTCGTGTGCTTAGTCTCAATGTGCCGCTTGAGGTTCGCTGTCGACGTCGTCGATGTGCGGACTTGTTTTTTTAAACCGGGCGGACACAGTTTACACGCAAACGTGAGATTTTTCCCGTCTGCGTCAGTACTGACTTTGACATAAAACTCTTTTAAATGCTCATATGCCGTAGAGTCTGACTCTGAGCGAGTGGTGCTACAGCTGCTCTCGGCTCCGTCCATGATAGGAATGCTCTCCACGTTCTTTGTTGTGATGACGTATATTTTTGTGCGACAGCCAGGCGTGTTGCCAGATTCGGTGCGTTTCCGCATTATTATGTAGCCCGTTTACAGTGTGTTTTAACATGGTTTTCGGCTGAAAAACATATGAAATCTGGCACACCTTTGAACACCGTTATAATACAAATATTGCTGAGAATGAACGCACGTTTGAACGCCGTTATACAGCGCTGAGAATGAACGCGTTCTCAATTGCGTTCATTTAGCGGATATGCAGTACGTTCAGTTCTCGTTCGCCCAAAATACGAACGCGTTCACGAACGATCGTTCATTGAACGCGTTCGGGTACATCACTGGGGCCCAATATGTTAAGATATGCCAATGTCAGCATATATGGGTCACTTGACCTTTAAGATTCCAGGTATTCTGAAAGACACTCTGACGTCACAAGACCGCCGGCCAGCGTCTATTCGAAACCCAAACGGTGCATGCGTTTTGCGAATCTGATTGGCCACTGACGTTTCTGGTCATGTGACATGTGCGCCCAATCGCGTGACGCGCCCATTTCCGGCTCCAACAGCCTGCAAACTACCTTAACTCTAACCTTAACCAACTTCGAAAGAGTGCCTAAGCTTAACCGGCGAAAGAACTTGCCGTCACACGATTGGTGCGACCAGAAACTGCAGTGGCCAATCAGAGCGCTAAACGCGATTGCGGAAGCATGCACCGTTTGGGTTTCGAATAGACGCCGCCGGCCATCTTCATATAAGGGACAACAAACGGGTTTCCAGGTGGACATTCCTGTAAATCAGCTGAGGGCTCACTGGGTCACCTCTTCTGGTTTTGCCCAAAGCTCCATAGGTTCTGGAGTGAGGTGTTCCAATGCTACTCAAACATCTACACCAGGGGTGTCAAACTCATTTTCACAGAGGGCCACATCAGCATTATGGTTGCCCTCAAAGGGCCAAAGACTGTATAAATGTTAATGTAATGTAAAATAAATGTAGCTACACATTTACATATTGTTAAACATGATGTTTCTGTATTTATTACTTATTCAAGTTATACATATTGCATATTCATTTGCATAAATGTAAAAATATATGTTAGCTTATGTTATTTTAACAAATACTTTTAGTTTATCAGAACCCCATATTACTCCACCAATCAATGATCAAACCATTCAAGTAAATAACAAAGAAGAATATCATCAAATACAAGCTATGACATTAAGTTTGTTCAAAACCTTTTTGTCAAGAGGGGCAGAACTAACAACTGTGAGCTGCAAAGAACACGTGGGACAGATGTAGCAGATGTTACAAAAACAAATGGCTGCACACAACCTTGCAGAGGCCATACATCCAACTAATGGAAGATAGTTTAATTAACTTTAATTAACAGATTGCAGAATGGGTACAGTACAGTACAGCTCAATACACACAATTGTTAAGGGGATGCAGACCAGAGAAAGACTTTCGACTTGTTTACATCAGGGTCCCCCATTTTCAATTCGTAATGAAATTGCTATTATGTGTCTGCATGAACACACAACTGTAACTGTACTCAAAAATAACAAAATAAGGGTTGTCTCAGTTCACAACTATATTGGTCAAGTTTTGGGTGGGACTTGTTTGCGTCCCTACAGCTTCTTATTCAATTGAGCGAGATGCTCGGTTATGTCACACAGCCAGTTTGCATCTGACAGTTCAGACAATATTTTTTTTTTTTTATCCACTTTTTCTCCCATTTTTCTATATTTTCTCCCATCCCAATTTTCGTATCATCCAATTCAACCCTCCCCTGTCACGAACGCTGTTTCTTGCCTCCCACAAGCCGGCTGCAATGTGGACTAAGTCATACATAGCACAAGTCCCCTCCGGTACTTGAGGTAACAGCAGTCGCATCTTTTCACCTGCGCAGCTCGATCTCTCAGTGTCGAGGAGTAACGCGTGGGAGGCTCACGCTGCCCCCGACACTTCCTGATTCTACTGCGCAGGCGCACCAACCGACTTGTAGGAGTCGCTTGTTCACAACGTTCGATCCCCACCCTTCAGTTTTCCCTCCCCGTAATACGGCCAATGTGTATTACTGCGGACGACCAGCTAAACTGAAAACAATGTGGAGAGCTGGATTCGAACACGCGAATCCTAGCGTCTCCACACTGGTGGCGAGTGCCTTGCCCACTACACCACCTAGCCGCCCTCAGACAATATTTCTTCAACCCTTTGTTACCTATTCCGCCTGGATCTTTTTTGTATTTTGGGCTGTAAAATTGTCAAAGAATGTCTGAGGAGTAAGTGCTTTTGGCTTTTTTCCTTTGTTACCTCAGATGTTCAACATACATGTATGTGTAAGAATGTGTAATAACTAAGGCTGTCAAAGTTAAAGCTTTATTAACGCATTAACCCACAATTATTTTAACACTGCTATTTTTTAACCCAATATTAATGTAAAATTATTATTATTTTTTTACCTGAGCTCTTGGGGGGCCACATCAAATGACGTGGCGGGCCGGATTTGACCCGCGGGCCGTGAGTTTGACACCTATGATCTACACCCATGACTTTCCCCCAGACCCAATAGTGGCAATCTTTGGCTGGTCACATAATATGACAACACTCAATTACTCTGAGATACAGACTATACAGTATGGCATGGTAATTGCAAAGAAATGCATTTTAATGCTGTGGAACAAAGAAACAGTACCACTTTCTCAAACCTGGTTGACAGAACTCATTAACATGCTACACATGGAGAGAATACGCTATGAGAATGCAGGGCAACCCAGCAAATTTAAAGACATTTGGCAACCTTTTCTTGACTATCTATCTTAAAACTACATATACTGTAGATATCTAAAACAATGTGAACTTATAGAGCACTATTTTCTGTGTTTTGTTTTTGCTATGTGATTGTTGTGTGATGTTTCTTCCCTCGGCTCATTCCTCTATAGTCTATAGGCATCAACTAAAGGGACTATGTGGACTGAATGTCTATTATAGATATACATTCTCAGTGTCTGATTTGATGTGTCTATGTCTAACACTGGTAGGAGACACGAAGGAGTGACTGGTTGTCTTGTTTTTTTATTAATTTTTTTTGTTTCTTTTGGGGGGGGGGGGGTATATATTTAAAAAATGTTGTCACTGTAATGTCTTGATTTTGTCTGTCCTGTCTGCTTTGTTTGTCTGTTGAAACACTGAATAAAAATAATATCAAGAAACGGGTTTTTAGATCAAATGTATGCGTTGAGCTCCATTTTTATTACATCTTTTATCACATTCTTGTTAATTTCATAACCTTATATAAGACTTTCGATTTGGATTTTTGATTCTGTTATTAGTACAAAACGTAACACAGCAGCTCTTTGGCATTGTGATGCACAGAAGAAAATTACCCTTGATTGTATTTAATTTGCCGCTTTTCCGATCAGTTTTCTGCACTAAATGAAGCGTAAACAATATACCGGGAGTGAATTTTCCCCCCAAGCCGTAGTTGCCTAGCAACAACAGACAGGATGTTGACTTCAAGAATGGGTGTGGTTAGGGGCGGTACTAACCATCAGGGGGCCATCTTGGATTGGAATCTTTGCCTCATGGAGATGGTGTGACGGGACGTAATGGCGTCGGTGAGAGGAGGAAGGCACGGAGGAGGGTTGGACCCGGTCGCTCGGAGAGAGAGAGGGAGAGAGAAAGCGGAGTCGAAACAGGGCGGGGGGGGGGTCTGAGAATTGGGAGGAAGTGTGTCGGCGGATGGACGAGAGCATAGACGAGAGGATGCTGGCGCGGAGTTTGGAAGTTGATGACAGAAAGTTATGCGGAGAAGTGGAGGCGGCACCGGAGTGGAGGGTGGGATCCCGTTGTCTTGCTGACCTTTCGGGGGAAGGCACGAGGTACCCGGGGGTTGTCTCCTGGATCGACGGTAAAAAGTGCCGGGTCGAGTTAGACGGCTTTATCGGTTACGAGGAGATGGATGTGGCCGCCTTGCTGATCCATGATGAACTGCTTTCGCCGTTGGGAGCTGGGGGTAGTGAGAGCGAGGGAGATGTCGGTAGGGACGGGGATGGTAGTGACAGGGGAAGGGAGTCAGATGTTGAAAGTATGGAGGGGGGTGAGAGCGGGGGAGAAGGGTGGAGTAAGGTGGAGAAGAGGAGCAGGGACAGTGGGAAGGGGATAAAGAGGAAGAAGGGTAGGGGAGATAGCTCGAGTGGGTCAGAAGGCGAGGGTGGAGGAAATGGTGTTGCAGAAGTGATTCATATAGTGGTTAGGTTTGAGGGGGAGGGGGGAGTGAGGAAATTAGGATTTTTCGAGTTGCCCAAACTCATAGGTAAGCAATTAGGGGAGGTAAAGTATGCGAGAGTTTTGGAGGATGGGAATCTGGCCGTAGGGTGTGTTAGTGTGGATCAGGTGGAGAGGGCTAGGAAGATGAGGAGCATTGGAGGGGTGGGTATAAGTAAGGTGGTGAGAGTAGGGGAGAAGAGGGAGGGGGGATGTAAGGGGGTGATAGCTGGGGTTTCGGTGGAGGTTAGCGTAGAGCAGCTGGTGGAAGAGTTAGGGAGAGATGTGCGTAATGGGAAAGTTAATGGTGCAGAAAGGATGAAGAGGGGGGCAGATAGGGTAGTGACGGAGACGGTTGTGATTAAGTTTGAAGGTGAGGTTGTTCCAAGTAAGGTGTATGTAGGGAGTGGGGTGTATAGGGTTAGGGAATTTGTTCAGAGTCCTCTGAGATGTTACAGGTGCCAGGAATTTGGTCATATAGCAGTTTCATGTAGGAAGGGACAGAGGTGTGCTAGGTGTGGCGGGGAGCATGACTATGGGAAGTGTGGGGAGGGGGTGAAGCTGAGGTGTTGTAGTTGTGGAGGGGAGCATAGTGTAGCGTTTAGGGGGTGTGAGGTGATGAAGAGGGAGGTAGTGGTTCAGAGTGTTAGAAGGGAGGGTAAGTTATCGTATGCAGAGGCGGCTAGGAGGGTAGGACAAGGAAGTCAAGTTAGGGTGCAGGGGCAAGGAGTGTCTCGCAGAGGGGGGCTCAATTGGGAAGTAGCAGCATTAGTTGCACTCCATGAAGGTGAGGGGAATGGACCTATCTCAAACCCTGCCCCCTTTTCTTGATCCTCCAATCACAGCTGTCGCTTACCTCGGACTTCCTCGTCCGAGGTAAGCGACAGCTGTGATTGGAGGATCAAGAAAAGGGGCAGGGTTTGGGATAGGTCTATTGGATTTTGTAGGAGGTAAAGGATACCAGTAGATGGCGGCACATACCCTAACAAGTGGTCGGCCGCCGTTAAACCTCAATAAGAAGAAGAAGAAGAAGCCTCATGGAGATTTGTTTGCTGGCTGCTATTGTGAGAGGAAGGAGGGATTTTTCAGGCTCCTAAGAGAATTTCCCAAAACCAAGGACATTTCAGCTGCAGTCTGTGTTTCCCCAGTGGATTACTTTTGTTCTTTTCCTTTTTGAAGATGTGGATCAACCCAGGACTTATCTCCTTTTGGACACTCAAAGGACTGAGTTTGGTTGGACACTACTGGCTCTAAAATGTAGGGCTGCATGGCAGGGTTTCCGTTGTCCGGTAATTACCGTTTTTTTTTACCAGGAAAATCTGTTGAAGTCCGACATATTTAAATCTCTCTGGTCATAATGTCCTGTGAAAATAATTCCCTATAAGCACAATTTGAATTGTATTAAAATAGGCTCAAATTAAATAGCCTACTATGCGATGAACGAAACAATCGTTACATTTGTTTCATTGTTGCTTCACTCTGATAAAGCGCGGCAGCGTGCTCAGATTGAATGTTTTTTTTCTTTTTTTTGTATTGATACTGCCTGGCCACCATAACGACAAACAGCTATACGAGCGAGAGAGATGGCCAAACAGCTAACCTTAACAAATATTTTATGAAACCAAGCAGGTCTAATAATGACAACGATGTGTGTTCCTATATGTAGGGAGTTAGGCAACACTCTAAAAGCTGTCTGCGGGATGAGAATTCTATTCTACACAACGGTCTTCATTAGATAAACCAATAGATACAAACATTGTGTATGACAAAATAAATATGGGCCGTTTTAAATTGTGTGAATAGTTGTTGTGAGTACTCACACTATGTTTCAATATAATCCGTTTGACCATTAATTCATTATAAACACAGATGTAAGGTGTCCACCGCACTCAGAACGTCAAATTCTATCAACACTTTTTTTTAAAGCTCCGGCCAAAATGCGTGGTGACGTGTTGACCAATTTCGGAGGGGGATCCCAATGATATATCAATAAAAACGTACTGTCAGTTCATGTCCAAGGGATATGTTCACGCGCACAGCAAGTTTCACCGCAGTTGCTAGCATTTTTAACCAGTGGAGAAAGGTAAGAGAGATTTCCCTATTGTTTTTCTTATATGAATTATTCAACCTACGTTAATAAAACATACCTGGTGATCAACTACAGTTTGCTGTGAACATTATGATATGTGTGTAGTGTTCTGATACAAGTTACAACGATTATTGGTGAAGCAATGTCGAGATTCATTTGGGGTGTGACAGCTGCTGCAGCGCGACCTGATGAGCTTGATGCTGGATTAGCGTATCGCTTCGTTGGGAGGCGGAGATAGTCATTGGATTCGGCAAATGACGCAACGTTTAGATTTCAGTGAACCCCACATGATAATGTTGCCGTCTCAGTAGTGCCAAATTTCTCAGTTCTTCGCTTGATATAATTAATACAAATGTCCAATATAACGGAATTCGTTAGCTCATAAAAATGTGATTATAACAGACTGCTGTTTAATGTCGGGCCGACTGCCCAGACGGAAATTCGCCTATTTGATTTCAAGTCAGCAGCAGCACGTGAGTCTATCGACGGGACTTATTTTATTTGGAATATAATGTATACGCAAAAGTAGCCTAGTTTTAAGTTAAAATATCATAAATCTACATGCCTTGAGGATGTCATTCTTAATATAGCCTGCCTATCAATTGTTTTTAAGCTCAATAAACTCTGACCGGAATTTCTCACATTTGTCTAGGAAATTGAAATCTTACAGGACACAGAGACCGGCACCAATATTTTCTAACAGAAACCCTGCTGCATGGTCTGGTAGGCCTGTACATTTATGTTGGTGCTAATGGACTGAAATGCTGACAGGACTGTTCTTATTGGTTTGATATGATTTTGTTGTATGTGATGCCCCATTTAGTTTGCTCCTATTTTTGTTTAATACAACACTTTGAACTGTTCCAGTACTCTCATTCTTTATTGCTGAACAGGTTTGTTTATTATTTCAAGCTTGTTACAGAAATGGCAACCACGAAGGGACTGGTTCACAGTATAGCCTGTTAACAGAGTCAGACTATGGAGGGACTGGTTCACCGCTGCGGTTGTTAAGTGTTAACGTACCGTTGCAATCGTTCAGTATACACAGCCGCACATTCAGTACGGATACGTGTACAGTGGTATCGACACAAGTGGCTGACTTTTCCTCAATTTTCAAACGTCTGTTTCTTTGTGTTCAGTCGCAGACTGTACCTTCACCGCTCACGATGAGAAGAGTGTCAGCTTCTGCTGGAAGAATAAGCCAAAAGAATCAAGCTGGACACCACGGAAGAGATTGAAAGATGGAGAGTGGAGAGAGGCGCAGGAACTACCCAACACTCCTGAAGAACCTGGAGAAGAAGAGAAAGGTGACTGCAGCCAGGGGGAGGCGAGAGGAGATGTCCTGGAGACGGCTGAGTTTGGGCGAATGAGAGGCAGAGTTGGGCGGGGCAACAGAAGGTTCCAGGGAGGTGCCCCGCTAGGCCCCCCAGAGCCCAGGTAGCTGTGCTGCAGGGCGCCCTCCACCTCTCGCCCAGCCCCCCAGGAATACTTCCGTCTGCGTCAAAGAAGAGGACGTTTGGGGAGCCGCCCGCGCCGCCGCCGGTCAAAAGGCCCAAGAAGGAGCCAGTAGAAGAAGCACCAGAGACGGTGGCCACGACAGTGCTGGCTGGTCTCAGGAAGAGCAAGCCGTGGCCCCCGGAGGAAGTGTCCTGGAGACGGCTGAGTTTGGGCGAATGAGAGGCAGAGTTCGTGGGCGGGCAACAGAAGGTTCCAGGGAGGTGCCCCGAATGGGGACCCACTGGGGGCCCTGGTGTCAACAGAGAAGGAGGAGGCCGACGTGAAAATGTACGATCCGTCCGGTGACTCGATACTTCCGTCCGCGTCAAAGAAGAGGACGTTTGGGGAGCCGCCCGCACCGCCGCCGGTCAAAAAGCCCAAGAAGGAGCCAGTAGAATAAGCACCAGAGACGGTGGCCATGGCAGTGCTGGACTCAGGAAGAGCAAGCCGTGGCCCCCGGAGGTAGTGAGTCGGCTCGTGGGCCTGTACGGGGAAGGAAGGCAGCCAGGGCAGGGCTCATGGCCCAAGCTGGCTGCCAGACTTGGTACAGGCAAAACCGCCAGGCAGGTCAGCGAGAAGTGTAGGACATTGGACAAGGCTGCCGCCAGAGAGGAACGGGAACGGCGGAAATCACAGTGGAACCTCACTCCACAGCTGTAAAGGGGGAAATCACAGTGTAACCTCACTCCACAGCTGTCCCATGAAGGTATTTTGGCAACTCTAAACACTGTGCTAAAGGACACCGCCAAAGATTGATGGCGAGTGGAAAGGTCAAGGGTCAAGACATGGGCACAGTTTAAATCACAGAGCATTCCTCTCAGAAGACTGAGGCGGAAGCAGAGAAGAGGCTTCGGGACAGGATTCAAGGCCAAAAAGAGAGTATTCGAGACTTTGCATTCCAGTATAGAGCGTTGTGTATGCGTTGGAGGTAGAGCCATATGAAATCCGCGATCACGGAATCGCGGACAGAATCACGGAATTGAAAAATGGAATCAACTGTAAAACGTGGAATATTGCAGAATTTGCCATAATTTGGACTGAAATTCCGTTTTCGGGAGAACGATTGAACGTTTGGTGCAAAGCAAACATGACCGGGACGCTAAAGCGTGTTACAACGCGCACGTCACTTCCACACTGCTTCACAACAACACAGCAATGTCCAAGCGTGTAGCTGCTTCGGTATTAACATCATCTAAAAAGCTACGAAATACCACACTAAACCCTCAATTCAGAGCAGAGCAGTATCCGAATGATTTTTATGCCTCCGGCGATAAGTTTTGTAAATATTGTCAACATACTCTGGATTGGACCCGCAAAAATACGTGCGATGATCATTTAGTCTCGAAAAGTCATGTCAGAAACAAGGGAAAATGCGGTGCTTCCCAAAACACACCAGCACTTCAAACAACAATTACAGCAAGTACCTCGTCAGCAGATTCAAGACGAGAGTTTGTGCAGGACTTTGTAGCTGTTTGCGCCGAGTCTGACATCCCTTTAGCAAAGCTGAAGAAACTGCGACCATTTCTAGTTAAGCAATGCAAGCAGGGAGGAGCGCTGCCCGAAAACGAAACAGCCCGTCATCAAATCCATCTGCCCTGTGTGTTTGACCAACATATAACGGCTGTTTTGGAGAAAATCCGTGGGAAGAAGTTGTCGGTGGTTGTTGATGAGACAACCGATACCAGGGACTGCAGTGTTCTAAACATCGTCATTGGTGAGTTACTTAACAGCCTATTAACATGTTTACATGCTGCAGTGTGCATTGTCAGCTTGCAAAGGGTGATCACAATCAGGGGCGTAGCTGGGGGGGGTTTAGGATGATTCCAAGGGCCCAGCACTGGGGGGGGGGGGGACCCACATTTTTATATTTTTTTTTACTAGACATCACTCAGGTGTATTATTGATGCTCTCATTGATACTATGTTTGTTTCTGAAGTGTGTGTGTGTGTGTGTGAGAGATATATAGAGAGAGGGGGGGGGCTTTGGTAGACTATTGCATTGGTCCATTCATTGAAGATGAACGCAGTGCGACATCCTTTACTAGGCTCACCCACCAACAGTGCAGGTGCTGAACTGCTGATCCGAATGTATAGGTAAAAACCATATTATGCGTTTTCATCAATAAATAAATGGCAAAAAAAAATCTCACGCGATTACGTGCGCTCGCATTCACTGGGGGCCTACAAATACATTCTTTTATGGGGCCCAGAATCTATATCTACGCCCCTGATCACAATAGACTACAGCTAGAGATGGCGAGGCTAATCACTGACACTATTGTGATGAAATAGCTATGCACAGTAGGCCTACATTTAGGACTATAGATGGAAATTATAGCTCCTTGCTAAATCTGGTGCACCAGTCTATTTGTTTTATGCAAATGATTGTCAGTGCACACTGTCCTTTATAAACAAAATAAACTAAAGGTGCATAAATTATGCATTACTGTATTTCATCACAATAGAATATATACTATAACTAGGCTACTGACATTGTGATAATGTCAGTAATGTCAGTAGCTGTATCTATTGTTTAAACTTGAAATGTGTATTTTTATTTTGTGTGTTGTAGTAGTAGTAGTTTATTCAGTCATCATCTCACACAATACAATATACACCATCATTTAACAATATTTGATTTTACAGTGACTGAAAAGGTACAGACTGAAGCATAATGCTTATATATGCCTGTCCTATATTCTTAACAAAAATTAAGACATGTGCATTTTTATTTTGTCACAATATTATTTGGCTTAAATATAAAAAAAAATTGCTTGTGTTATCTTTCATTGCATCTGGTGGATGTCATTTTCATGGATCGATGCAACCACTCAGCATTTGCCCAAGCCATCATACAATACCACAGCAATAATCTGGACCTGAATGATGTCTGGGCAGTGGTCACAGATAATGCCTCCTACTGTCTGAAGGCATACCGGGAGATTCTAAAAGGAGTGATGCCCAACAGTGTTGTTGAGATATGTGTTCTCATATGTTGAAAATGGGATCATATGTTATGGTTGTTATGTTATGTTTTGTGTTAAAGTGAGTAGCCTATACGTTCATATGCATGTGTTGTATTGGAAATGTGGTGCAACTCTATTCTAAGTCTTGTGTTTTGTTCTTGTACTTGCAGTACGTAAAGACATGACGTATGGCGCAGTGGCGGGAAGCCGAGCACGTATATGTCATCAGTCAGCTGTCAGTGCGCACAGGGGTGAAAATGGTGTCACAGCTGGGAGTGTTTGTGGTGTTTGTAATGGAGGAGAAGTTTGGTTCACTTATTGTAAATAAACTATTCACATAAAAGAAACAAAACGGATCAGGCATTCTTTGTGTGGATAAATACAATATGATAAGATATGAGTCATGATGACGAAGAAACAGAACCCTCTACATTGAACAACACTGATGACGAAGAAACGGAACCCTCTACATTGAGCATGGAGAGCGAAGGAACAGGAACAGGAAACTACATGTTATGGGCCCAGGCGTGGTGGTACCGCAGAAGGACGATGGCAGAGATTAGTTTTCGACGGAGATGAAAACAATTACGAGCTTTGGGAAGTGAAGTTTCTCGGCCACATGAGAATGATGGGACTAAAAGACTAGGGATGGGTATCGTTAGGATTTTATCGATACTACTACTCTTATCGATACTGCTTAACGGTTCGGTACTTTATCGATACTCTTATCAGTTCTTTTTGATAATTTTTTTGCACGAAATAAAGACAATTAATTAAGAACAGAATCGACATTGCTTTATTATTTATACAACTTTATAAATAAGTATTATAAATTAATATAATTTCTTCAGCAACAGCAGCAACAATGTTTTAAATGTGTCTGACTGAATTATAGACTTTATAATAAACAACCAATGCAAAAGGCTAACAGAACTGTGACACTCGTTCACCCTATCCTCTGTCATCCTTCCTCTAGCTCAGGGGTGGGCAATTATTTTTCCCAGGGGGCCGAATGAGCAACTGAAAATATGTTGGAGGGCCGGGCCAAAATTCCAAACTCAATTGTGTCACCTCACAGCGCTTTGTGCCAGATCTCTACATTTTCATTTTTCAGATTATTCCAGATTGCTAAAGTACAGAATCTAAGCTTTCAAATGATGTGTCATATGTTGAAATCTGAGAATGTTTTGAACACGATGTGCCCAATTATAACTTCTAAAACTGGCTGTGTTCTAGATTACCTAAGAGGTGAAAAGGTGTCTCAAAGGAAGGCAACTTTTCACACTTCAGACAGTTTCAACTGGGCGTCAACAAACCCCCTCCAGCAACGCCCCTCACCTGAATAGCATTAACATTGAGCTGTACTGTATTGTGCCCATTCTGCAATCTGTTAATAACGTTTTCAATGCATAGTAGTATAGACATTATTAGCATAGTAGGTAGTAGTAGTAAGATGGATACTAGTAAAAGATGGTATGAAGGTTAGTAGTTTCAGATATTAATTGAAGTTAATTTGGCTCGTCTTCTGCCAGCTTGTACAGACAGGAGCTTGACCTCGTTGACCTTAAGCACAAACCAAAGTGCTTTAATAAAATTAAATAGAATAGAATATTTCTAGAGTCTTTATTGTCATTATACAGACAGCGTTATATAGCTCAACAGTGCACAATTAATAAACAATCATTATTATTAGGAAGATACAATAAAATAGTCCATTTCTATGTACCCCCCCCCCCCCCCCCCCCATGCTGCTTTGACACCAGAATCCAAGGGGATTAATAAAGGATCATCTTATCTTAGTAGGTAACATCACAATAAAAAATAAACAATTTTAGGAAGATAAAATAAAAGTCAATGTCTACAGTGTATGGATGCAGGGTCCATCTATGTGTGTGTGTGTGTGTGATCTCAGCACTTATCTGTATCTTTGTGTGTGTTGGGTCTTCTAACATCGTACAGTCTTGTTCTGAGGTGCTGTAGACGTTGGTCTTGAGGGTATCTAACATCGTACAGTCTTGTTCTGAGGTGCTGTAGACGTTGGTCGCGGGCATGTGATGTCTTTTCCCGCATCAGAACAGTATTGTCTTATCTCCTTAAAAAGATAATTCTGCCTGTCATTGTCAAGACCGGGTGGGGTATCACTGGAAAATTGGAGATGGTCGGGTAGCGTTTTGGGTCTTTCAGCAGTTGAAACTCGAATGGTTCAGCATCATCACGGTGTAATTTCGCCGTCACCATGCCAGGTCTGCTGGCATCGAAGCTGTAATAGAATAAAGAACACATTTAAAATATTGTCTATTTCGTAAAGAAAACACTGGTCCCAGGACACTGTGAGTCAAGCATCCATGTCAACACATTTCGTACATTGATTACCAGAAACAAAATAAACCTTCTTCATCATAGCTAATAGGGCTAAGTAAATTAGCCTATTGCAATATTTGCAAACCAAAATTCTCTAAGATAAGAACAGAAAAAACAGGAGGAAAACATTTCCTCATTCGTAAAAAAAAAAATAAAATAATAATAATAATAATAATAATAATAATACACTGAAGAAGGAACACCTGTTCCGAAACATGTCTGTATTCGGCTTCCTGCTTTCTTCTACTTATTTTATTATGATAAAATATATATACAATATACAATAAAATATAGACAATTACCTGAAGTGCTGGTATTTCTTCAAATTCTCTAAGATAAGAACAGAAAAAACAGGAGGAAAACATTTCCTCATTCGTAAAAAAAAAAAAAAAAAAAATAATAATAATAATAATAATAATACACTGAAGAAGGAACACCTGTTCCGAAACATGTCTGTATTCGGCTTCCTGCTTTCTTCTACTTATTTTATTATGATAAAATATATATACAATATACAATAAAATATAGACAATTACCTGAAGTGCTGGTATTTCTTTATCTGTGGGAACCTTTTGAAGAAGCCACCCAGATGTTGCTGCCAGTCGTAGCTTCGGACAAACACTGTCCCATCTTCGCTTCCCACAAGTTGGGGGATATTGACTCCTTTCACCTGATTGATTGATTGAAAATGTTATTAACAGATTGCAGAATGGGTACAATACAATCATTCAGAAGTCTGTAATCTGTCTGTAATCAAGCAAAATAAGTGGTATCCCTTCCCTCTCTTTCTTCCTCTCTCTCTATCTTGATGAAGAAACACTAGTGGAGACAGTCTATGTCTGTCTCTGTGTGTGTGTCTCTTTCTCTCTCTCTCTCTCTCTGTGTCTCTCTCTCCCCCTCTCTCCCTCTCTCTTCTTCCCTCCTTTGTGTGTGTGTGTGTGATTTACAGTGCTGTCAACAGTGCACAATTAATAAACAATAATTATTATTAGGAAGATACAATAAAATAGTCAATTTCTATGGTCCATCTATCTGGACAGTATAGGACTAATAGAATAAACAATTTTAGGAAGATAAAATAAAAGTCAATGTCTACAGAGTGTATGGATGCAGGGTCCATCTGTGTGTGTGTGTGTGATTTACAAATACAGTACGGTTTGTGATACAAAAAGTTAAAAAAGAAGAAGAGAGTATTTGATGCAGAAACTGTACATTGTGGGGGGGGGAACTGTACATTGGTTTATCGACTAAACCTTACTAGGTTACCTCAGAGCTTTTCCTCACGATGTTGGCGATGCCTGCCAGGGTATCGACTGCAGTTTTCCTGTATACCTGCTTTATCAAACCAAAGCACCAGTCGGGACCAAACTTAGTGTGGCCTGTAATTAGGAAGTGGAGACCAAGCTGCAGGTGCTGTCGGTGGAGTGTACGCCAGGCACAATACCACAAGACGTAGTTGTTCTTGTTTTGGCCCGAGCAATTGTCGCAGTGCAGGTCGACTTTCGTTTCTCCAACGCCGTAATTGTTGAAGTAATGATGCAGATAGCTGATCACAGCATTGCTACCTGTAATGGGAAATATTAAAGGACACAATGAAAGGACAGTTTACAGACAGATAAAGTGACCAAGAGCTCTGCTATGGTGGGAAGATGTTGGTATCTTGGAGTCTCTTACCCTTACTCGTGGCCATCCCTTCGTCAATAAGGTAATTCACCTGCTTTGTCAGCCCTTCACAATGTACGCCAAACAGGCCACACTTGCGCGGTGTTGCAAAATACATCGGCCCAACTTGAAGAGGGTGAGAGGGGTAGTGTACCTGCATAATATATATTTTATTTCTATATAAAAAGCAGTAAATGGCATTGTTTTGACCCCTGGTAAGAGTGTATGTTATTATTTGGCAATTAAAATGTGAGGTTAGCTTTCAAAAATATAATTTATTCAAATAGAATTTATTTCCAAAATAATAAACAAAATGTGAAACATTAATAACAAAGGGCATTTTGAGTTTCATATACTATTGAAACAAGGATTTTCTTAGCTTTCTAAAGACATCACATCATCTTATAGCCAAAATAAACAAGACATGTCACTGAACGGTGTAAAGAAAAGTGTCCCAGTTGTGTAGCCTTTTTTACTTTACATGCCTATATTAAACATTTAATGTTTTCAGAACTGTGCAAAAAAAAGAAGAAAAAAATATCAAGTTTCTCTTGTTATATTTCCACATTTTAGTGTTCTTCAGTTCTTTTTTTTCATTCAGTGTGAGCAATCCAGTCTCTGTTGAGCTTTAACAAGTCCATCAAAGTCAGGTTGCATGTCTGAGGTGGAGATGCGAAGCACAGCTGCCAGATGTTCATCAGTGAGAGAGGATCTGTACCTGGACTTGGTAAACGTCATGACTGAGAATGTCTGTTCACATATGTAGGTGGATCCAAAGAGAACCAACATCTTCTGAGCATGTCTCCTCATGTTTGGAAAGTTCTCCTTGAGAGCAGAGTAGAACTCTAGCAGTGATGCTGACTTAAAGTGCTCTTTCAGTAGTGAATCAGACTGCAGGTCAATGAGTTCAAGCTGAACATCAGTGGGTGCACTATCAACACTGCAGGTAAAGGGAGAGGTAACCAGCTGCATTTCATCCTCAACCTTTTTGAAATCTTAAAAACGCCTTGAAAATTCATCATGCAGTGCTCCCAACATGGATGAGTACCTGTGCCAGTGATCAGCTGATGGTTTGACTTCTTTCAGGGTTTTCATGTTATGACGTACGTGGGTTGGTCATTATCATTATTACTGTATTTGGAAGACCATGTGAACATCAGGTTAGTATAATTAGTGTTATGTTTTGTATGTGTGTGTGTGTGAACATGAGAGCTGATGCTGTCTCTTCTTCTCTTCCTGTCAGGTGCTGCCCGTCCCTACACTGAAGAGTGCTGATTGCCTAATGAGTGACAGCTGAGGGCAATCACTTCGAGAGGGACGGGTGGACAAGTAGCTGACAGGACACACACGTCGGGGCGCCTCACTAGTTCACTGCCACGTTCCAGAGTGGAGTGAGGGAGGTTTGCCCTTCTCGCCTAGCTGTTGTGTGAAGCGATACCGTGTGGCTTGGTGCCATTATCACATAAGTGTGGATTAATCCTTCTGTTTGTGGTGTCCTATGACGGGCACGTGGTTGAATGAGTTATTAAGTGTTTGTTTGTATTATATGTATATCTTGTTTGTCCTCCCCTACCTTTTTCCCTGTGCACCATGGAGGAGGTTTAAATCCCTACCTCCATTCAATACATAATTTACTATTTGGAAAACGTCTTGTGTTGTGTCTTTTTTACCTACCTGGGACATTGTTTTGAACGCATTTACTGAGAGAGGCTGCTTTTGCTCATGTGCAGCCAGCTCCAGTTGTTATTCTGTGTGGTCCTTAGACCTTCGTACATGACACATGTGTTTGAGATTGTTGCTGCCTAGTTGCCTTGAAATTAATTGCAAATAAAAAAAATGTAATCTACCTACCTCAGTTGTGAAAAAAAAAATAAACTTCAAATAACCACACTTTCGACACTTTTCGGCTTGCCATTGCCCCGACTGCTTTGTTGTTGAATCAAGTAAAATCCTAGGTAAGCGTATATTGTGCGTGTGAACGTTGACATGAAAAGAAAAAAAATGTATCATGTAATCTTTCAGAATCATCCCGCGGGCCTTACAATGCCCAGGTCTGCTCTAGCTGCTAGGGAGAAAGGACTTTGGGTGGTGGAGGGAGGTAGAGGGAGGATGTGTGGTGGCCGCGCTCACTGGGCTGGGACATGGTGGCTGACGCCTCAGCTTGACGATCTATAAAAAGTTTTTAGATTGTAGTATTTGTAGCTAAACAATTATTTTGTTTATTAGCCTATTTGTAATAATTCGTTAGGCAACTCTGTATCTTGGCTTACCGGCTGCAGTGGACATGGATGCAGATGGAACACTGCGCGCAAGGCAGTCGAATACGCGCATTTCTGCACACTAATATCATGTTTTGCCAACAGATGTTTTGATAAATTGCTCGTATTGCCACCCTTACTGGCAAATGTTTTGTTGCACTTGTGGCAACGTGCGTTGTCGGCATCGACTCTTGTAAAGTATATCCATACTTTCGAGCGCTTCGCTCTATCCACCATCACGAGTGCATGCAGAGCTGTCTGTGTCGCACTTCAGTTAAGAAGTACACTCGCGAGGAGTGTGTAATAATAATGGCTCGCTGCGGCTCGCTTCTCGTGTAGAGACAGAGAGAGGAGAGATCATTCGCAACTTTTAAATAATAATAATAATAATTTCTCTAGAGTATCGATAGCAGTACCAATGACGTCGGAGCTTATAAATACTCCGGTCTTTTCTAATATAGTACCGGTTCCCGTTTAGAACCGGGGCCCGGGGGTCATCCCTATAAAAGACACGATACTGCACCAGTGAGGACGGTCCAGATGAAGAGAAGAACGAAGAATGAAGAATGCTACGCAGTCTATCGTTGGTTATGAGAGAGGCGACAGATGACGGCAACAAAGCACTCGAAATACTACGAAGTCATTACGCAAGTCAGGGTAAACCAAGAATTATTGCCCTGTACACAGAACTAACGTCACTGAAGAAAGAGTCTGGTGAAACAGTGACAGATTATATCATTTGAGCTGAAAAGGCAGTAACTAAGAAATGCAAAGGAAGTTATTAGTGATGGATGGGCTAATTATAGCCATGATTCTAAAAGGACTTCCAGATACATACAAGCCTTTTGCCATCCATACGACACAGAGCAGTGATGAACTGACGTTTACCCAGTTCAAAAGGAAACTACGGAGTTACGAGGATACAGAAAAGTTTGACACTAAAGAAAAATCAGACAATGTGATGAAAGTAAACGTATAATCGGTGACGTGTTACGGATGCGGAGGCCGTGGTCACATAGCAAGAGAGTGTCGGCAAAAAGGAACCAGTGTAGCGAAGTGGTGTAACTACCATAAAAGTTCTACACACAGCGATGAGACATGCAGGAGAAAACTCCAGCAGAGAGATGACGCAAAACAGACAGCGGACAGACAAGAACGTGAAGAACATACATTTGTATTCAGTCAGTCAAGGATTCCTCCCAGACACTATCAGAAGAAACGGACTAATGGTAGACTGCGGAGCTACATCCCACATCATAACAGAGGAAAACAAGTTCGCAAGATTTGACGAGACATTTGACCCAAAGTCACTACATGGAACTAGCTGACGGGACCAGAATGAACAATGTGGCAATGAAACGAGGCGATGCAGAGGTGTTCCTACAGGACTCAGAAGGAAGATGCGTCGGAATAACACTGAGGAATGCGCTGTTCATACCATCGTATCCACAGAGCATACTCTCCGTACAAGCAGCCACAGCAGACGGAGACAAGGTGACATTCCAAGAAGGACAGAACCTGGTCATCAACAGAGATGGCGCTGTTTTCCGCATAGATCAGCATGAGAGACTGTACTACCTGGAAACGGTAAATAATGAAACATGTGTTGATCATTCAATTAATGATATGATGTCCAGAGACAAAGTGAGCTTAACTTGTGATGTAAAAACTTGGCATGAGATCATGGGTCATTGTAACGTAGATGATGTGTTGAAATTACCAAAGGTGGTAGAGGGTATGAAGATAACAGGTAACACTAAGATAGACTGTAGTGTCTGTACTGAAGGAAAATTTACCAACAACAGAAATAGGAAACCTGATGCAAAAGCCCATTGACCCAACTACTCAAGATGGACATAGATATGCAATCGCATTCACAGATGATTTCTCAGGGCCAGTGTCTGTTTATTTCCTCAAAAACAAGGGTGAAACAACATTAGCAACTGAAAAATGCCTGGCCTTATGCTGTACAAAATGCAGCTCACATCCGAAATAGATGCTACAACGAAAGGACCAAAAATACCCCTTACTTAGGACCAAAAATACCCCTTACTTCATGTTAACACTTTCGGGGCCATTTGGACCCGTCTAAAATCACTGTAGACGGCCAGCATATCACCATAGACTTGCACAGTCCGTGGGGCTGTTTGTAGAGCTAAATAATTTTTTTGTATCTACTTTTTCTCCCCATTTAAAATTTTTCTCCCATCCCAATTTCGTATTATCCAATTCTACCCTCCCCTGTCTCGAATGTTGTTAGACCATGCCTCCCACTGGTCGGCTGCAATGTGGACGAAGCCTTGCATCACGTGTCCCCTCCGGTACACGAGGAGGCAGCCGTCGCATCTTTTCACCTGCACAGCGCGATCTCTCAGTGGCGAGGAGTAACGTGTGGGAGGCTCACGCTGCCCCTGATACTTCCTGATTCTGCTGTACAGGCGCACCAACCGACCTGTATGAGTCGCTGTCCACAACGTCCGATCCCCACCCACCGGCTTTTCCACCCCCTAATACTGCCAATTGTATTAATATGAACGACCAGCCAAGCCGGAAGCAACGCAGAGAGCTGGGCTCGAACCCAGCATCTCCTGCGTTAGTGGCGAGTGCCTTGCACCACTTAGCCGCCTTTGTAGAGCTAAATCTATACTTTATAGTATTGCTATCTGTCCATTCTCATTGTCAATTGAGACCATAAACCGTCCCTTCAAAATGGCTTAAAGAAATAATTTTTTCATCAATACGTTCTCATTTTATAGCGTCTTGAATATAAGCGTTATAAGGGATTTTCCTGGATATTTCCTGGAAGGCGAGATACAGGCCGCTAAGCTACTAACGTTAAATCCAATGGCATTTCGGATATACAGAAGCTACTGAAACTGCATATGATCGGTATTGATGGTCCACCATGAATGCATGAAGGGGGGGGGGGACGTCGTTTCTGATGATTGATTACCAATAACCGTGTTAGCCTCAGTAGCCACATTCATTGATCGAGTGGATGGCTATCAAAACAATGCCTGATCAGCGTGTAATTTACGTGAAAAAGATCTTACCGTGGGCCGGTTGGATCCCCCAGAGCATTTCCCAGTTATCGATCGCCATCTGGTAGATCGATATGTCCATTGGCTGATGATAAATTCCTTTACTGCATAGTGAAATCCGCATCCCAAAACGCAATCTGTGTAACAGGCTATAGGCATCGCTTCAGGTTAGTAGAAAACTACATTGGAAATCCAGAAAAAACAAGACAACTCCTGCCACAGGGAACACTGCATTATCGAGATAGCGCCCCTAAGAGGATCTGGCCGGTAATGCACTTTTTCGAATTCAAAGAGTAGGGTACTTCTACAGTGCCGCTCGGCAACCTTGAATAGGTTATTAAAATGGAATAAAAGCCAAAACAAGCTTCCCACGGACATGTCCGTGGTCGGTCCTCAACGGGTGGATTCGAAACACGGATATATACGTGGTCGGGCGGGAATGTGTTAACAGGAAAGAAACCAGACCTCTCAAAAATGTGGGTGTTCGGCTCAGAGTGTTATGCATATAAACACGATCATAAGAAACTCGACCCCAGATGTGAAAAGGGGATATTTGTGGGATACAGTCAAAACAGCCCGGCGTATACAAACCGCATACAGGAAAGGTATCAAAGGCTAGTAAAATTCATTAGAAAGAACAGTGTGGAACAACAGACTCAAACTGATGAGGATGATACAGAATTCCTGACACAAGGCAGAGAGTCTGGTAGTAAGAACAGCACTCATGTACCACAGCCACAGGGTGAGGAGAACACAGAGTCAGGTTCTAGAGGGGAGCGACGAGACTGTAAATACAGATACAGATCAACAGGATGAAAACGATGCAGATCCACAACCTAGTCCTAGTGAAAAACGCCGCTATCCAAAAAGAGAGAGGAGGAAACCACAATACTTACACGACTATGTATCAGATTTTACAGATGATGATGGAACCAATACATGTGTCGATTACTGTTACAGGGCGGTTTGTGGAGTCCCTCAAACCTATAGACAAGCTCTGAGGTCACCAGAGTCACCCAGATGGGAACAAGCGATGAACGATGAGATCGACTCACTGAAAGAAAATTACACTTTTGAACTGACCTCTTTGCCTGAGGGCAGGAACACAGTGGGGGGTAGATGGGTCTATGCCATTAAAGAAAATGCTGAAAGAGGCAAAATATATAAAGCTAGATACGTTGCTAAGGGTTACAACCAAACAGAAGGCATAGACTTCCATGAGACGTTTGCTCCAACAGCAAACCTTACGTCAGTAAGGGCATTGATGCAGGTCAGTATAAGATGACCTCATTGTCCATCAAATGGACGTCAAAACGACATACTTACATGCTCCTATAGAGGAAGTCATATTCCTAGAACAACCTGAGGGTTATGAAGAGGTATCGTAGACTGGGAAGAAGTTGGTATGTAAATTAACACTTTCTCTGCCAAGGACGCCTAAACTCGTCATTCCCCGCCATGCTCATTCTGCCAATGACGCCGTAACACGCCATTGAGATCAATATTTCAAAAATCGGTGATCGCAATCATATTTCTCCCCCGGAGACTTGAGATCTACTGTTGATCCCCTCTCAACTCTCCAACGGTTCAAGAGCACCATCTGGTGGCCGATCGGCGGATCGCCCAAACCGGAAACTGGTGCTCATCCAAATTCGGTCCGATCACTCGCTATAGGTCCCGGGACTCGAGCGCGACACAATGGATAGTGATCCGTTACCAATAACTCGATAAACTACATGATTTGGACGTATATACTATTATACAACCTGGAGATGGATCGCATATTTCAACATCCCATAATAGGAATATTTTTGCTCCACGCTCATCGCCCAACGCTACAAGGAAGCTGCGGTGAGTTTCAGCATTTTTTTTTACCGTTTTCGATACAAACTGCTCTAATGATCATATCACCCACACTAGATGAATCATCTAACGTTGGCCACGGAATTATAAACGACCCCCCCCCCCCCATCCGGTCAACATCAGATGATAAGTAGTAACTTCTAGAACAGGGGTAGGCAACCCTAGGCATGCATAGGCACGCGGGGGCATTTTCATAGGCACAGGGGGCAGCATTAAAAAAATTAAAAAATATTATATATATATTTTTTTTTTAAATATTATAGTGAAATATTTTGCACTGTTGTCGCATTTATCTTGTTGAAATCCTCCCACAGGTTCTTTTTACTACCACATATTTAATTGAGACCCTTTATTTGTTTATTATTTCAATTTAGCTGGAAATGCATTGCTACATCATTCAGTAACATTTGCAGAGCCTTATAACAAAAACATTATTACGGTCACCATTGTGACCAGTGGGATTAATCAACAAATTGTATTATTTATCTTTCTATTTCATTGAACATTGCACATGTTAAAAGCCATTTTTTTACTCACAATTTGAGTATTACCAAGTCAACTTGTGTTCTTAAAACAATGACAATAAACATAGTTTTATTAGGTTGAAATAATGTGGTTGTGTACTTATTTTTCTGTTAACTTATTATGGATTGAAAACTGAAAACCTTAATGCACAGTAACTGAACTCAATATTTTTAAGTTCTGGTAATTATTATTATTTATTTTTTTACAGTGTAGTCTTGCGATCAATCAAAACTTATTTACACGATATACCTCACATTCACCCTCCATTCACATCCTGGTGTTCTCCTGGTTTTCTCCATTAGGCCTGTAGGTGGAGCTATGACAGCACACGTACAGTACACACACCGATGGTGTGTGATGTGTCCAAAAATGAATGGGCAAATGTGAGTGAAATGGTCGCACTGTATGCAGCTGTTTGTCTGCATTGCATCCCCCCCCCCCCAACTCAGATTTAGGGTTGATACAACCATCATAATAATATTGTTAATAATAACAATAACAATAATGATGTAATAATGTAAAAATTATCATTAAAAAGACCTGATTATGAGAAAAGAAATTTACGATGCATGGAATATTGTTGAGGCACACTAGTTACAACTATATTTCAAACAGGCACTCCATGTCAAAAAGGTTGCTGACCCCTGTTCTAGAAGCACGTCCATTTGAAATGTTTTATCTCGCGCAGATCGCTATCAAACTGTATTTCAACAGCTATCAAACTGTATTTGATCATCAATATAATGCATTTAGGGCTATAAATCACGTTCTGCAGAATGCTGCAGAAAACGATAAAAACATATTTATACTTTAGACCGTATTTTAGTATGAATATGTGAATGAAAAGGTATAACGTTCCTACGTCCTGAACGATAGATAATTGACGTTGAATGGGCCATAGTAATGTCAATTTAGCAATACAATTTAAAAAGTTATTGCCCTGCAAAGAAGGGGAACTTCTCCATAGACAAATAGAGCTGGCAGAGGATGGTATAATGATGTACATAAGCCTGGCGAAGAAAGTGTTAAAGAAATCCCTTTATGGTCTGAAACAGTCCGGAAGGAACTGGTACAAACTCCTAAATGATCATCTAGAGCAGGGGTCAGGAACCTTTTTGACTGGGAGAGCCATAAAAGCCAAATATTTCTAAATATATTTCATTGAGAGCCATATAGTATTTTTAACGTATAATAAATTAAATATGTCTTACTTTTAATGCAACTTCTGGTGCTGCATGGTTTTGCTGATGGCCTTGTAATCTGGTTCATACGTGGTGAGGTTGAGCTTCATGCAGGCGTTGAGGCTTCCATCAGTTAAACGTGAGCGTAGGTTGGTCTTAATGTTCCTCATATGCGAGAATGACTGCCCACATGCATATGTAGAGCCAAACATGGTCAATACGGCAATACTCACGCTGCATTGTGTGGTATGTCACAGGAAGCTCGTTCCAAGTTTTAAGAATCAGCTGGTCTTCAGGTTGAAGATTTTAAATTTCTGTCCACTTGTGTTCCCTCGCCAACTCTGCTCGCTATATCTTCAGCTACAGATACTATTAGCTGTATCTTCAAAACTAATTTCTGTTTACTTTAAAATGACACAGTATTATTAAGAAATATCACAAGTATTAAACATTTTTTTTTTTTTTTTTTTACTCAAAAAATTCTGGGAGCCATATGCTGTCACCAGAAGAGCCATATATGGCTCGCGAGCCATAGGTTCCCGACCCCTGATCTAGAGAAAGACAACTTTACAAGAAATCTATCTGTATAGAAAAGAGATGGGTGATGAAACTATCATCGCCGCTAGCTCGCCGCTAGCAGTAATAAACTTCTGAACAGTTTCAAGGAAAACATGAAAGCCCAGTTTAACATGAAGGATCTGGGGAAAATATCATACTTCCTGGGCATTCAGTTTGAACAAAAGGGAGAAGAAATAAAAATGAATCAGAAAACATACATTCTAAAAATGCTTGATAGATTTGGAATGTCAAACTATAAATCTAGATATACACCATGTGAATTAAAAGTGGAAGTTGATAGAATTGAGGAGAGTGACAACAACAATGTTAATCCCAAAGAATACCGTGAGATCATAGGCAGTTTGATCTATGCAATGACTTGTACCCAACCAGATATTAACTGGATTGTTAGTAAATTATCACAAACACTGGCAAATCCAAAAACAGAGAACTTAGTAGCTGCTAAACATGTTTTGAGATACCTAAAGGGAACCAGTGACTACGAGTTGTGCTTCAAGAAATCAGATGAAGGCGGCTAGGTGGTGTAGTGGGCAAGGCGCTCACCACCAATGCAGGAGACGCTGGGTTCGAGCCCAGCTCTCCGCATTGCTATCAGCTTGGCTGGTCGTTCATACTAATACAATTGGCAGTATTAGGGGGTGGGAAGCTAATGGGTAGTACCGGAGGGGACACGTGATGTAAGGCTTCGTCCACATTGCAGCCGGCTTGTGGGAGGCATGGCCTAACAGCATTCGAGACAGGGGAGGGTAGAATTGGACGATACAAAATTGGGATAGGAGAAAAATAGAAAAATGGGAGAAAAAGTAGATACACAAAAAAAATGAAATCAGATGAAGACTTAAGTCTTATACAGTAGCTTACAGTGATTCTGACTGGGCATCTTCTGTGGAAGATAGACGAAGTGCAACAGTAGGCCTGCCGCGATAAGCAATAAATCGATTAATTGCCGCGATAATTAAAATTAATGCAATGATTTTGACGGGCGCGATTAATTGCTATTTGCGCGTTTGTTTTAATGAGGCGGAACCAGTGCCCCTTGTCAGTCACTGTCCGTGTTGGGAGGCGGGCCGCTGGCTTTACTACAGAGCAGAGAGCACAGCACAGGAGCTCCGTGGGGCAACACCACATAGCTTAACTACATTTCTCAATAGTGTTGCTCCTTTTAACCAAGTAGCGTTATTTGTAGTGTAACGTTAGCGTTTTAACGTTAGTAGCTAACGTTAAAACTAACTTAAAGTTAGTTGTTCACCAACAATCTCAACATTTGTTTTATCATTAGCTCATGTCGATCTACTAGTAGCATCAGCAAGCTAACGTTAGCTGGCCCCAGTCCACTAGCAGCATGTCGATCTACCAGCAGCATCAGCAAGCTAACGTTAGCTGGCCCCAGTCCACTAGCAGCATGTCGATCTACCAGCAGCATCAGCAAGCTAACGTTAGCTGGCCCCAGCCCATTAGCAGCATGTCGAAGTAGTAGTAGCATCAGCAAGCTAACGTTAGCTGGCCCCAGTCCACCAGCAGCATCAGCAAGCTAGGATAATAACAACAATACTTCCGGTCCGGTCGGTGGGCTTCAAAATAAAAGTCTAAAACACCGGAAAAGACGGAGCGGTGGGCTTCAAAATAAAAGTTTTGGGAAATAAATTTCTAAAAAAAAAATTCTCTAACCGGTCGCAATAATATCGCTTATCGCGATATTTTCGGGGGCAATTAATCGCCCAGCAAAATTTGTTATCGTGGCAGGCCTATGCAACAGGATACTGTTTTAGCCTGACTAAACAAGGCCCTGCAATATCCTGTAAGTCAAAGAAACAACCAACAGTAGCACTCTCAACATGTGAGGCTGAATACATAAGTCTAGCTACTACTACTATTCGACAAACAGGTCAGCGCCGTAGTCAAAAACAGTTTTTACCACCTCAGACTCCTGGCGAAGACAAAGGCATACCTCTCCCAAAGTAACCTAGAGACGGCGATACATGCCTTTGTCACCACTCGCCTCGACTACTGCAATGCCCTCTACACAGGCATCGCCAAATCCCTGCTTCGCCGCCTACAACTGGTGCAGAACGCGCCTCCTCATCAAAACTAAAAAACATGAGCAGTCATCAGCCCAGTTTTGGCCTTGCTCCACTGGCTACCTGTTAGTTTTAGAATAGATTTTAAACTAGCCCTAAATGTTTTTAAATCACTAAATGGCACGGCTCCTCCCTATCTATCCGAGCTCTTGCACCGCCACACCCCCCACAATCCCTCAGATCAGCTGACCAGCTGCTATTGGCAAGACTAGGGGAGATAGAGCCTTCTCCACCGCAGCGCCTAGATTGTGGAACAGCCTCCCCCTCAGCGTACGGGCCGCCCAGACCGTGCAGGCTTTTAAATCACTTTTAAAAACCTACCTGTTATCCTTGGCCTTCCCCCCCACTTAATCACCACTAGACCCCTGGCCCTTCTATCCTCTTTGTTTTACTGTGTCCTACCTGTTTTTATTACTTTAATTGCTTTACTGTGTTTTAAAGGGGAACTATTTTACTATTTCTTTCACTATTTGGGCACTTTTACACAATTCCTGTGAGTCTATGGAACACCTCTGTAATCATTGTTTTGTATTTCTAATCAAGTCCTCAAAAACAGCATTTTTCTACCTGAAGATCTCGAGCTGTTTTGAGCCTGGGCTCCAACCACTGTGTGCAGCTCATCTTGTATCTCAACATTATCATGCAGCGGTGTCTTTCTGACATCACAAATCATCACATTTTCAGATGACTCAGTTCAGTGAGGGTGAATATTGTGAGAGGAGAATTGGAAGAATGCGCCAATATGAGAATTAGAGACATAGATCATATTAATATAAGTTCACATAGCTAGAAAACAATGCTAAACACTCAAAAAGGCCATTTATAAGATAGTTCCCCTTTAATCTTATATCTTGCATCATATTATTTAGTTTTTATCAACCTGCCTGTGAATAACTTTGGTGCCAGCTGCCGCTGCCTGGAAATGTGCTATACAAATAAAATGTACTTGACTACTACTCAGGAAAGCATGTATCTAACTCAACTATTAAATGGCATGGATAAGAGAGTCTACCGTTCTAAGATTCATGAAGACAACCAGGGGGCCATTGCACTCAGTAAGAACCCAGTGAACAGACAGAGGTCCAAACACATTGATGTAAAGTATCACTTTATTCGTGAGGCAGTCACCGAAGGGAAACTCGATATTGTTTACTGCCCAACAGAAGATATGGCTGCAGACATACTTACAAAACCGGTAGTTAAGTTCAAGTTTAATAAATTCAAGAGTTTCTTTTTTGGAAACTAACATGAGTATCGTCATTTTCGGCTTGAGATGATGAGAACAAGTGGGGGTGTTGAGATATATGTTCTTGAAAATGGGATCATATGTTATGGTTGATCATATGTTATGGTTGTTATGTTTTGTGTTAAAGTGAGTAGCCTATACGTTCATATGCATGTGTCGTATTGGAAATTCATCAGCCCAAGCGGTCACAAACATCCTCAGCCTGCTAGAAACAGAGGAAAAGATGCAGGCCCTCACTGTGAAGCTAATGATGAAATATGACACGTATCATGTAAGTTTATAGCAGAGACATTCTACATGTATAATCATGTAGATTTATAACAGAAGACATTCACTGTGCAGAGCCTGGTTCCCTTGGGATTCTCTCTCTAGCACAGCTAGAGCACTCACAGATCCTTATCAGTGACCTGCTTGGTGCAGGCCATACACACACACTTACACATAGGACAAGCACACACACATCCACACCCCCACACTCTCAAAGCACACACACACACAAACCCACACACACGCACACATCTTCCCCCCACACACACACACACATACATACACCCTCGCTCTCAACGCGCACACAGCACCCACCAGATTAGCCAGATCAAATAATTCAAACTCATTATGACAAAATGCCACAAGCCAACTAATATACGACCAGGTCAAACACTGGTCGCATACTCTAGTCTCCATTAATCACAGATCGTTATCATAGACACACACGCACAAACTTGCACGTAAATGTGCGTTCCACGCACTCATGCACGGCGGACATACAGGCTGACCAATAGACACAGACACACAACGTGCACTCAGGAGAGACACCACGTACACACACTGGACTAGGGGACCAATAAAACACCCTGACAGAGAAACCACAGGACTTCACTTATTTTACTTCTCTGCTTTGACTAGACTGGATGGACCCACAAAGGACTTGACTGTTTTTCCTTTCTTTTATATACTCGACCGGCCGGTTGTAACAATCTAGATTTCAATTGTACCTTGCTATATTCACCTTGTATAAATACTTTGCTTATTCACTTTTATATTACAGTGCTTGTTAACTTTTTATAATAAATACCTTCAAAAGTGTTTCATCTCTTATATTTTTAAATATCTTATTACAACTTTCACATATGAGTCTAAAACGTGACACTAACCTTCATCGCAGAAGGCTGCTCCAAACTGATGACAGCTCTGACTATCCTAGAAGGAACCCATCGTACCACAGCAGTGTCTGCATACAACATCGTGGAGGACCTGGGCTCTTACCTAGTGAATGGAACAGCAAAAACATGTGGGTTTGGTGCCAAGACAGATGAGCTGCTGAGAAAGACGGGTGCACAAGAGAGGAAGCAGGTTCTTGACGATCTCCATAATGCCTTCCACTTGGCCTTCACAAAGTTCTCCAAGCACTGGGACACGCACCCAGCCAGAGAGATCTACAAGCTGACAAGAGTGTTCGGTCCAAGGCAGGCACCAGCCATGGAGAAGCGGATGGAAGCCTACACAAGACTGATACCCATGGAAGACCCATCACCAGAGGTCAGTGAGCAATGGATTGCCTACCAGCACTCCAGGGAGCCCTTGGCAGCTGATGTCACGCTTGCTAATTACTGGAGGGGCATGAGTGTGAGATTCCCAAAAGTTGCAGAAGTGGCAATGTCCTACATCTACTTCCCAGTCAGCTCAGTTGACTGTGAGGAGTTTTAGCAACAAGACTCTCCTTACAGACAAGCGAGAGGCACTCACCGAGCTCAACACAAAGAGGCTGACCATCATGTACTACAATGGAGATGTCTCTGATAGATGGAAGACTTAAATGGACAGACAGGAGCTAATAATGAGTAGTAGTAAAGGGAAGTTATTGTATTGAGTGTTTTGTTTACAGTTTATCTTTTTTACTTGAAGCACAGAGAGAAAAGTTTGCTTAAAATGTGTTAACTCAGAAGCCAAGGGAATGTTTTGTTTACAGTTTTTTCTTTACTTGAAGCTTATAAGCACTTTACAATTGAACTGCAGCACTTAAACGTTAAAAAAGACTGTTATATCTTATTAACCCTTTATCTGCCAGGGATTATTCTGATCATATACCCCTATCTGCCACTGTTGAAAGTCTATGGAGATGTTCCCCTTCTTTGCAGGGCTATAACTTTTTAAATTGTATTGCTAAATTGACATTACTATGGCCCATTCAACGTCAAGTATCTATCGTTTAGGATGTAGCAACGTTCTACTTTTTCATTCACATATTCATACTAAAATATGGTCTACAGTATAAATATGTTTTTATTGTTTTCTGTAGCATTCTGCAGAACGTGATTTATAGCCCTAAATGCATTATATTGATGATCAAATACAGTTTGATAGCGATCGGCGCCAGATAAAAAATTTCAAATGTACGGTCTTCTAGAAGTTACTACTCATCATCTGATGTTGACCGGATGGGGGGGGGGGGGGGGTCGTTTATAATTCCGTGGCCAACGTTAGATGATTCATGTAGTGTGGGTGATATGATCATCAGAGCAGTTTGTATCGAACACGGTAATAATAAACGCTGAAACTTACCCCAGTCTCCTCGGGCCGTTGGGCGATCAGCTTGGAGTAGAAAGTTTCCTATTATGGGATGTTGATCCTCTAGATGAACCATTTCCAGGTTGTATAATACTATATACGTCCAAATAACGTTGTTTATTGAGTTAGGGCGAGCGATTGATTATCCAGTGTGTCGAGATGGAGCCCCGGGAGCTATAGCGAGTGGCCGGACCGAATTTGGATGAGCACCACTTTATGTTTCCGGTTTGCTGTTTGGCCGATCGGCCACCAGATGGCACTCTTGAACCGTTGCGAGAGTTGAGAGGAGATCAACAGGAGATCTCAAGTCTCCGCGGGTGAAATCTGATTGCCATCACAGATTTTTGAAATATTGATCTCAATGACGTGTTACGGCGTCATTGGCAGATTACGCATGGCGGATAATGACGTGTTAACTCGTCCTTGGCGATTAAAGGGTTAAATTGTGGACATTTATTCATTCCCACTTATTAGACACAATTTCTGATGGTAAAATGAGCGTAAAAAGCTAAATACAGAATTCGGAAATATTAAAACGGAGAAAACGGAATTTGGGAACAAATAAAATGGAATTTGGAAAATTATAAAAACGGATTTCATATGGCTCTAGTTGGAGGCCAGGTTACAGTGAAAAGGAGATAGTCAATATCATTTTGCGCAACTGCAATCCCAGATTAGCTAGCAGTGTTCGAGGAACTGCCCACACAGTTGATGAGCTGGTGAGAATCGGGACTCTCATTGAAGCTGACTGGTCGTACGTCAGTCTTCCTATTGGGATAAAGTCAATGCCAATGCAAGTAGAGTGGGGAAAGAAACCCAAACAGAGTAAGGATACACAGCCGAAGGAGAGCTACAGGGGAACAGGACGCGTGTAGCTTTATGCCAAGCAAGCAGTGCAAAAATTTACCGTAGTGGCATGCAGTAATGCGCCTTTCATTTTCGCGGAAATAGGCTGTCTATTGCCATTCTCTTTGACAAACTCTAACCTTAACCAGCTCCTTAACAGCGCCTAAACTTAACCGTTCTAACCTTAACCAACTCCGAAACAATGCCTAACCTTAACCTTAACCATAGAAATTATATTGCCATTCTCTTTGACAAACTCTAACCTTAACCAGCTCCTTAACAGCGCCTAAACTTAACCGTTCTAACCTTAACCAACTCCGAAACAATGCCTAACCTTAATCGGCGAAAGAATACACGTTAAAAAAAAATCACGTTAAAAAATATTTTCGATGGGATTCGAACTCGCCAGCAAACAAGCCATAGGATCCACAGCCATGTGTCCTAGCCAATTGAGCTATTTGTTGGATACTGAATAAGGGGCGGTGACTTATATATATTGAGCTCCGCTCGTGTCGCATGCGCGGGCACCTCGCGCGAGCACGCCGGCGCACGCACGCACCTGAGCGAGCACGCCGCCGCCGGTGCACGCACGGTAGCATTTGTCTGAAAAGAAGGGCGCTTTACCGCACTAGTGTGCGGTGACGAATGCGGAAGCATTTTTGCACTGCTTGCTTGGCATTAACGTACAGGCGAACAGGACCAGGCTATGTGAGCACACTCCTGCCTGACTCCACTAGTAACTCTAGCATTCAAGGACACCAGACTAAGATTGTAGTTCCAATATTGGTGCGTGGAGTGAGGTGCAATGCATTGCTGGACACAGGAGCGACATACACCCTGCTGCAAGAGCCTCTCTGGACACACATAAAGAAACCTCAGGAATTCTTGACATCAAGTCCAGAACAATCATTCCTCCTGGCAGATGGAAAAGTTCATCCTGCTTGGGGGCGGGCTAAACTTTGTTTTGAGTTGCATGAGGACTTATGGCTGATGGATGCCTACGTTATGAGCAAAGAACACTTGGCCTTCCCAGTGATTTTGGGGCTTGACTTCTTTTTTAAAACAGGAATCCAACTTGATTTTAAAGGGGAACTATCTTATAAATGGCCTTTTTGAGTGTTTAGCATTGTTTCCTAGCTATGTGAACTTATATTAATATGATCTATGTCTCAAAATTCTCATATTGGCGCATTCTTCCAATTCTCCTCTCACAATATTCACGCTCACTGAACTGAGTCGTTTGAAAATGTGCCTATATGTGATGTCATATAGTCACTGCTGCATGTTAATGTTCAGGCGAAGACGACGCTCCGCAGTGGTTTAGGAGCCCAGGCTCAAAACAGCTCGAGATCTTGAGGTAGAAAAATGCTGTTTTTGAGGACTTGATTAGAAATACAAAACAATGAATAAAAAAATATATATATATTACAGAGGTGTTCCATAGACTCACAGGAATTGTGTAAAAGTGCCCAAATAGTGAAAGAAATAGTAAAATAGTTCCCCTTTAAGTCGGGACATATGGGATTAGGCATGAAGGGAAACTCCAGTTCTATCGCTTTCTTCAAGAGGAGGTAGGATGGGAGGGTCACTGCGATGAAAGGAGGAAGCCCTTGGTGGGGCTGTACTTAGCCCAGCAAGAAGTCAATCTCTATTGACAAAACTATGGACCAGTCCCTCCAGGTGCGTTACAATAGTACAATAGTATTGTGTCCCTCTGCAGGTGCGTTCGTTAGTGGTTAACGCACCGTTGCAATTGTTCGGTATACACGCCGTACTGAAATGGTTCAGGACGGATATGTGTACCGTTACACCCCTACTAGTAAGTGGTATCGACACAAGCGGCTGACTTTTCCTCAATTTTCAAATGTCTGTTTCTTCATGTTCAGTTGCTGACTGTACCTTCAATTAATGGGAAAATGTGAGTGAAATGGTTGCACTGTATGCAGCTGTTTGTCTGCATTGCCCCCCCCCCCCCCCCCCCCCCCAACTCAGATTTAGGGTTGATACAACCATCATAATAATATTGTTAATAATAACAATAATGATGTAATAATGTAAAAATTATTAACACTTTGATCGCCGGGGTTAAATTCATAATTTACCATCCCTCGCCAGCCCTATTTAACATGGAGAAGTTCCCCTTCTTTGCAGGGCTATAACTTTTTAAATTGTTTTGCTAAATTGATATTACTATGGCCCATTCAACGTCTTATATCTATTGTTCAGGGTGTAGCAACGTTATACTTTTTCATTCACATATTCATACTAAAATACGGTCTAAAGTATAAGTATGTTTTTATCGTTTTCTGCAGCTTTCTCCAGAACTTGATTTATAGCCCTAAATGCATTATATTGATGATCAAATACAGTTTGGTAGGAATCTGTGCGAGATAAAAAATTTCAAATGGACGTACTTCTAGAAGTTACTACGTATGATCTGATGATGACCGGATGGGGGGGGGGGTCGTTTATAATTCCGTGGGCAACGTTATATCATTCATCTAGTGTGGGTGATATGATCATTAGAGCAGTTAGTATAGAAGACATTACAAAATAACGCTGAAACTCACCGTAGCTTCCTCTCGCCGTTGGGAGATGAGCGTGGAACAGAATTTTTTCCATTATGGGATGTCGAAATATCCGATCCATTTCCAGGTTGTATAATAGTATATACGTCCAAATCATGTTGTTTATCGAGTTATTGGTAACGGATCACTATCCGTCGTGATCAGCTCGAGTCCTGGGACTATTACCGAGTGATCGGACCAAATTGAAATGAGCACCAGCTTCCACTTCCTGTTTCTTCCCTGGGCGATCGGCCACCAGATGGCGCTCTTGAACCGTTAGAGAGTTGATAGGGGCTCACCAGTACATCTCATGTCTCCGGGGGAGAAATATGATTTCGATCACAGATTTTTGAAATATTGATATCAAAGACGTCCAGCGTCTTCGGCAGAATGAGCATGGCGGGGAATGCCGTGTTCCAGCGTCAACGGCGATTAAAGTGTTAATCAAATCACCAGCCAGTATTTCAGTTATTCTGGTTGCTGTGCGATCTGAGGGGGATTTGCTTTTGTTTGCCTTCAAACATGGTCTCCATCAGGCGTCCACGCGCCACGTGGCGTAGTGGGCAAGGTGCTCGCCACGAAATCTGGAGACAGGCGAGCCCAGCGCTCCACATTTGCTTTCAGTTTAGCTGGTCGTCCACAGTAATACACATTGGCCGTATTACGGGGAGGGAAACTGAAGGGTGGGGATCGGGCGTTGTGGACAGCGACTCCTACAGGTCGGTTGGTGCGCCTGCGCAGTAGAATCAAGAAGTGTCGGGGGCAGCGTGAGCCTCCCACGCGTTACTCCTCGCCACTGAGAGATCGAGCTGCGCAGGTGAAAAGATGCGACTGCTGTTACCTCAAGTACCGGAGGGGACTTGTGCTATGTATGACTTAGTCCACATTGCAGCCGGCTTGTGGTAGGCAAGAAACAGCGTTCGTGACAGACAGGGGAGGGTTGAATTGGATGATACGAAAATTGGGATGGGAGAAAAATATAGAAAATGGGAGAAAAAGTGGATCAAAAAAAAAACATGGTCTCCATCACTTCAGTCATACATTATTTTATTATGTATGCATCAGAGAATGGCTTCTTGTGTTTAGCCAAAACCCATGCCACTGAGTGAGGACTTGGTTGCTTTTTCTCGTTGTGACATAGATTTAACAATAATTCTGCTTGCAGCTTGCTATGATGATTTCATTCCATTTATTTTTGTGGTTCTTAGCACTGAATTTTGAGGAAAGGTTGCATCAAAATAACTGTGTTTTGTTTCGTAGTGGCGTTTCAAACTGCCACTCTTCACAAGAGCTACCATTTCTTGGCATATTAGGCCATGTCTAGACGGAAACGCTAGCAGGTGAATCCGAAGAAAAAAAAATCGGATGTGCCTTGTTTATACGGCAACAGCGTTTTTGCGGGGAGAATCCGCAAAAAAGTGAGACCACCTTCCTGGGTGGAAATCCTAGAAACGATACACCTTCGCTGAACAGTCAAACCGCATAAAACTATGACGAAAGGGTTGTCAAAGGCTCTCGTCCAGGGAGCGAAATAAACTTTTTGACTCACCGGCCAGTGGCGGGTAGATGGGAAGAATCTACCCGCCAAGCATATTTCTTACCTGCCAACTTTTTTTTGATAAAAAAAAGTATTATTATTTTATATAATTTTTTTTTTAATGATTTAGTGATTGTGTTATCTGCGAGACATCGCCACCTCGCTGTCTGCAAACAGCTCCACTGTCTGTGTGTATACTCGAGTGGCCTCCAGCTCCAGCAAGGATTCTCCGGCGCTGCAGCTGGACCCTATTCAGCAGCGATGTAACAACGTTGGGACAACGCCTCAGTGAACTATTTAGTTTACTGCGACATTTCGTAGTGACTAGTGAGCTACCTAGCCAACGGAGGTACAGATGAAGCCTTTCGTTTTCATGGACACTTTGCCGCGACGCGCGCACGGTTATATCACGTCGTTTTAATTAATTAGGAACCCAGGCTGCTGTTCTGTTTTATGCCGCCAGGAGGCGCAAAGTTGACCGGTGGCGGTCTATTGAGTATTGACTTCCTCATTCATCACTGTGCCTTTGTGTCGATAACAGACGAGCCACTGTCAACGTTGGGACGGCGCGAGACTGAGAGAGACTTTATTGTGAATTTAAAATACGCTGGTAGAGTGGGGAGGGAGATTGTTCATTCAAGTAAGCTATAATACAGTATTATATGGCCACCAGACATATTCTCTCCGTGAAATCGCATTTATCTGTCGCGCAAAAAGCTGTTTTCTTTTACCTTGAAAAATTGTCACTTCCGCCTCAGTACTCAGCTACAGGGAATGAAATACGTTGGTAAACTAGCGAACATTGACAGCCATCTTGGAATAATAACTTTTATCGTATTTTACTGGCGCGGTTATTATTATTATTATTAGTGTATTCGTGGGTGCTTCTTTGCGAATCGCGATGAGTCTGACCACCAACCAGCAGAGGCAAATTGCTCTCATACTTCTGCTGGATACATTTAACGATGTTCCTGCTGCTGTCACCGTGCCAGACGGTCGTAGAGCAAGGAGGAGAATGTGGATACACGACACCATTCGCCGGAGACAGCAATACGGGGAGTACCATCGTCTCATCCAAGAGCTCCAGTTCGATGGAGCCCGGTTCCAGGCGTATTTCAGGCTAACAAAATGCCAATTTGAGCTGCTCCTCCAGAAGGTAAATGTCCACCCCCCACCAATGTACATTTTCTTCCCCTTCGGATGTATATATTTTTTTATGATCTCTTGTATGTCAGTAACTACTACCTGTTATCAGTCTATATCCCTACAGTAACTACTACCTGTTATCAGTCTATATCCCTACAGTAACTACTACCTGTTATCAGTCTATATCCCTACACACCATAGTGTATACAGTACCATACCACCCTGCTAGTGTATACAGTACCATACCACCCTGCTAGTGTATACAGTACCAGATTGCAGAATGGGTACAATACACACAATTGTTAAGGGGCTGCAGACCAGAGAACGACGTTTGTCTTGTTTACATCAGGGTCCCCATATTTGTAATTCATAGTGACATTTATGACATAGGGACATACATGGGTAGGGATTCACATCTTTTTACGGCTGTGGGTAGGGCCGGCGTTCCACATTGTTGTGGCATAATTGTGCATTTTTTATTGTGTGTTGTTTTATAGGTGCAGTTGATGGGAAGCACGTCATAGTCCAAGCCCCACCTTGCAGCGGTTCCCTGTATTTCAACGTCTTTCTCTGGTCTGCATCCCCTTAACCCTTTCACTGCCACACTACAGAAGGTTAACCCTTTACTATCACACAACCGAGGGTTAACCTTCTGTAGTGTGGCAGTGAAAGGGTTAACCTGCTGTCGTGTGGCAGTGAAAAGGGTTCTGTATCGTTAGTGGCTTAGCTTGGCATCACACTGCACTATCTCACGTACGTGCACGCGCACTGAATAAACCACAAATATACCTCTAATACCAATATTAGTCTGACCACACCCCTCATCAGCTTACCTTCATAAGCAGGTGTGTGGTCACCTGCTCTCCTCCTTCTCGCTTTCACCACAAGGAAGTGCCTCGGTAGTACCCCACTTGACGTGTCGTTGATAGTTGAAAAGAGTTGTGACTAGGTTTACATTGTGCCTAACCTTTTTCTTCTCTCACTTGTTTATATAAGAAAAAGGTTTGGGTCATAATGTATTCCGCGGAGAGTAGACCCGCTAGACCTACTCTTCACCACCGATTCTCCATTCCCGCCTCCGTCGTGCGTTCCGGTGCTGGGCTGTTGCCACTTTCGTGGTTGCCGACCCAGCCCGGGAGACTGCCGGTGGATAGTTTTTCTCACCGACGAGCCGAGGGTTCGGTGCTGGCGCTCCGGCGATGGCCTGATCTCGACTCTGGTTCCTCTGTTTCTGGGGAATCGCCCGTTGATGAACGGGGGATTGTCTTAGAGCCAGAGGATTTGCGACGAAAACTTTTTGCGTCTGCTCGCTCACGTCGTAACATGGTGGCGTGCAGACGCGAACGGCCTGGTTTTGGGGAATTGCTGGAGACCAGCGAGGCCGCGTCCGACTCTGGATTTCTGATGGAAACTGAAGACTTCATGGAGGAGGCGGACGGGTTCTTGTATGATGGTCCCGTGGAGGAGAGTATCCCTCCTCCGGAGACCCCGGAGGGGGGAGAAATGGCTCCACGGGGCGCCTTGTTCGAGGATGTCGGGGAACCACCTTGGCCTCATCAACAGGATGCCCTACTGTCAGCCGCATCGGATTGTGGCTCCTTGACCAGTCGCAGCCTGCTGTATGCGAGGGATGCGGGGTCGGTGGAGGAGGGTCCGCAGGGGGAACTGCGGGCCTTGTTTCCCGAGCTCATGGCGGTAGCCGCCGCTGCAAACGGTGTGCCGCTGCCGCAGCCATTGCCTGCACCTGTCCCTGATGACCTCATAGGCCATCCCTGGCAGCGTCCCCCGGTGAGAGGGGTGGACGTTGTCTACCCATTTTTCCCATCGATGGGGGCCTATGTTCGTCGGGGTCAGGCGGTCTCCAACATCATGGGACTAACTCCCGCCTACGTACCAGTTACGCGGGTGTCGGGGTTGGTCAAAGGTATGGGGGAGGGCGTACCTCGGCTTGACAATCCGATGGCCGCGCTCCTCTGTCCGGATATGGTGTGGGAGCCCCTATGCAAGCCGGTCCTCCAGGGGAGGTCGGCTAGGCGATTGGCTTATTGGGGTGACCAGTCATTTATCGCCGGTACACAGTCGCTGGCTGCGGCCTCTAACATCGCCCACCTGGCTAGATTTGTATCAGGGATAATGACGGGCGGCGCGGATCTGAACGAGGTGAGGTGCGTTCAGATCACCCAGGCTGCGGGAGCTGTGCTGCACCTCTCCCAGGTGCTAGCCATAGCCATGGGGAAAGTGCGCGCCCTGGCCACCCTGGGCCAGCGTCATCTTTGGCTGGAGCAGGCCCGTGTGCCGGAACGGAAGAGAACCCCTCTTCTGACGGCCGCCCTCTCCGACGCTGGCCTGTTCGGGAAGGCCCTGCTATTGATGACCTCAACATGCAGAGAGATGGCAGAGGAGAGGTCCATTCTCCAACCCCATTTTCCGCCTCCCGTCCTTGCCGGTGGGGGCAGAAGGCTTCCGCGACGTCGAGCTGTCTCCGTCGCCGCTACCACTGCCTCCGCCGCCGCTGCTGGCCCTGCCAAGAGGGCCAGGGGACGAAACGGCGCTTCGGCCACCGCCGGCCCATCCCAGACCGGAGGAGACGGTAGGGAACGTCGTGTCCAGCAGACTGTAACCTACCGTCCCTCCGGGGCTCCCCGGGGTGGCAAGACTCGAGCGGCGCGAGGTGGCAGGCGCCGTTGAGAGTGACTTTTCCCCCTCTGTGTCCCCTCCTCTACACCCTCCCCGGCCCCTCTATGATTTTGTGCCTTGAACACGTATTTATTTATTAATAAAAAGTTCCCTGACATAAGGGGGACTGTGTTTGGCCGAACAAACTGTGTGTTTCTTCAATACAAATCATGTGGTGGGGTTGTGTTTTATGAATCTACCCTGTTACGTTGGGGGAATGAGTTGTGTTGTGTTACGAGTTTTTAAGCAAGGTCTGCAACTTACACTCGGTAATAGGTTCTATTAGCTTGATGCTCCACATGCAATTAGAACTGGTGGTATTCCATTGCTTTAACTAAGTATATGTGTTCACAACGCTGTGTTGTTAGTTGCAGTAATGCTCGTACACACTTTTCATGGCCTAGCCATTACTCTCGTTCAACGTCTTCCTATGTGTAGCATAGGCTGCGGGTATGGGATTCACGCACAGGCGACTTGTGTTTTGTTGTAAACCCTTTTACACTTTGTGGGTAGCTAACATTGTATTAGCTTATGCTATATATTTTGTTCTACCAGAGGTTTTCAAAATGGCTACGGTTGTTTTCTGTGTGTAGGGATAGAAGGTGTGTTTTTCGGGAGGGGGTGTCGGATAAACCCCTCCTTTTTCCCACTTGATTGGTTTAGAGGGTTTGTTGACTTTTCTGCTGAGCCAGTCAGGGCCAAGCCAGTGCTTGACGGGGGAGGGGGGGGGGGGGGGGAGGGGTATTCTACCGACTCCTGTTATGACAGGATCCGGTGGGTTTTCCCCGCCCGTTATAGCGTTGTTGCTATGGCGACGCCTTCCATGAGCTGGTGTCGTAAAGATGTCGAGGTTAGAGCGCAGGACTTAACCTGCTGCGCTCGTTTTTGTGTCAAACTTGAGTCTGTTGGTCACGTGTCTCACAGTTTACATATCTTTTTCTTGACCGTGTTCTCATGTGGGAAGGTGTTTCTGGGGGAATCTGGTCTTACACTCTGATTAAAAAGAGTGACTGGATTAAAATCATGTGAAAAACAGGGTTTTTTACTCCCAGCTGTGCAGTTAGGTCATACATGTGATGCCTTTTCTTTATTTTATAAAGAGTTGAATGTGTCTTGATGGATATGAAATGAGGGTCCCTGATGGAACAAGACTAACGTCTTCTCAGGTCTGCCTCCCCTTATCTTTTTGTATGTATTCCTGTACTGCAGTCTGTTGGGTATATTTTTTCATTCATTCATTCATGGAGTTGATTGCATCTCGCCCCTCTTGTCGTTTCCCTGGGCGTCTTGGGGATTCAATATGGTGGTCTAAACGGCCTATTGTTGATGTGGGTATGTCCAGACGCACACATAGTGCTAGCTCAGGATGTGCTTTGGCCGTTGCTGACTGGCGCGCCTCGTTTGCTTTGGTAAAACAGCGTTTTTATGGAGCAATTGGGATGGGGTTTTTTCCTCTTCCGACATCCTGTGTGTTGTCGATGGGTTCCCGTTCATGTCAGGGGATGATGACGGAATGGGTCTGGGCATATGGGAAGGGTCTCACGCCCTAGGGGTGGGCCGCCGGACGCGGTTCATACCGACACGTCTGGGTGGCGCCTTCTTTTTATGTTGGGATCAGACGCGCATATCTGCCCCTTCTCCTGGGGTTGGCAGGTCGGCGTGATTAGGGCACGGGACTGGTTCTGGTCACGCTGGTCCAGATCAGTGCACCCGTTGTCCGCTGGGGATGCAGATCTGCTGTTCTGGTACCCTGAGGGACTTAGGGTTTTTTCAGGGGGGAAAAATGCTAGGTCGATCCGGGTGTCACAGGGTTGTGCGTTATGGGACCCCTTGTTTGATGTATTCTGCACTGTCATAGTGGCTTATGGCCGTGCCGGCCTGTACGCATCCGATCTCGTCGGATCTCGGCTGCTGTGCGGGTTGGTCTTGGTTGGTACTTGGTTGGGTGACCTCCTGGGAATACCGAGTGCGGGGTGCTGGGGGCTGGTCTTCCATATTACGCTCTTCTCTTGCGTTTTGGCGCTGAGGAGCCTGTTGGGTGGGGTTAACCTCCTTTGGGATCCTGTGCTCCCCGTATCGCCGGGCCCGGTCCGGGGTGATGCCCGTTGACCTGTAGGCCCGGGATAGCCCTGTTGGGAACCGGAACGCGGGCTGCGGCGGTGCCGCAGGTGCGTTTCGGGGTTTTTCCTGAGGGGTTATAGGACCAACCATTACATGGGGTAATGCCTGGGTGGTTGGTTCTCTGGTGTGTTGCTGCAGTGTCAACTCCCGGTTCTCCGGTTGAGGGTGCCCCTGCACGTTCATGACGTCTGCCGATCGTATGGGCTTTTCTGTGGGCAGCTGTCAGGGGCCGTGTGGTCTACGGATCCCGCTTCTGACGTGCTGTTGAAAGCTTGGTTATGCGACAACGCCAGCATACGCCCCTTCCGCCGGGGCGGCTGTTTCAGCTGTCCTTTCTGGCGCCTGCCTCGTCCGCAGTTTTTTCCAGGCTTGGGTTGACGACCTGTTGCCTGGTCTTCCCCGGTGCACTGCCTGTTTCCGTTGGTTAACTCTTGTATGTTATGACCATGCTGTCTGCCTGTTGCAGGGCTTGTGTTCCAGGCGGTGTGCTGTTGGGGGGGACAGGGCCCGCTCGGCTGAGGGGCCTTTGTCCGAATACGCTGGCGATGTGAGGGGCGGGGTCACTAGGTGCCCCCCTGGTGGGGTCTTGATGCTGGCATCATGGACTTCTCCGGGCCCCCATTCCAGGGAGTCCAGTCCTTTTGGTGGGTCTGGGTCTTCCTTCGCGCTCCGCTGCTACGGCCTTGCCACGGGGTTGGGTTGGCCCTTGACCCCGTGATTCTGGGGGCAGTAACGAGGTGGTTTTTCTCCGTTCGTTCCCGGGTGGCATGCGGGTTGTGCGTGTGTGTAGTCGTGGGGTCAAGCCACGGCTGCTCACCCTGTGCGTTGAGTGCTTGAGTGCCTCTTCGCACGGTCGGGTCCGTCGCCTTCCCGTGACGTCCCTAATAGGGGGGCTACCCGCCATTAGGGGGGGTCGGGGGGGCTCGGCCCTCCCTGTTCTGATGGTTGTGGGGGGGCTGTCAGCGGGGTGTATTTGTCAGCCAGTGGCTCCGCTTGGCCTCCCTTGTGCAGTGTGATGCCAAGCTAAGCCACTAACGATACAGAACGTTAGGTTATGACTATAACCAAGTTCTGTTAGTTAGGGGCAATGCTTGGCATCAGACGGCCGCTGCAGCCCTTGTCCTCACCTTGTGGTGAAAGCTTGGGAAGGAGGAGAGCAGGTGACCACACACCTGCTTATGAAGGTAAGCTGATGAGGGGTGTGGTCAGACTAATATTGGTATTAGAGGTATATTTGTGGTTTATTCAGTGCGCGTGCACGTACGTGAGATAGTGCAGTGTGATGCCAAGCATCGCCCCTAACTAACAGAACTTGGTTATAGTCATAACCTAACGTTAACAATTGTGTGTATTGAGCCGTACTGTATTGTACCCATTCTGCAATCTGTTAAATAAAGTTGTCATTAATTCATTCAGGCTTTCCCACGCCAGAAGAATGGTGGAGTGCTCTTTTGGCATCATGGCGGCTCAGTGGAGACTGTATAGGAGGGTGCTGGGTGTGTCTCCAGAGGTTGCGGAGAAAGTTGTGAAAGCAACATGTATGCTCCACAACTTCATGAGGTAGGCTATATATAAATATCTGTATGTCATAAATGTCCTGATGAATTGAAAATGGGGGACCCTGATGTAAACAAGATGAAAGTCTTTCATCCCCTTAACAGTTGTTTGTATTGAGCTGTACTGTATTGTACCCATTCTGCAATTAATAATGTTTTCAATCAATCAATCAGGTGGGACGATGGATCTGTGCCAGCGCTGCCTCCCGCGGTGCCAGCAGAGCCACTCCTTGGTGCCCAGGCCCTCAGAAGGATGGGAAGCAACAACGCCACCAGAGAGGCCATTACTGTCAGGGAAACCTTCACTGGGTACTTCTCAGCAGCAGGACAGGTGCCATGGCAGAATGAGATCATCTGAGGACCTCCTACTCCTACCTCCCGTATTCACCCAAAGGCTCTTTTCAGAGCCACCCAAAGGCTCTTTTCAGAGCCACCAACTTTGTGTTGAGAGTTGTTCCAATGCTCAACCAAGATTGTCCTTGTATCCAAAATGGTTGGAGGGTGACTACAATAACTATTACGATGCAAATCAAGATTAAACTTTGACCAATGCATATATACATATTACAATATGGGCACATATACATTTAGACATTGAATTGATTATTAGAACAGTGCATATTTATTTTATTTACAGATCATCAAAGGCACAGGTAAATTAAACTGATTACAATTAAATTAAATCATTAAAAACAATTAAACATAAAAACAATTGAACTGATTACAATTAAATTAAATCATTAAAAACAATTAAACATAAAAACAATTGAACTGATTACAATTAAATTAAATCATTAAAAACAGCCCTGCGGTTATGTCCCCGACGAATGATGGAGGTGCCAGGGACATCCCTCTGTGCAGCAGGTGGTGGTGGTGGAGCAGCTATCTCCGCTGGTGGTGCAGAGCTGTTATGTCCCTGACGGACGATGGAGGTGCCAGGGACAGCAGCAGGTGGAGCAGCTATCTCCGCTGGTGGTACAGAGCGGGGCAGTGTTGTGGATGGACCAGGGCCCTCCTCCTCCTCACTGCTCAAACCTTGGGCCAATATGAACTGACAGTGTTGGTTAACTGACAGTTAGTAGCTAACGTTAGCCTGGATGTCCCCCGCACTACAACTGTGCCAGCAGAGTCAGATGAATACGTATTATTTAGTATTAAATATTGTGTGTTGGAGGACATGGCTGAAGACTCTGGCAGGAGCACTCATTCAAGGGTACTACGACTATGCTTGCACCTCATGATACCAAAGCACCTCAAAGGCACTAAAAACAAGATTACAAACATCACAAAACAAACTGGTCAGACTTCTACTTGACCTTACCCCTAGAACCCACCTCACCCCTGCCCACTTTGACAACCTAGGATGGCTTAGAGTAGACGACAGAGTACAGCATGTACACTTATCTTGTTCTTAAAGAAGAATGACACCAATTTTAAGTCATTCCTGTGCGCTAAGGTAGTTCAGTCACTAAGTCAGTATTTGTGACCATTCACCCACTCTCCTGAAGCTAGAAAGAGATGCCACAAGGTTGTGATTAGGGTTGGGTACCTTTCACATTTGAACCGGTACCCATACCCAATACCCCGGATTTTGTTGGCCTATAAAATGTTTTTTATGAACTCTTACACCCAAACAAGATTTAAATTGTAGCTATTCCCCTAAACAGTCTGTCTCGTCTCTCCCTCCATCCCAACAGGGGGGTAGAGTGGCTATACTGTGTATATGTACTGTAGGTGTGACATTGGAATGTGGCACAACCCCCACACACACCATTGAAATGCTAATTGTTGGCGCGTTGACACGTTTGGCAGCAGGCACACAGGTTGGTTGTCCTCAAAGATGGTCACTGGTGCATAATAATTTCCACTGTCCATTCCTTTTAATAACTGCACTCTATTTTTTGTATCACAAACAGTACTGTATTTGCAAATCTGGTATGTCATAAATGTATGAATGTAGCAGTACTGTCTATCTGTATGTCGTGTATGTCATATATGTTGGGGGACCCTGATGTAAACAAGACGAAAGTCTTTCTCTGGTCTGCATCCCCTTAACAAGGTCTGCATCCCCTTAACAATTGTATGTATTGAGCTGTACTGTACTGTACCCATTCTGCAATCTGTTAAAATTTGATTTTACATTTACATTTAGTCATTTAGCTGACGCTTTTATCCAAAGCGACTTACAAGTTCTATACGACAGGTCATCAGGAAGGGCACAACTCTTATCAGCTGAGTAACAATGTTCATCAGTTAATCTGAATCCCAACGCGCAGCTCTATTCAGATGCAAAAACAGTGTAGGTTAGTTTATTATGACAAGTGCATGACAGTAAGGTTAGTTAGGTGTGATTTAAAACATTCCATAGATTTTTATCGTTTGGATGCGCATGCTTCTGTAAACCTTGTGCGAGACATGGTTTTGGATCCATCAACTTTAGTGTAGTGCTAATCAGATGGCACAGTCTCTTACATTTCAAATGCATGGGGAGGAAGAGTTTATACCCGACATTTCATTAATAAAACCTTCTACATTAAAGCTCTTATATAACCGTGAGACAATAATTTTTGCTTTGGCTTTTGGGACCTTCGTCATTCTGGAGACTGCTATGATGTTGTGGTCACTGAAACCTACAGGAACAGAGACTGCCTTTGAGCATTGGCCTGGCACGTTTGTATAAATATGATCAATACATGTAGATGAAATGCCAAATGCAAAACCTGTTTCTATCTTTTCTAAAAAATATTAAAACCTTCTATAGTTACAGCAGAATCAGAGAAGGTAATCCTGTAATCCCAAACAGGAGGTCTGCTTTTAGTCAGACAGCCTTTTCCGTGAGAGCAGCCCACACCTGGAACAGTCTGCCAACACGGCTCAGAGAGTATCAAAGTTACATTTCATTTAAAACTAGCTTAAAATCATGGTTGAGAGATGGTCAAGTGTGCGACCATTTTTGACTGAGGGGTTGTATTGTAATGTATTTTAATGTATTTATTTGTATGTATTTTAGTGTATTGTAACCTATACTGATTCCTAATGTGTTTTAATTATTGTACTATGTTTTAATTATTGTTGTGCTCATGTCACCTGCCCCAGAGACTACAGTTGAAAATTAGCCAACTTGGCTAAACTGGCATATTTACAGTCAAATGTTCCTTAATATGCACTGTCTCTGTATTTTAAACCAATAAATACAAATACAAGGAATCATCAAGGTGCGTTTCAGAGATGGCAAGGATATTAATCCAGTTAGCTTTGACCATACATTCAATTTCATAGCACTTATTTCTCAGACTACACACATTGATATGAGCTATAACCAAAACCCTTATGCAAGCCTAGCTTAATACAGGAAGTGTCAGTAGGCCTACCGACCATAAAGCAATAGTCTCAATGGGTTTCAGAATAACCAGGGAGTGATATATAGTCTATCCAGTACAAGGGCGACACGTTTGTTTAGGCTTCGATGATCTTTTACTCAGTTTGGGCTTAATACAGTCTGTAATCTTCTGTGACTTTGTCTGAATGTTAAGCTATTTCAGTACAAGAAATGCCCCTCTATACAGTTAAACTGGCCTGATGGTGTACTGTAGCTTATTTCCCCCATTGTACACTATAAGAAATGCTTCTACTTTATTCACCTGCACTGCAGAGTATCACGTTAACAATCAAATGGCTAGCAAGCATAGCTGTCAACCCTACCGTTTTTTCCGGGATTCTCCTGTTTTTTCGACCCTCTGCATGCCCTTTTCACGGTTCACGGATTGGCACGTTTTTGAAAAAAAAAATGTATATATAATTTTTTTTTTAAACTCATAAAATATATGTGATCAAGTCCAGCGTTTGTGCCGACATGTCTCCATTTTCATTTTCCAGATTTTTCCAGGTTGTGAAAGTACAGAATGTAAGCTTTCAAATGATGTGTCATACTTTGAAATCTGAGAATGTTTTGAATATCATGTATTCATTTAAATCTTGTAACTCAGTCTGTTGTCTAGAACGCTCAAGGGGAGGAAATGCCTCTGAGTTTCACACTTCAGCTAGTTTGGGGGGGGGGCGTGGACAACTACCCTCACCTGAATGCGTCCATTGTTAACGTTAATGACTCTCTGTGTGAATGCCTTTACCTGGCTCAGTTAATCTGAATCCCAACGCGCAGCTCTATTCAGATGCAAAAATACCCCCCCCCCCCCACCTCTCCTCTGTGGAGAGTACAAACTGTTTCAAAACAGTTTTAAACACAGAATTCTTACAATTAGTTATTATATCTGTTCGCTGTTATACTAAATATGTTCTTCATGTTCTAAGTGGTTGCCTAGTGGAGATTTAGGATTCACTGACTGTACACTGTAAGAAAAAAAGCTCCAAGAAAACTAAATGTCTGGCATCAATGGTTTCCAAATACTGTCAAATTACAGTAAAATCAAATACATTTACAGATTACAACCTTTATTTAATGGTTAATATTTTGATACAAGGTAATTTACTGTATTTTTATAGCATTTACACTTAAAGTAGGAAAACAAAAGTAATCTGTAAAATAATACAGTGAATTTCCTTAATACAGGTTTTGACCAGCAGCAGATGGCAGCGACGAGGCAGCTCCATTGGAAGGGGGCGGGGCCGGGAGGGAGGGGGCGGGGCTAAAATGTGCACGTTTTTTCTCCTGCCAATGTTGACAGCTATGCTAGCAAGCTCACCTGTGACATACTGTACAGTGCAAAATACAAGAGTACAATCTTAGTCGACTTTTATGAAAACAATACACAAGTTGGAAGTTTGAACGTTTTATTTTTACTTTCGTCTTGTTTACATCAGGGTCCCCCATTTTCAATTCATAATGACATACATGACATACAGGTAGACAGTACTGCTACATCTATACATTTATGACATATCAGTTTTGCAAATACAGTACTGTTTGTGATACAAAGTAGTAGTAGATAGTAGTATAGACATAGCAGCATAGTAGGTAGTAGTAAATAAAACGATATGCAAATATACAGTAAGGAACCTGACGCGTCGCTAACTCCGCCATCACAACCATTGAACTATTATAACTCTGTTACACCTATACACGGCTGGCCCATAGTAGGTAGTAATAGATAGTAATACATACTGTACTGTAGTCAGAAATAAAATGTTACCAAAAGAATAATATTCTAATGATATTATCTGTCTAACTCGGCCGTCCACGTCCACTACGGCTGCTGCAGACTCAGCCGAACGTTTAGGCAAATCACAGACGCCGATACTACAACGTCTCTCTGTGGTGCCACGCAATAGGTTGAATCGTGGTGAGCTAAGGGCGAGGGCGGAGCTTCTTGAATGAACAGAGAGCAGGCACCTCTGCACGTTGTCACCAGCTGTATGAGAGCACCCCCGCTGGTCATTGTTAACATTAACCAAGCAAAACGGCATCAAAATCAATCCCTGGCGGAGTCAGTGGTCCCTGCCTGCTTCAAGATGTCTACCATCATCCCTGTACCGAAGAAACCCTCCCCAACATGTCCAAATGACTACAGACCGGTGGCACTCACCTCTGTGGTCATGAAATGTTTCGAGAGGCTGGTCAAGGACCACATTTGTGCCTCCCTCCCCAGTGATATGGACCCTATGCAATTTGCATACAGGACAAACAGGTCCACCGACGACGCAGTCTCCCAGGTACTGCACAGCACCCTCTCGCACCTTGACCGTCAGAAGGGGGGCTATGTGAGACTGTTGTTCATTGACTACAGCTCAGCGTTCAACACCATAGTCCCCACCAGACTGGTGGACAAGCTGATCGAGCTAGGTCTGAGCTCCGCCCTGAGCGCCTGGGTACTGGACTTACCAACAAGTATTTTATTATAAATGACCTTTTTGTCCGGGAAGAGTTAAGCTGTCTATTTCTTGTAGAGACTTGGCAAAGAGATCTGGAACAGACTCATCTCAATGAACTCTGTCCGCCGAACTGTAGCTCCATTAGCACTCCACGGCTATCTGGTCGTGGAGGTGGCCTTGCGTTGGTTCATAAAACTTGTATTGCATGTCGGACAGTGAACTCTGAGTCCTTTCAATCCTTTGAACTACAAATCACCATAGTTGGCAGAGCGCATCCATTTTATTGTATTTTAATTTATCGCCCTCCTGGCTCCACTAGTCTTTTTTTAACCGAGTTTACTGAGTTACTTACATCAGTGATTAAGCTGGACAACGTGCTGGTCACCGGTGATTTTAATTTTCATGTTGATGACGTCACATCAAAGGCCGCATCAGATTTTCTCGCGATTACTGACTCTTTTAATTTTGTTCAGCATATTTCGGGTCCTACTCATGTAGCCGGGCATACTTTAGATTTAGTTTTCTCACATGGGTTAAACATTAAGAATGTCAACCTCCAGGATTTCCATCTGAGTGACCATAAGTGTATACTTTTTGATGTTTGTTTTAACTCTGATGTGCTCCCTCATAACCAGATGACGCACAGACGTATAATTAAGCAAAACTCTGCAGATACATTTTCAACATTATTTGACTCTGATGTTCTGTCCAATTGCAATGAGTTAGAGTCCCTTGTGCAGTCTTTTCATGACCAATGTTCCACTATTTTGGACATAGTTGCTCCTTTTAAATCCAGACCTGCCTCCCGTACCAATTCTACTCCCTGGTTCAATGAGTCTATCCGCAGTTTTAGACGTCAGTGTAGAAAGACAGAGCGTTTATGGAAAGCCTCCACGCTTGAAGTCCACAGGTTACATCTCAAGGAGCTATTGATCCAGTTTAATGACATGATAAGGGATGCAAGAACTGCATATTTTGCTAATCTAATATCATCCAACAAGGGAAACTCAAGGGTTTTGTTTGAAACAATCAATACTATTGTTGCTCCTGTGCCTCCATGTGTACCTGTATATTCTTATACTGACTGTAATAACTTTTTGAATTATTTTGTGGATAAGGTCAGTTGTGTTAGAGCAGGCATCTGCCCCTCATCCCTTTCTGACAGCCTTCCTACCACTGTCTCTCCTCCTCTCACGCTGCTAGACTCGTTCTCTCCAGTCACCTTAGAGCAGGTTTCTATAGTGCTGCACAAAACGAAACCCTCTTTTAATCCCCTTGATGCTGTTCCCTCATCCCTGATTTTAGAGGTCCTTGACTCAATTGGTCCCACAATTCTGTCAATAATTAACCGCTCTCTGGCATCAGGTTCTGTCCCTAGCCTTTTCAAACATGCCATAGTTCAACCTCTTTTAAAAAAGGCTAACCTAGACCCCTCTCTTCCTGAGAATTATAGACCAATCTCCAAACTACCTCTGCTGTCCAAGGTGCTGGAGAAAATTGTGGCTGAGCAGCTTCTCATGGTTCTAGAAACCCATAATCTGCATGACCCATTCCAATCAGGCTTTCGGAAATTTCATTCCACCGAAACAGCCCTTCTTAATGTTACCAATGACATTGTAATGGCTGCAGATGATGGTAAACACTCACTATTAGTTTTATTGGACCTCAGCGCAGCCTTTGACACAGTTGATCATGTGGTTATGGTGCGTAGGCTCAATGATGTGTTTGGGATCTCTGGGTCAGCACTGAGATGGTTCTCATCTTACCTAGCTGATAGAAGCTTTTCTGTGTCAGTGGGTCAGTTCATGTCGGACTCTACCCCACTGTCCTGTGGGGTTCCGCAGGGTTCTGTGCTAGGGCCAATGCTGTTCTCCCTATATGTTTCCCCTAAGCCAGATTATTAAACGTTTTAATGGAATATTTTATCAATTTTATGCGGATGACATCCAATTGTATTGTTCTTTTAAGCCCAGTGAGTGTAATCGTTTTTGCATTATTAATGAATGCATCGATGCCATCAAGAGCTGGATGGCTGATAATTTCCTTCAGCTTAATGCAAGTAAGACAGAAGCCCTCATTATTGCTCCCGACCACATCATCCCCATTATAAAAAATTCTATTGGACCCTTGGGTCAGTGTGTCAAACCTCATGTGAGGAACTTAGGTGTAATTTTTGATGACTCTCTGTCTTTTAACAGCCATGTCAACCAGCTCACACGGTCATGTTTTTATCAGCTCAGAAACATTGCCAAATTAAGATTTGTTGTTTCTAGAGCTGAAATGGAAATGATCATCCATGCTTTTATTTCATCACGCCTGGACTATTGCAATTCAATTTTTACCTGTCTAGATAAATCTGTGCTAAACCGCTTGCAAATCATTCAAAACGCAGCGGCAAGGCTTTTAACTGGGACAAGTAGGCGTGCCCACATCACCCCTATTTTATCCACGCTACATTGGCTCCCCATTAATTATCGTGTCCATTTTAAAATTCTTGTTTTAACTTTTAAAGCCCTCCAAGGTAGATCCCCCTGTGTACATTTTTTATTTACTGCGCCCCTACTCCCCCAGTCGTGCACTTAGGTCCTCCCACCAAAATCTCCTGGTTGTCCCACGGACCCGGTTAATAACAAAAGGTGACCGGTCCTTCCAATTTATGGCCCCTACCCTTTGGAACACCCTCCCCCTTTCTATGCGTTCACTTGACTCCCTATCCACTTTTAAGGAACAGTTGAAAACGTTTTTATTCAGACAGGCTTTTAAATAATTCCTGGTTGTATACGTTGTTTATTTATTTATAATTGTTGTTTTGTTTTTAGTTGCACTCATATTTAGTTATTTAATTGTAACTATGCCTATGCTTACGATGTGTCAGAATTGTTTTATGTGTAGTGCGTTCATCTCTATGTTGCTATGTTTTACTTCTGTGAAGCACTTTGTGATTTTATCTGAGAAAGGTGCTATACAAATAAAGTTTACTTACTTTCTGAGCGAAAGACCCCAGGCGGTCAGGATGGGGGGTCAGACCTCCAACACCATCACCCTGAGCATCGGGTCCCCCCAGGGCTGTGTTCTGAGCCCCCTGCTGTACTCACTCTACACACACGATTGTGTGGCCAAGTTCAGCTCCAACTCCATAGTGAAGTTCGCAGACGACACGGTGGTGGTGGGGCTGATCTCGGAGGTTGAGGTACTGGAACGCTGGTGCCAGGACATCAGCCTGCTCCTGAACATTGGTAAAACCAAGGAGCTGATCGTGGATTATAGGAGAGGATGATTAACGGGGCTACCGTGGACAGGGTGAGCAGCTTTAAGTACCTGGGGGTCCACATCTCAGAGGATCTGACATGGTCAACACACATAGACACAGTAGTAAATAAGGCGAAACAGCGCCTCTACCACCTGAGACAGTTAAGGAAGTTCAGAGTATCGGGGAAGATACTCCAGTCCTTCTACTCAGGAGCTGTAGAGAGCATCCTGACCGGAAACATCACTGCCTGGTATGGAAACAGCACGGCACAGGACAAGAAGGCCCTACAGAGAGTGGTGCGCTCAGCCGAGCGTACCACGGGTATTGCACTACCTCCCCTGCAGGTTCTATACAACAAGAGGTGCAAATCCAGAGCCTGCAGAATAATGAAAGACCCCCACCACCCCAATAACAGCCTGTTTCAGCTGCTGAGGTCAGGCAGACGCCTGCGAACCCCAGCTACTAGGACAGAGCGGCTTAGGCTCAGCTTCTTCCCCCAGGCCATCAGAGCCCTGAACAATGAACATTGAGTGCCACAGAACACTGAACTATCCACACACAAACACACATGAACACACACACGACATGCACGCGGTGCACACTCACACACTAGCAGCCACTTAACACTTTAACATGAGCGGGCACACACTCATGCCGCACACACGCACACTTATGGCCAAAAGGAAAGGCCACTTTAAACTAGAATAACAGGAACAGTGTATTGCACTACCAAAGCTACCTAGCATGTCCTATATATATGCTCTGTAAATAACTATGTACAGATACCGAGATGTCACACCATGTTACCTGTTTATTGCACAATGTTTTTTTTTTATTGGATTCTATTATATGTTGTACCACTGTATTGCACATCGTTGCGGGCAAGACCACCCGCATTTCATTGTATACTTGTATGCCGTGACAATTAAAACTCTTGACTTGACTCTTGACTTGACTAAGTTGAAGACAATGGTCGAGGTGTTTCCTGTTTCATAATACGAATTTCATAATAAAAGCGGCCCGCTTAAAAAATAAATAAGAGCTTGTGCCGTTTCAACGTTGACAGTTATCAATCGCTTGCGCTCAAAGGATATTTTATAAAACGAGGCATACAATATAATACTATGTATTTGAGCCAAAACATGTGGTCAGAACACAGTGCATTTTGGCCATTCGCTCTCATTCTCTCTCAGCCTCTCTCTCCCTTTGTCGAGGGCGGAGCTTCTTGAATGAACAAAGAGCAGGCACCTCGGCACGTTGTCACCAGCTGTATGAGAGCGCCCCCGCTGGTCATTGTTAACATTAACCAAGCAAAACGGCATCAAAATCAATCCCTGGCGGAGTCAGTGGTCCCTGCCTGCTTCAAGATGTCTACCATCATCCCTGTACCGAAGAAACCCTCCCCAACATGTCCAAATGACTACAGACCGGTGGCACTCACCTCTGTGGTCATGAAATGTTTCGAGAGGCTGGTCAAGGACCACATTTGTGCCTCCCTCCCCAGTGATATGGACCCTATGCAATTTGCATACAGGACAAACAGGTCCACCGACGACTAGGGTTGGGCACCGAAAACCGGTTCTAATAGGAACCGGTTCCTAACTTCCGGTTCTGGAACCGGAAGTAACATATTTGAATTTCGATTCTAAATTTCGATTTTTTTTTTTTTTTTTTACTTTTTTTTTTTTACATTTTTTTTTTTTACATTAATACCCTAGTTACAGTACAGCAACCAAATTAAACTGTATCAAGTCAACTGAAAATGTGAATAGTATGATTTTCTTTTTGAAATAAATAATAAAAAAAAACTCCTTCGAAATAAGCTGTGACCTGTTTTGACCTGCACCTCAAAGAATCGGAATCGAGAATCGTTTAGAACAGGAATCGATATGGAGAATCGGAATCGGAACCGGAATCGTTCAAATCCAAACGATGCCCAACCCTACCGACGACGCAGTCTCCCAGGTACTGCACAGCACCCTCTCGCACCTTGACCGTCAGAAGGGGGGCTATGTGAGACTGTTGTTCATTGACTACAGCTCAGCGTTCAACACCATAGTCCCCACCAGACTGGTGGACAAGCTGATCGAGCTAGGTCTGAGCTCCGCCCTGAGCACCTGGGTACTGGACTTTCTGAGCGAAAGACCCCAGGCGGTCAGGGTGGGGGGTCAGACCTCCAACACCATCACCCTGAGCATCGGGTCCCCCCAGGGCTGTGTTCTGAGCCCCCTGCTGTACTCACTCTACACACACGATTGTGTGGCCAAGTTCAGCTCCAACTCCATAGTGAAGTTCGCAGACGACACGGTGGTGGTGGGGCTGATCTCGGACAACGACGAGAAGGCCTACCGGGAGGAGGTTGAGGTACTGGAACGCTGGTGCCAGGACAACAGCCTGCTCCTGAACATTGGTAAAACCAAGGAGCTGATCGTGGATTATAGGAGAGGACAGCAGGAGACGCACACACCACTGATGATTAACGGGGCTACCGTGGACAGGGTGAGCAGCTTTAAGTACCTGGGGGTCCACATCTCAGAGGATCTGACATGGTCAACACACATAGACACAGTAGTAAAGAAGGCGAAACAGCGCCTCTACCACCTGAGACAGTTAAGGAAGTTCAGAGTATCGGGGAAGATACTCCAGTCCTTCTACTCAGGAGCTGTAGAGAGCATCCTGACCGGAAACATCACTGCCTGGTATGGAAACAGCACGGCACAGGACAAGAAGGCCCTACAGAGAGTGGTGCGCTCAGCCGAGCGTACCACGGGTATTGCACTACCTCCCCTGCAGGTTCTATACAACAAGAGGTGCAAATCCAGAGCCTGCAGAATAATGAAAGACCCCCACCACCCCAATAACAGCCTGTTTCAGCTGCTGAGGTCAGGCAGACGCCTGCGAACCCCAGCTACTAGGACAGAGCGGCTTAGGCTCAGCTTCTTCCCCCAGGCCATCAGAGCCCTGAACAATGAACATTGAGTGCCACAGAACACTGAACTATCCACACACAAACACACATGAACACACACACGACACGCACGCGGTGCACGCTCACACACTAGCAGCCACTTAACACTTTAACATGAGCGGGCACACACTCATGCCGCACACACGCACACTTATGGCCAAAAGGAAAGGCCACTTTAAACTAGAATAACAGGAACAGTGTATTGCACTACCAAAGCTACCTAGCATGTCCTATATATATATGCTCTGTAAATAACTATGTACAGATACCGAGATGTCACACCATGTTACCTGTTACCTGTTTATTGCACAATGTTTTTTTTTTTTTTGGATTCTATTATATGTTGTACCACTGTATTGCACATCGTTGCGGGCAAGACCACCCGCATTTCATTGTATACTTGTATGCCGTGACAATTAAAACTCTTGACTTGACTCTTGACTTGACTAAGTTGAAGACAATGGTCGAGGTGTTTCCTGTTTCATAATACGAATTTCATAATAAAAGCGGCCCGCTTAAAAAATAAATAAGAGCTTGTGCCGTTTCAACGTTGACAGTTATCAATCGCTTGCGCTCAAAGGATATTTTATAAAACGAGGCATACAATATAATACTATGTATTTGAGCCAAAACATGTGGTCAGAACACAGTGCATTTTGGTCATTCGCTCTCATTCTCTCTCAGCCTCTCTCTCCCTTTGTCGAGGGCGGAGCTTCTTGAATGAACAGAGAGCAGGCACCTCGGCACGTTGTCACCAGCTGTATGAGAGCGCCCCCGCTGGTCATTGTTAACATTAACCAAGCAAAACGGCATCAAAACGGCCCCAAAACAGTTGTTCCATGACTATTTATGGCTGTATCTGTATTATGCACTGGACTATTGCATTTGTTGATGTCGGGAGCTATCCGTAGCTAGCCGGTTGGATAACGTTACACAATTGCTCATGTATTAAACTAAGTGAATAGTTGACTGGGTCATTTTGTAACGGTAGCTAACGTTATCGCCACCACGCAACAAGTCAAAATGCTCGCTATCTGTAAACAGCTCCACTGTCTGTGTGTATACTCGAGTAGCCTCCAGCTCCAGCAAGGATTCTCCGGCGCTGCAGCTGGACCCTACTGGAGCTAACGTGTACTAGGTAGCTACCTATCCAACGGAGGTATTATGCACTACTAGACTTGCTGGAGCATTTGTTGCTATCAGTAGCTAGCCGGCTAGATAACGGACAATGCCTCAGTATTAAACTAAAAGTGAATAGTTGACTGGGTCATTTTGTAACGGTAGCTAACGTTAGAGCAGTCAGCAGACTGCCCGGCCCGACTCTAGCCTCTCTGTTTACATGGGGTTGGGAGGGGCTGGAGGAGGGAGGAGCAGCGCGTTGCATGTCTGTGTGCTTGAGACAGCGAGTGAGAACTCCGCTAAGAATTGGATCATGTTATTCGATCGGTTTTCACATGACTATTTCGTTGCCCGCCACATGGCGGACAGACCTCTCAGTCCCACCCGCCAAATGTAAAATCTGCCCGCAAATGGCGCTTGGCGGGCTTTAATTTTGCTCCCTGCTCTCGTCGCATACTGCTTACGTCACAGGCATGCGCCAGTAGCCTCGAAGCGTAAACAAAGCGAACAAGCATGTCAAGCATGATTCTATCCACGGAGATCACCTGAAGGCTACATTGGCAGTACTTTTAAATACACAAGAATCAGTCCAGCGGCTATCGCAACTATTAGTAACTGGAGCCACTGTCTGTGTGAATCACATGCATGCCTGGTTGTCTCAATGACCTGAGGCAGTGTAGCGCAGTCAGCTGTGCCCCCCCTGGTAAAAAAAATAAAATAAATAAATAATTTGTCAATCAAAGTCGACTATCCAAATCCTTAGTCGGGGACAGCCCTGGTGGGCACTGATGTCAACAACAACATTACTGAAGCTAGCACGGCACTCTGTGAGAATTAGTTTTCTACCCTCAAGAACGTCTTTACAGAACATCGCCTTAGTATGCTTCATCGACGCAAGGCCAATTTAATTCAGTTGGCATTTGAGAAGGACTTAAAAAAGTTCAGGAATGAGTGGAGGGGCAGTGTTTTAAGAAGATTTCACTCGGTCCCCAAACGCAGCTTGCCGCTCTACTAATGATGGTGAGCAGCCTGTGGAGGAATTTTGTTTGCTTTTTTATGCACCTTATTTTTGTCAGTTCAGTTCAGTTTGTCAGTGAATTCAGAAGTGTTGAATAAATGGAGACTTTTCAAAGATATCTAGAATAGAATAGAAATGTATTATCCTGAGGGAAATTTCATACTGCAAATCACTCAACATAAAACATTTAGACAGAACAAGTCACGAATAAGAATAACAAAACAAATGGCCTAAGAATAGAATAAAATTAAATAGAATAAAAATAGAATAAAAGATACAGTAAAAATATACTTTAGTCTACAGTAGGTGTAATATTGCACAGTGCTGTTTAAAAAGTAAGAGTCCAGGAAGATGGTAACTGTCACTCTGTGCTCAGTGATGCAGTGAGGCACAGTGATGCATTGTATAGTCTGATGGCTGTCGGAATGAAGGACTTCCTCTGCCGTTCAGTGCTGCATTTAGGTAGTGTGAGCCTAGCACTGAACATGCTCCTCCTGTCCGCCAAGTCTGTGTATAGTGGGTGGGAGGGGTTTTCCCTGATGGCCTGGAGCTTAGCAAGGTTCCTCCTCTCCGCCACCCTCGCTAGAGTCCAGCTCCACCCCAACCACGCTACTGGCCTTCCTGACCATCTTATCCAGCCTGTTTGTGTCCCCTGCTCTCAGTCCGCTGCCCCAGCAGGTCTGTTATATATATATATATCCGTTCAGTCTGTTTTTGTATAAGTGAATGTTCTTAAGATAGAGAGAAATTAGATTTTTCAATTGCCTCTCTGCTGTTTAGTTCAGCACCGTGGGCAGCGCCAAGCAAGCCACAGCGCTGTTGTCCCAGCTGAAACGTATAAAAGGGAACCTGTGTTGAAAAACCATTGTGCCCCCCCGATAACATTTTATGCCCCCCCACTAATTTGTTTCTGCAGCCTGGTCTGGTGTAGCGTATGGGTTGCGTGAATATTTTCCCTAACGGAGTTGCACTTCCGCGTTCGGTTTGCGCGATCTGATTGGCCACTGACGTTTCTGGTCATGTGACATCTGCGCCAATCGTGTGACAGCGGGGCTCCGTCGTCTCGAGTCGACTACACTTTTACAGCCTCGTCTGCACGCAGAATTCCATCCCAAAACACTAGTCTAAACGCAACATTAAAAGTGAGACCGCAAGATGACTTTTGCGGTTTCTGTTCAGACTCTCCGTCTAAACATGGCCTTAGTCACATGGGTTTGGTGCTGGGACTCAGGATGAACGCATATTTTTCAGTCCATTCACCTTTGAATTGCAGTCGACTTTTATTTTACTGGCCATCTTTGAACATGCCATATTTCTTTTCTTTTTTTTCCGGAGGCAGCGTGAGCCTCCCACGCGTTACTCCTCACCACTGAGAGTTCGAGATGTCTGGTGAAAAGATGCGACAGGCTGCCTCCTTGTGTACCGGAGGGGACACGTGATGCAAGGCTTCTATCCTCACTACAGCCGACCAGTGGGAGGCATAGTCTAGCAACGTTCAAGACAGGGGAGGGGAGAATTGGAATCACAAAATTGCGATGGGAGAAAAATAAGGAGAAAAAGTGGATAAAAAAAAGAACATGCTGTGGGAAGTTGAAGGAAGAGGCGATTCAATAATGCGTGTGACAGGTCCTTCAGTGACTTCCTACTTTATTCATTCACAGAATCAACCCCGTACACACACCTCCACTCCCCTATATCTCCTCCCCTGTGACGCGTCAACTTTGGCGTGAGAGACTCCCTTAATGTGACACCACACAGGCCCCCCCCGAACACCCAGAGTAGACATACCCTGCAACCCCAACCCATACCAAAAAAAAACCCAAAGTACTCAGCCCCTCGTAGGAGGCCTGACTACCCGACCATAACGACTGCGCTTAACAGTCAGGGGGGAAGGAGGAAGGGCACGCGCCGGCGGCGTCCACCGATATCCGCTCCTGAAGCCCCCCTCTGTCCACCATAAAGCTCTTGGGTCCCGCTTCCAGGACCCGGAAGGGCCCATCGTACGGAGCCTGGAGTGGAGATCGGTGGGCATCGCGGCGGATGAACACGTACGGGGCTGACATCAAGTCCTTGGGGATGTAGGACAGGGGAAAACGGGCACGGGAGCGAAAGTGCTGGCGTCTCGCAGCTGACCAGGGGGCTGTGGCACCTGGGAGGAACTCCCCAGGGACTCTCAGCGGCTGACCCAACACGAGCTCAGCCGAAGATGACTGCAGATCCTCCTTTGGGGCCGAGCGCAGGCCTAGCATGACCCACGGCAAACGGTCAACCCAATTACTGTCCGTAAGAGCCGCCCGGAGAGCCGCCTTCATAGTGCGGTGGAAACGCTCACAGAGACCATTTGCCTGCGGGTTGTGCAGCCCACCCCTTGACGTCCTTCCTGAGGCCCGGCCAGACGAACCTAGCCCCCACCAGCTTAACCGATGCCTTCACCCCCGGGTGCGACAAAGCATGTATAGCATCGTAAAAATGCGGCGGCGCCAGCCAGCGGGGACCATCGGGCGAGGTCGGCCTGTGGAGACATCGCAGAGGAGCGTGGCCTTACTGTCCTGGAACACCACATCCTCCAGTCTCAGTCCTGTCGTGGCCGTCCTTAATGCCTGGATGTCCATGTCCGTGCACTGGTCAACTGCCATGGCTGCGTAGTCCACACCCAGGTGCACAGTGTTGACCCGCACTCAACCTGGAGGCAGTCAGCCACCAGGTTGTCCTTGCTCGCCACATGCTGCAGGTCCGTGGTGAATTCCGAAATGGCGGACAGTTGGCGCTGCTGCCGTGCCGACCATGGTTCCGTGGTCTTAGCCATGGCAAAGGTCAGAGGCTTGTGGTCCACGAAAGCGGTGAACTCCCGGCCCTCCAACAGGAACCTAAAATGACGTGTGGCGAGGAAAAGGGCCAGCAGCTCCCTGTCAAACGTGCTGTATTTCCTCTCGTTGTCCCGCAGTGTCCTGCTGAAAAAGGCCAGAGGCTGCCAGGCGCCGGCCACCCACTGATCACACACCGCCCCCACAGCATAGTCCGAGGCATCGGTCGTGAGGGCTATTGGAGCGGCCGGGTACGGGTGTGCCAGCATAGTAGCGTTAGCGAGAGCAGCCTTAGCCCTATCAAACGCCTGGACCCTCTCAGGGGACCAGTCCACCTCCTGATTGTCCTTCTTGCCCCTTAGTGCCTCGTACAGGGGGTGCATCAAGAGAGCCGCTCCTGGTATGAATCGGTTATAAAAATGTACCATACCGAGGAACTCCTGTAGAGGCTTGATGGTGCGAGGACGTGGGGAGGCAGTGATCGCCTCCACCTTGGTGGGCAGAGGCACAGCTCCCTGTGAAGAGATGTGATGGCCCAGGAAGTCTATGTCTGGCCGGCCGAACTGACACTTGGCTGGGTTAACAATCAGCCCATGTTCATTCAGCCGCCGAAACAGCTGTCGGAGGTGCAAACAATGCTCCTCAGCAGATGTGCTGGCCACCAGGATGTCGTCTAAATACACAAACAAAAATGACAACCCTCGCAGCACAGAGTCCATTAACCGCTGGAAGGTCTGCGCTGCCCCCTTGAGTCCGAAAGGCATCCTTAAAAACTCGAAAAGTCCAAACGGGGTAATAACAGCGGTCTTGGGCACGTCTCTGGGATGGACTGGCACCTGGTGGTAGCCCCGCACCAAATCCACCTTGGAGAAAATGGTGGTCCCGGCCAGGTGAACAGAAAACTTTATTCATTCACAGAATCAACCCCGTACACACACCTCCACTCCCCTATATCTCCTCCCCTGTGACGCGTCAACTTTGGCGTGAGAGACTCCCTTAATGTGACACCACAATGCCATATTTTTCTGCTGGCGAAACTAGGGTACTAGCTACATTTATCTCACAGAGATAAAACTGGGAACGAGGCTACTGTAGATGCGCTGTCAACTCTCTGCTCTGACTCGGACTGAAAGAGACGACACGCATTCCGTGAAGACCCGCCATACTCTGCATCTGATTCGCAGACTGTGGGTGGGGTGAAAACCGCTGACGGGACGCTGAATGTGATTGGACCAGAGCAGAGTAAACAGACACAGACAGTGGCAGTGCAGCCGGACATGCAAAGCACTGCTTGCAGAGGAGATAGCGAGGATGCATTTGCCTTCCACTTTACTTGGTATCACTCCGGAATCATGTTTCAACCAAGTCACTAACGTAACGTTGCTGTCATGAGCCTGCGCTATGGTAGCCTACAAGTGATAAAATAAATAAAACTTCCAACTCGTGCAACGACTTGGCAAAAAGTTGCGCGCAGCCCGCACTAACACTAAACTTTGATGTCAAGTAGGGGGCCGCAAAATATCATCCAGCGGGCCGCAATTGGCCCGCGAGTTTGAGACCCCTGCTTTAGAATGTATATGACTGTGTACTCTTATACTTATTTTAGATTTTTGACTACCTGAATGTTCATTGTGGTGCTGAATTTCCCTCGGGATCAATAAAGTATTTCTATTCTATTAAAGAGTCCCTATTATTTGCTAGTGACGCAAACACCCGCAGCCCTCACACACATCTACTTCAGCTCCTTCACACTCGCAGTCTCACAGAGCACCGCAGGACATAGAGGTGGAGGTCGGGAACAGGAAGCTAGCCTGGACAAATCTGCTGCTACAGCTCTTATGATGCTGCCTCGACGATACATTCAATGTTCTGACCCCAATAAAAAGGACCGGCTACTAAAAGCTCATTTACGACATACCTTCTTAGAGAGCATTAAAACACATTGATCAAAGGAACCGTTGTCCTCCTTTACATGCAGAGAAGCAGCCGGGTGGTGTTGGTCATGAATGCAGGAACAGCTACCCCTAGGACGGACATGAGTTCTGTTAAATGTCAAGGGGGAAATCACTATCCATCTGAGAGAGAGATAATATGGTATCTATCTGGCCGGCACAGGCCGTCGCACATCGCAACACATTTACAGCCATCTGTCGGCGTCACGCTGTGTTATTGTCTCTCAACCAACACATCGATTGAAAGCTAAAATGCCCGCCGTTTGATTGACACACAGCTTGACACGTGCTTCCAATCTCGGGTTATAAAACCAAACAGCCAACGAAACGTCATTTTACGTCGGTTTCGCCTCTTAACACATTGAGTGCCACGCCCCTTCCGGGAAGTGACCACTTCCGTGCCTCCCATTAACCCCATGTAAACATAGTTGTAGTTTGTAGAACTAAACCTATATTTTATAGTATCGCTGTGGGTCTAATAACGCCCTTGAGTCTCATTGAGCTACTTCTGGTCAACGTGCAAAAAACAGATTCTTTTTTCATCCGTACATTTCCGCTTGATACCGTTTTGAATATTAACATAGTCCGGCTGCTTCTGAGAAATTCTAGGGGAAAAGACACGGAAACCGCATTTTTTGCCTGATTATCGGATCTTCCTGAAATCAACGCTAGATCATCACTATTATCCTTTGTGGTGCACGCATGCAATGTGGTTTATGATTTGCTCACCTGCGATAGGGCTAGGCTGATAACTAATGTTCATTGGCAGCGTTCAAAACACAGCGGGAAGGCGTCGGTAAAAATGCCGCAAAAATATCCAAGCAAGCGGCAGTGCTTAGAAAAACAAGATGAGAGCGAAAGCTGAACAGAAGACGGCAAAGCTACGAAAAAGAACATCATTGTTCCAGCAAGCAGAGAAAGGGATATACTGACTCTAACGTTACTGAAGAATGCATCGGCAGTAAGCTCCCCACCCAGGCCGGCCGCCGCGCCGCGTCCACAGCCCAGCTAGGCCCCCAGCCACGCTACAGCCGCAGACAGGTTAGAAGAATAGAACGTTTTATTCGCCATAACCAGTATGCTACTACAGGTTACATGTATGCATCAAAACGGTTACATTGTTTGTGTCGCTCCGCAGAGCTGAGCGCGGAGTTGGGCAGTGGTCTCCTCTAGTGAACGAGAGTGTTGTTGTTGTTATTATTATTATTATATCACTTATCTTATTTTTTAGTACATGGTTCGCGAGTGCTCCCACGGGCCGAATATTGCCCCGATCCTCGCGAGATTAAATCCACGGGTACCTCTCGGCGTGCCGAAGCTTTTCCTAAATCGCTTCCATCATCGAAAACGAGGGGAAAAGGTCGGCTCGCGACCCTGAACATTTCGCGTGATTTTAACGCTGTATTAAGTGAGCCTATTATGGGCTCCACGCGAGCTTTCTACCGTGGGTACATCTGGGCGTCCCGCAACTTTTACTCATTCACATGTAGCCCCGAAAATGCTTAGAAAAGGAAAGCCGAGGCGGTTAGGTGGCCGAGCGGAGATTGCGTTCGTCACCAACCCCGGAGCTATGAGCTGGATTCGCCTGTTCGAATCCAGCTCACAGCTCCGGGGTTGTCACCAGCTTGGCTGGCCGTCTGCACTAATACAATTGGCTGTATTAGAGGGTGGGAGAAGCTGGCGGGGTGGGTCCGGGTCGTTGTAAACAGCGACTCCTACAGTTCGGTCGGGGCGCCTGCTAATCGCGGATAGGACTTGAGGGGGATAGTGTGATCCTCCCACACGCTACGCCCTCTCGATGAGAATCCGCGCTGCCAGGTGAAAAGAAGCGGTGATTGGCTGGACGTGTGTCGGAGGAAGCGCGTGGTAGCCTCCACTCTCCCAGATGATCTGACTGTGGGGGGTAAGTGCGCAGCGACCAGGAAGGGACTGGGAATTGGCATACGACTAACATTGGGATGGGACAAAATCGGAGGAAAATGGAGGGGGAAAAAGACCAATAATAAAAAAAAAAAAAAAAAAAAAAAAAAGGAAAGCCGAAAGCGTGGAATAAACTTGCTGAAACGGCGCGCCGTGATTCCGATCCGCGTGAAAATATTCACGGCCATAGAGGAGACCGTGGGACACCTTTTTGCAACCGAATATGTGTCTCGAATTTGCTCCCACGTGGCGAAAAAAAAAGGAAAATGTTCTCCCTTTATTATTGATTTAGGGGAGTGGGCGGGGCCTCATGGTCTGACCTGCCATGAGGCCCCCGACATATTGCGCAACGCCACTGCATTACATAAACATGTTTTTGGACAAGACTTCAGGTTTAGGTTTAGGTAAGACTTCAGGCTATGGCCCCAGCAGTGTTTTCAGCTAATAACCAGAGTAGATAGATCTGCAGGCATCTATTTGCAAAATAATTCAGACGGAAACATCTGTAACTATGACAATAGCACTCAGAGTGTTTCCTTTCAAAAGAGGCCACACTTGTGCATCTGCTACAAATGGTTCCAGAAAAGTGTCCAATTTACTTTCAGTATGCAATCAACGGGTGTTTTATGCAAAATGTGCAGGACTGTTAACACTTTGAGTGCCAGCAGGGGGAGCCAGAAATAGCGATTGAGTGCCAGCGCTGTAGTCAATGGGAGGGCGATCACATTTGCGAACGCATAAACTATATCTTAAATGATGCCTATGTAACCCTTTTAGGTCGCGGGGCTTGTTTGGACCCGTGGGCGGAGAACAAAGGGATTTAGAATGACTCATAAATGCTCTGGAAGTCGCGCTTTTCAGAGATCTGTAAAAATAGAAAAATGACAATTTCGAGTGATTTGAGATTTACTATATATGTCTCCTTACTTGCTAAACATAATACGATTTGTAAATACGTTTAATTCTTGCTAGATGTTATGCTTGTAATTATCTGCGTTTGCCAGAGAACTACAGCGCGTCACGAAACGCACGTCACGCATGCGCGCACACACACAAGAGAAGCGTGTGCGCTGTGAAGGTGTTAGACCCCCGCGCAGAGGTGAGAGGTATCAGAGCCTCGCTACCCCCCATCCAAATTCTAAACAACAGATCGGCATCGGCTTTTCATAATATGTATGAAATATCTCTTGCAATAATATCCACGGGACACTGAGCTGCTTCGCAGAATAATGTGGTGTGTGTGTGTATGTGTGTGTGTGCGCTGAGACGCAGCGTCAAGACGAAACTTGTGTCGAGTCTGCTTCTATGTATGTCTGCTTCTTCTGCTTCGACAGTCCTGTATACCCACGTCGCGCTAAAACATTAACTAAGTATGGCAGAGTGCGTGTGTGTATATGATCAGCCACTGGCTACTGTGTGACGAGTTTGGTGTTTTGGTCACCCGCGCTGAGTAAACACGGTGCTTTAGTTGACAGCGCGAGTGAAGGAAAGATGACGTCGCCTCTCTGTCTCTCTCTCTCTCTCTCTCTCTCTCTCTCTCTCTCTCTCTGTCTGTCTGTCTGTCTGTCTGAGAACCCAGGTTGCTTTCTAACCTATATATATCTCTCTCCCTCTATCTCTCCCTCTCTCTCTCCCTCTCTCTATCTATATCTCCCTATCTCCCTCTCTTTATCTTTATCTTTATTACGGATCCCCATTAGTCATCACCGCAGCAACAACTAGTCTTCCTGGGGTCCACACACAACAAAAACAGTACATACATACATAACATTATAGTAGCATACATTTAAAAATATATTCCAATATTCCTACATATAAAAATATACAAATATTTCCAAATAGCATTACAGTACACAAACAGAGTATCAGATCACAGAAAATACAATAAAAGGGATTAAACTCTCAGACAGTCATTTCTTTACAGTGTAAACTACAGTATCTGTGTTTTTCTTTAATGTAAACTAATTTCTTTTTCTCTCAATGCTCTTTTCACATTATTTTTAAAACTTATCTTACTGGTTATCTGAGTAAGATGTACTGGCAGTTTATTCCAATATGACATGGTTCTATATAACACAGTTTTCTTTGCTGCATTGGTTTTTGGTAGTAGCAGTGTGAACGTTTCCCTACAGGCATGCCTAGTATTATACTTATGTCGATCATGTGTACATGTTAGCTGTGAATACAAACAGATAGGTTCTCTTGAGATATATATATTCCTCATGAACAAGATCAGGCTGCAATCCAGTCTGTCTTCCACCTTCAACCACAACAGCTTGGTATGCATCCCCTCCACACTGTTTCTCATTGAGCAGTTCAGGGCCAGACGGGCCGCTCTGTTCTGAGTGAGCTGGATCTTATTGAGCTCTTGTCTTGAGGCATTAGACCAGACAGCTGGACAGTAGTCAAGGTGAGAAAGAACTAATGACTGTATCACTTGCTTCAATATCAGATCGGCTAGAAAATACCTACACCTTCTGATAATTGAAATACCTCTGCTCATTTTGGCAACCACATTGTTGGTGTGAGTTGACCATGAGAGTGTTCCATCAAGTGTGACACCCAACAGCTTTGCCTCTCTAACTTGCTCAATAGCTGTTCCGTCTAAAGATATACTTAGCTTTACGTTTTTCTTATAGTATGCTTGGATCCCAATATTAGGCTCTTGGTTTTTGAGATGTTTAACTTCAGCCTGTTTTCAGACACCCAAGTGGACACTAAGTTCAAATCTCTCTCTCCATCTCTCCTCTGTATCTCCCTCTCTGAGACTACTTCTGTGTGTGTGTGTAACCAAATGCATACCTACATGTATGACCTATATCTATCTAATACTTTTGGATATGAGCATTCTTTTCAATAAGTATGGAAGCCTGAACACAGAATGACACCAGTATCACTGACTACCACGGCAAGCCTATAGAAAATTATTCTATTTAATAATAATAATAATAATAATAATAATTATTATTATTATAAATGTCTCTCTCTCTGTTTCTTTCTTTCTTTCTTTCTTTCTTTCTTTCTTTCTTTCTATCTCTCTCTCTCTCTCTTTCTATTATATTACTATTATATATCTATCTAAATATCTAAACCTCTGTCTATCTAGTGTGTGTATATGCATGACATCAAATCAAAGTGTGTGTTGCCTGTATTGATCAGTCACACTATACCCCCATTCAGCTGTAATTGTTCCCTGCTGGGCCTTTGTTTCATGGTGTGAATTAGTCATTGAAATTAACATTGACATCACATTGAATTCTGGGAAGGAGTGTAGTTCCCTTATCATTAGCTGAATTCACTGAATTCCCTTCAGAGGCTCCTGCTGCAAATTGGTAATGACTGTACCAGAATGTTTGATAGGACATTGATTGAAAACTATCGTCTCAAATTTGACAATTGATGGCTTATTTTGAAGGTATGAATCTGTAATTTTATATTATGTAACAAAAAAAAGGGGGGAAATTCTCAGGAGGAGGAGCTATTTAGGTTAGACTTCTAAGGGTTAATACGCCCGTCGCTTATCAATGACTTGTTTGCAGTCAACATTGTCGAAACAGATTGTTTTTAAATCGTTACATTTCCGTTTTATACCATTTTGAAAAACGCTTGTTTTTTTTTAAGCTTCCAGGGGAAAAAAGATTCTGCAGGAATCGCTCTTTACTGGAATACAAAAAACACATTGTCATTTTTCGGCCTATTTATGAATCGTTTTCAAATAAACGCTAGATTATCGATAGTATATGTGTACTTATGCACGCTAGAGAAGCAGGCTGAAAAATCGATTCTCTTATTTCCTGATCAGCACACACACACTCACAGCCACACACATATGGCACATGCTGAGATATAGGTGAAGAGAGCTCTGATTATCCCAATACTGGTAAAATAGATTCCTTACCTCAGATCAAATGTTCTCCAAAAAGATTATTCCAATTCCTGATCGCCATTCCAAATATCGATTGCGTTTATTGATCCAACGCTGGGTAGTGGAAACACATATTCCACGCTGTTCTGAGGGTGGGCAATGACTGGGATCGTCTCCGGTTACATGCGTGACAAGTAAAATGTGGATTCCGGACTCTTTTTTTCCTCATCCATTTCATTCAGTCCAATCCAATGGGTGCAATACCATCCGGGGAGACGATAGGGGGCTGTATTTTCCCTGTTCGAGCTCAGACAGATCCCCACTGGTAACGTGAGGCTAGATTGATGAAAAATGTATGGAAATCGATAATAAAAAAAATAACGATTAAATAACAAGATTTCTCATTCTTGGCACTCAACGCATGGCATGAACTAACAAGATTTCTCGTGGCTGGCACTCAAAGTGTTAAGAGGTTAAAAAGGCAGTACAGTGTGGCAGATGACCTGACCACTGTGGCTGACACTAATCAAATAACAACCATGTCAAAGTACAAGGCAAGACAAGGCTAGTTTATTTGTATAGCACATTTTATGCAGAGACAATTGAAGGTGCTTTACAAAAAAAGATAAATATATACATCACAATGCTTTGACAAAGCCATTGTCTACGTTAAAGGCACATAACCAGTTAATTAAAATTACATTGCTTATGAAAAGCCATTGTCCACGTTAAACTTTACAGCATATATATATAAAATATTGTAAAATAATAAGACAGAGACCATAGTATAAAGGCATAATAAGAATACAAATTACGTTTTTTATGTTATTTAAATCCAGGGTTGGGGCAAATCTAAGATCCTCCGGGAGTTTATTCCAGCCCTGTGTGGTGTAATAACAGCATGCTAGGAACAGTTAGCAGACCAGAACCGGATGCCCGTAGGAGTCTAGAGGGCTCGTAGTGTGGAAGCAGATATGTATTTTTGGCCCTAGGCCATTAACGGTGTACAGTGTCGTCGTCCCCCCTACCCTATAAAAGGGCTATAACTTTTTAAATTCTATTGCTAAATTGACATTATTATGGCCCATTCAATGTCCTATATCCATTGTTCAGGGTGTAGCAACGTTATACGTTTTCATTCATACTAAAATATGGTCTAAAGTATAAGTATGTTTTTATCGTTTTCTGCAGCTTTCTCCAGAACTTGATTTATAGCCCCAAATGCATTATATTGATGATCAAATACAGTTTGGTAGCGATCGGTGCCAGATGAAAAATTTCAACTGGAGGTACTTCTAGAAGTTACTACGTATCATCTGATATTGACCGGATGGGCGGGGGGTTGTTTATAATTCCATGGGCAACGTTATATAATTCGTCTAGTGTGGGTCATATGGTCATCAGAGCAGTTTATATGGAACACGTTAGAAAATAACGTTGAAACTCACCGTATCTTCCTCGCGCCGTTGGACGATCAGCTTGGAGTAGACAGTTTTCGATTATGGGATGTTGATTTAGATGAACTATTTCCAGGTTGTATAATACTATATACGTCCAAATAACGTTGTTTATTGAGTTAGGGCGAGCGATTGATTATCCAGTGTGTTGAGATGGAGTCCGGCTAACGATCGCGAGTGCCCGGATGAAATATGGATGAGCACTTCCTGTTTGGCGCGTCACTTCCTGTTGGCCGATCTGCCGATCGGCCACCAGATGGCGCTCTTGAATCGTTAGACAGTTGAGTGGAGCTCACCAGTACATCTCATGTCTCCGGAGGAGAAATATGATTTAGATCACAGATTTTTGAAATATTGATATCAAAGACGAGTTACGGCATCTTCGGCAGAATGAGCATGGCGAGCAAAGACGAGTTACAGCGTTCCCGGCGATTAAAGTGTTAATAAACGTTTCAATCAATCAATCAATCAACACTTTCAGAGCCGGCCGTGTTTTCTTTTACCCCCTTGAATGCCCATCATCCACTTCAATGTTAGCGTTAATATCGCATAATCTATGTTTAAAATTATGGCTATGTGTCTAATCTGACCGTCGCTTATCAATGACTCATTTTCCAGTCAACATTGTCGAAGCGGATTGTTTTTTTATCGGTTCATTTTCGTTTTATAGCATCTTGAAAAGCCCTCGTTTTCAAGGAAAATAAAAAGATTCCATAATAAACAGAATATTCTAGAATACACAAAAAACTTTAAAAAATGTTGGCCTATTTATGAATCGTTTTCAAATAAACGCTAGATTATCGATAGTATATGTGTACGTATGCACGCTATATAGGCGATCTAATATCTGATCTGATATATTTCTTGATTGCTCGCACAGCCAAACAGCCATATCGCACATAGGGGAAAAGCTTATATCTCCGTGAAAACAGGTCTGATTATCCTAAGACTGGTAAAATAGATTACTTACTAGAGATCAGATGGTATCCAAAAAGATTATTCCAATTCCTGATCGCCATTCCAAAAATCGATCCTTTTATTGATCCAATGCTACATACTGTAAACACATATTACACGCTGTTCTGATGCTCCACAATGAATCCGATCGGCTCTGGGTACATGCGTGAGAAGTAAAATGTGGATTCCCGGAAAAAAAATTCTCATCTATTTTCATTGAGTCCATTCCAAAAGGGTGCATTACCATCTGGGAGATGATAGGGGGCGTTTTTCCACATCTGAGCTCCTGATGGGGCTGGTTTCCCAACGGTAGACTCGGTTGATGAAATATGAATTCAGATCGCTAATAAAAAAATAAAACGATATTTGTCGTCGTGGGCATTCAGGCTGATAACACGTGTTATGTCGTCCGTGGCATCCAAAGTGTTAAGTGATTTATAGTAACTATTTTGAAGTGTATTCTGAATTTCTTTTTTTTTTATCCACTTTTTCTCCCATTTTTCCATATTTTCTCCCATCCCAATTTCATATCATCCAATTCAACCCTCCCGTGTCACGGACGCTGTTTCTTGCCTCCCACAAGCCGGCTGCAATGTGGACTAAGTCATACATAGCACAAGTCCCCTCCGGTACTTGAGGTAACAGCAGTCGCATCTTTTCACCTGCGCAGCTCGATCTCTCAGTGGCGAGGAGTAACGCGTGGGAGGCTCACGCTGCCCCAGACACTTCCTGATTCTACTGTGCAGGCGCACCAACCGACCTGTAGGAGTCGCTGTCCACAACGCCCGATCCCCACCCATCAGTTTCCCACCCCCTAATACGGCCAATGTGTATTAGTACGGACGACCAGCTAAACTGAAAGCAAATGTGGAGCGCTGGGCTCGAACTGACGAGCCCAACGTCTCCAGCATTTAGTGGCGAGTGCCTTGCCCACTACGCCACGTAGCCACAGCAAGTGTATTCTGAATTTCTATAACACGCTGGTAGCCAGTGCAGAGATCTGAGAACCGCTGTAATACGTTTTCTTAGTCGTGGACTCAGTGAGAACAGCCTGGCCATTAATGCACAAAACTCGAGCCTGTCCCAATTCAATATTTCCCAAAATTCTAATACAATAAGAATCAGAAATCAGAAATGTCTTTATTGCCAAGTAGTTTACACCTACAGGGAATTTGATTTGGTCAATTTCCGTGCAACATTAACGGACAGACAATAACGGCACAGATAATAAATTAAAAAGGTAATAAAATACAATGGGATATACACTTAATTAAAATAGAAGCACAATAGAATAGAATTATAAAATATAAATAGGCCAGGGCTGTACAACTTCTTTTGGACAGGGGTAGTAGCTTCTGTCGGGTTCAGTTAATTTGACCTTGGAGAGACGGTAAGGAGAAGGTTTTAGGTTCAAAGATTTATTACAGAGTGAATAAAACAATATTACAGAGAATACACATCACAGCTGTGGAGTGGACACAAAATCAGTACTTAGCTCAAAGACTTCGCAAAGACGTGTGTCCAAATGCTTCCTCCCTTGTCAATTTATACTCCATGCAACACGTCTAAACAAGGAGACAGACTGTAAACCGAGAACATCACTATTTTAGCTTTGTCACAGGTGGTTCATTAGTGAAGGACATACTGTGGGTCGAATTAGTGCATTTCTATATGACCATGGCCTGCTTTAATACAGTAAACAGCACATTTTGTAATAGTATACATATTTGTAGATGGTTGTCTATACATTCTTACAATGGATAACTGGAACAGTAGATTGATTCTTATGGCATATATTTATGCATACTGTAACTAGCTTATCTTAGTAGGCCAAATCCTGCCTTCTCTGTCTGTGCTTCCTACCAACAGCTGCATGGCCTGGTCAGAAATAGCTGTTGGTATTGCCACACACTAGAGGAGATTTACAACACATAAGAATGATAGAAGAATAATTGTATTAATGTTGACAATCCCTCCTTTCACACCAATTTTATGGTGTGAACAACTGAAAACCACAAACCTACCATAATAATTACCAAACCATAACAGAAGTTAATATGATATGCCAAATCCTCCAACCCTATTGTGTGAGAGCGAAAACCCCTGCGGGACAGTACGATTTGGTCAAGGGGAAACTCTACTCACCATCTCTCTGTCCAGACGAAGGTATTTTTTAATACACAATGGGTGAGACCGCATAGGCAGTAAAATATAAGGCATAAGCTTCTGACATTGGCGTATGGTTGGCAATTATACATGGTGTAATAACTAATGAAAACATCCATATAACAACCGTATATTACATCTGCAGTATAAAGAAATAAATATGTGGTGTTCCACACAGTAAACACACGTGCAGCATGCTAACAATGCATTAGCCAAATCTAATAACATCACCAAAAAACGCGGAAAAAATGTGAAGAAGGGATGTCATGCCTGGAAGGTCACACTCCATCCCTCCTTTGCGTAGGGCGCAAAAATATAGCAATAAACGTACGAAAAAATCTTCTTATCGCTGGACCCATCTTCTTCACGTGAGTGATCTCGGAATTATTCTGATAATAATTCGATTATTTGCATTTTATCATTATCACCTTCCATCCATTCCATGTCATTCACTCAACTCGTCTTTCATTTTACCAGTAGGGCAAGCTTGATTTGGAAACAATGGCCCCGATTTATTCACTTCCCATCTGGTGTTCTTTCATACTGGTGTTCTTTCATACTGTTTCAACAGGTTCTAGTCATGTTATTAATAATAATAATACATTTGATTTATAAAGCACTTTTCAAGAACCCAAAAACGCTGACCGTGAGTAAAAACAAAGAAACAAAGAAACAGAGAATCACAGGGAATGAGCAACAGTATGAGGACAGAGGACCTTTAACCACGGGTAAACAAGTAACAGATGCAGAGTCCAGTAGTCAGGGAAGTAAGGAAGCCGAGGGGAAGGGGCAGGTGAGGGAGAGGAAGTAGGGAAGGGGAAAGGGAGGTGGTAGGTTGGAGGAGGGTGGTTATGGGTAGGGAAAGTTCAAAAAACAGGTAGGTTTTGAGTCTGGCTTTAAAGGTGGAGAGTGAGGGAGAGTCACGGACAGTCTGAGGGAGGGTGGTCCACCGTCTGGGTGCAGCTCATGAAAAAGACTGGTCACCAAAACCTTTAAGTTTGGATGATGGGACAGTGAGGGAAAGAGTGGAAGAGGACCGGAGGGAAACGGGTGGGGCGGTAGGGGAGAAGGAGATCACATTATCAGTCAGGTAGGGGGGGCCAGGCTATGGAGGTGAACATGCTGATAAACAGGGGTCTTTCCTGGTGATACATGAATACTTTCCTGAATACGGAATACGGTTGCTGAGCCCTTTTGACAGGCGGAAATAACAAACTGAGTGAGGTATAATTGTTGGTCGTGTTTTGTTTGGGGAGGGGTGAGAATTGTGGATTGAGTTATGTCTAAGGTATCTACAGACTCAATATCGTCCGTTTGCGCCGTTTCTGTTAGTTCTTGATCAAGTAGCCAAATTGTCATTACTTTGATTGTTCCAGCGCAGCCAAATCGGTTCTAATCTCTCCGACTGTTCGAGAGGGTGCCTGTGCAGGTACACAATGTGTGAGGTGGTGCCAATGAGCTCCTGTTTTTCCTCTAACTTTCAGGGCGTGGGATGTGTGTTCAACCACTTCCCAAGGCCCTGTCCACCTGGGTTCAGTCCACTTTCTTTTGTGAACTTTAACCCGTACCCAATCTCCAGGCTTAACAGGAGTCTTATCTGCTTCCTCCTGATCCTCCTCGGATCTCTGAACCTGTGTAGACAAGACTTGAGTGATGTTAGTGAGGGCCTTTAGGTAATCTTCCACCTCTATCTCCCATATGTTCAAAGTGGGTTCACACACTCCCTCTCTAGGTGGGCCTGGCATTGGTCTCCCTGTCATTAACTCATGAGGGGAGAGATGAGTTTTCTCATTTTGAGAGGATCTCATAGACATCAATGCAAGAGGCAGGGCATCCACCCACTTCAGCTTTGTCCCATGACAAGCTTTTGCTATCTTCCTTTTCAAGGTCTGATTTGCTCGCTCGACCAAACCTTGCGAGGCAGGATGGTAAACGCTGCCATATTTGTGTTCTATTCCTAAGTATTTTTCCACCTCACCTAGCTTTTGGCTGGTGAAATGAGTCCCATTGTCGGACCTTATGAGCCGGGGGACACCGTGCCGTGGAATTAGTTAATTTTTTAGCCACTTAATGACCGATCCAGCATCCTCCTTTTTACAGGGGATTGCTTCAACCCACCTGGTGAATCTATCCACCATCACCAGTATGTATCTGTAGCCCCTTACAACGTTTTCAGCCCCCATGTCAGTGTAGTCAATACAAATTTCCTTAAATGGTGCATCAGGGACAGGGAACCTTCCCATGGGGAGCTTGTATGTTTTTTTGTTGTTGTATGCATTACAAGTGTCGCAATCTGTAATGTAGTTTTCTATCATGTCCTTCATGTAAGGGTGCCACCATTGTAGTTCTACTTCCTTGGTGGTTCTCCGTCTGCTGACGTGGGTGGGGCCATGGGCCTGTTTTATGAGTAGCTGGCATAGTTTTGCAGGAGCTACTAGGCGGCCGTCATGTGCCCTCCAGATTCCTTTTTCACATTGGGCTCCTTTCCTTGCCCATTGATTTTGTTCATAAGGTCCTGCTTCTTTTTGCATTTCTCTAATGCTGTCTTCAGTTAGCTCTGGTCTGTTTTCTTCCTGGAGGCTCACCATCTGTCCTGTGTAACCTCCTGCTTTTTTGGCCGCTTTGTCTGCTGCATCGTTTCCCCGGGCTATGGGTGAGGTCGAATTCTGATGTCCTTTGCACTTTATAACGGCTACCTCCCGGGGGAGCAGTACAGCCGCTAACAGTTTTCTGAGTGCTTCTGCATGTTTGACAGGTGCTTTCTGGGAGGTGATGAAACCTCTTCTTATCCACTGGGGTCCATTGACATGAACGGCTCCATGGCCATACGCTGAGTCTGTGTAGATGTTTACTCTGGCACCTTCACTTAATTCCAGTGCTCTGGTTAAGGCTTTGATCTCCGCCAGTTGTGCTGAGGCTGGTTGTGGTATGATGGCTGCTTCCAGAGTTATTGTTTGGGAACCTTTTTGTTGTACCACTGCGTAGGAGGCAACGTTTCCTGTTTCACCCTTGTAGCAGCATCCATCACTGTACATGACCTTTTCTGGGTTTGGTAGTGGTTCCTCTTGTAGATCTGTTCTGATTCTCAGATCTTTCTGGGCGATGTAACTACAGTCATGTGGTTCCAGGTCTTTTGATGTTAGTCCGGTGGCTATGTTCACTCTTCCTGATTCATAGCTGATGTGTGGTTGTGTGAGGGTCTCAGAAACCTTGATTCTTCTGATTGGCGAGAAGGTGAAGGCTTTGGAGCTCAGGAATGCGACTACTCCATGAGTTGTGTTTATCTTGAGGGGGTGGCACATGACCACGTGAGCTGTCTTCTCAATGGCTCTGGCGAGTGCCGCCAGGTGTCTTGTACATCCTGCTTGACCTTTTTCGATGTTGTCGAGTTTTGAACTATGATATGTTAGTATCCTTCGTTCCCCCTCCTTTTTCTGAAACAGAACTCCGTTTACCACCCCTTCTGTTTCAGAAACATCCAAGTAGAATGGTTGTGAGTAGTCTGGAGTGCACAGGTGAGCAGCCTGTGCCAGGGCTTGTTTGGTCTGGGTGAATGCTTCTTCTCCTTCCAGTGTCCAATCCAGTACCGCTGTGAGGTTCCTGTTGCCAGCTTCTGTAATCATGTCCCTCAAGGCCTGAGTTAGGGACACATAGTCAGGTATATGGGATCTGCTGTAACCGGTCAAGCCCAAGAAAGCCAACATCTGTTGCACTGTTCTTGGTTTCCCATGGGTGAGGATGGAGGTTCGTTGAGATGAGGACAGCGTCAGGCTGTTTGCTGAGATGAGCCTTCCAAGGAAAGTAACGGTTCGTCTTGCTATCTGGGTTTTCTCCTTTTTAACCTTGTAGCCAATTTTGGCTAGGAATACCAACAGATCGGAGGTGGCTTTTAGACAGGTCTCACCAGAGGGGGCAGCCAAGAGCAGATCATCCACATACATAATCAGAATGACTCCTTCCGGCAGTGCCAGGGTGTCTAGGTCCTTCTTCAGTGCTTGGTTGAATAGTCCAGGGCTACCCTTGTAGCCTTGCGGCATCCTATTGTAGGTGAGTTGAAGTCCTTTATAGGTAAAGGCAAACATATCTTGAACTTCTGGATCGAGGGGCAGGCAGAAGAATGCATTTGCCAAGTCGATGACGGAGAAGTGGGTATGTGACGGATCAATGTTCTGCAGCGCCACATAGGGGTCAGGCACAGGAAGGTTTTCTGTTACTGTTGCATTGTTGACTTCTCGCAGGTCATGGACCATTCTCCATCCATTGTTTCCTGCTTTGGGTACTGGCAGTATGGGGGTGTTCCAGGGAGATGTGGTGTGTCTTAAGACTCCAACTTCTAGGAGTCCTCGGATGGTGTCATCAATTCCATTGATCTGTTCTGGTTTGAGTTTGTACTGGGGCCTCCAACAGGGGGTTTGGTCTGGCTTGAGGGTGACTGAAACTTCTCTATTGGCCACTAGTCCCACATCATAGGGGCCGGTGGTCCATAACGTATGTGGGACGTTCTGCAGCCATTCTTCCGTGTCTGGATGGTTAGTATGTTCTCTTCCATGGTCCCGTTCTAATTCCTGTTTTTCCAACTGGCCTTGATCAGTGCCGTTGTGAAGGATTCTCCACATGGTGCCTTCAGGATTGACGAAGAGCTTGGGTGACCTGGTGGGTAACCATGTGCTGGCCAGGGCTTTTCTCATCATATGGCCCAGTGACCTTGCTTCTTGTCCCACTGCTACCGCTAGGGTGATGTGTGGGGTGGCTTCTTCATCCAGGACATACCACTGTTGTTGTTCTGGGGTGAGTAGGCATTGTGCAGCGACTCCTTGTTGTCCCACATAGAGGTCTGATATCTGTATCTTCTCAGTATTATTTTCTTTGTCCTCTTCCCAGGCTTGTTGATACTCCTCATCGGGTCGTCTGAGGTAGTTGTAGGTAAGATGAAGGGGGTCTATCGGGGGCCCAAATGCTCCCAGGGTGTTTATCCAAGGTTTCCATAACATGTAACATCTTTGTATTTCTGGGGTGTCAATACCAGTAGTGAGTAGCCTACTCCAGTAGACTTGAGTGGTTTCTTGTGGGGTGTCTGGAGTTCCCAACATTAATATCCTTTCTCCACTGCTGTATGTTGTAAGGTTTTCAGCGCTTCCAGGGAGGCGCAGGATAAGGCCATCTGGAGAGCAGAGGATTACAGCTCCTATTTTGACCAAAAGGTCTCTTCCTAATAGGTTGACGGGGCATTTGGGTGCGTGGAGGAAGGAATGGAGAAGAGTTTGACAGCCTACTGTGGTGACCAATGGCGTGGTATATTTCTGCATTTCAGATTTTCCCGAGTATCCAACTGTGTTGAGAGTCTTTGTGGAAAGTGGTGGGGACTTTCCCTTGAGGCTGGTGATAACCGATACTGCGGCTCCGGTGTCCACCATGAGCTGTATTATTTCACCCTCAATTTCACAGGTAACCATTGGTTCTTGGTGGGCCGGTACCGCTATACCTGTGGTTGGATCCTTTGGGCATCTTCATTGTGGTCCCCACTCTTCAGTCTCCCATGCTGACATAGGCAATTGGGAGGCATTCGGCGGGTAACCTCTGGATCCTTCCTGTTGCGGAGGTCCTCCTCTTCCTCTGGGGCTGTATCCTCCTCTAGGGTTGCCCCTCTGTCCGCCTCTGTTCTGTATGTTCTGACTACAGTCCCGGGCCCAGTGGCCACCATGTCCACAGATGTAACATCCAGTTGGTTGTGGCGGTGGATTGAACCTCCCATTTCCTCTTCCTCTTGGTGGCCCTCTGTTCATTGGAGGCCCGTATGCCTGGTATTGGTATGGGGGTGGGTACGCATAGGGAGCCATGGGAGTGGGGTAAGCGGGCCACTGTTGCTGTGGTGGTGGCATGGGTGAGGGTACAGTGGCTGGAGCTTCCACAGCTTCTTGTTGCATGGGTGGCCCCATGTGACCCATCAACATTTGTTTTTTCCCTCTCCTTACCCTGTTGGCCTCATCGTCTTTCTCACCCACTTGCATTTTCAACAATCTCTTTCCCAATGTCTTTATTTCTTCATCATTGTCGTTTTGAATTTTCTTGTGCTTGTTGTCATAATGGATGAGGTGGGCTTTCCATTCCTCGTCGTCTTTCGTATCCAGACCCACAATGTCCTCCAATCGGTCTTGCACTGCCTGGGGAAGGGCATGTACCACTGCGTTTCTCCACAACATGGTGGTGGCATTGGAGCTATCATGTCTTTCTCCTGTGCTTTCCAACCACACCTCTTCACACTTTTTCAGGAAGGCATGTATCTCCTCACCCTGTTCCTTCTTCAGACTGGCTAGGGAGGAGAGAGTCCTTGTAGTGGGGTATACATCTCGGACCCCAGCCCAATATAACTGTCTGTGTTGATTGAAATTATCTTCATCTGGGGAGTTAGTGCAATTTGCCTGGGTATCTATGGTTCTTGCCTTTAGTCTTCCTTCCAATCTTCCCATCAGGGCCCTGAGATCTCCCAGACATAGAGTATCTCCGGCAGTAAATTTCTCAACCTCCATTATCCATCGCTGCCCTCCTTTGGCCAGCGGGGGTAGCTTCGCCACTAAGGCCTCCAGGTCCCTGTGGCACCAGGCCTGGTATATAGTAAGTCCATGATGAGTGGCCACCAGAGGGCACATGTTGTGACCGGCTGCTCCTTGTCCATGGTGAGAGGTCACAAGGGGGCACTGACCGGCTGCTCCTTCCTCCCTCTCTCTGGCTCTTTCTCTTGCTCTTGTGTGGTGTCCCACTGGAGTGTGTTGTAATAGCATTTCTCCACCTGCTATCTCCAGGGATTTTCCTCTGGGGCTCTTCTCATCACCTCGTAGTTTCAGTCGTCCTTCTAGCACTATGACTTTGTCCACCCCCTCTACTTCTTTGACGTCATTGTTTCTGTCCCATGGCTCTGCATCGGCCGTGTATCCATTCTCTTCTCCCCCACTTTCTCCAGATGAGAGCTCCTTTGAAGCTTGACTAGTACCTGCGCTGGTCCTGTATGTGTCGCTGCCCGGACTGTAGCATGTCCTAGCTTCCACCTTTTTCCTCCTCCTTGCATCTACATTCTTTGGTGTCATGTTTCCTTTTGGGCCTGACAGTCCCTCCTTATCGCTGGAGCTTGCTTGCCCTTCCCTGCAGGCCTCTATTATTTCAGTGGTGTTATGTTTGAGGGCTCGGATATCATGGATCAGCTGTGTCAGCTCCCTGTCTTTACTGGTCTCGTCTACTTCCAGGATCCCGTTTGTAATATGGATTATGGGGGCCTGTGTTTGTTGAGGGAAAAGGCATGCATTGGTGGGGGGTGTATACTCTGGGGGTGTTGTGTCTAATAGGTTGGCTGGGTTAGGGTATAGTGGAGGGGCAGAGGAATTTGAGCCTGGAGTGGAGCAAAAGTGAGGCTGTAACGGGGTGAAAATGTCTGACCTGTCTTCTATAGAGACTGGACAGACAGAGACTGCTGATATTGGGGTCACATTTTTAATGTGCATTAGGAGACAGGTCACTTTTGCCATCTGCTTCAGGGATTTGTCCAATGCTGTTTTGGTGGGTCCCATTCTGTGTCTTCCGCCTTTCTCCCATGCAATAGTCCTCAAGGAAAGCTCCCCTTGCTCATGGTTAAACACATTTAGTCTGTCTGCCAACGAAGGAGCCGGCGCTTCGTTCTGGGGGAAGAGGTTCCTCATCTGCCAATTCTTTATCAATTTCTCCATAGTCTTCCTTGTCTTACTTCTGTCTTGGGGCTCTGTGGTCACATCGAGCCGTAGATACACTTTCTGTAGTACAGATTGGGTGGTTTCTTCAACATCCGCCATCTTGGTTTGATTGAGACTAATGTTGTATACTGCAATGAGCGTGTGTGGGATATATTATAGTAAGACTGTGTGTATGTGTGTGTGTGTGTGTGTGTGTGTGTGGGTGTGGGTGTGTGTGTGTGTGTGTGTCCTAAATAGCACGTTGTGTGTGTGTGTGTGTGGGTGTGTGTGTGTGTGTGTGTGTGCGGGGGTGTGTGTGTGTGTCCTAAATAGCACGTTGTGTGTGTGTGTGTGTGGGTGTGTGTGTGTGTGTGCGGGGGTGTGTGTGTGTGTCCTAAATAGCACGTTGTGTGTGTGTGTGTGTGGGTGTGTGTGTGTGTGTGTGTGCGGGGGTGTGTGTGTGTGTTTTATAAATAGGATTTGTGGGACTCCAGATGCCTGTTATGTTTAGATAAAAGTTCTCTGTATGTTTTTGTAAAAAAGAAAACTTGTTGAATATCATAAGTAGTAGGGTGTAGTTTGTCAAATATATAGGTAAATACTATTTATACACAGCCTATGACCGTTGTAGGTCAAATACTTTTTGCCTTGCCAACCCTCTCTGTTTATTCAATTTTAAACTTCTGCGCCAGTCAGCTAATTCTAAAGATTCCCACCCCGTCCACAGTGTAATCTTAAAATTCTTGGATGCTTTTGACTTCTTCCATTAATATTTGAATAGTTCAAATAGATCAGGAATGTCTCATTTCATCCAAGTATTTTGTTATGATCAGCCCAGTTTAAGCCACCCACTTTTCCCCCAGATCTCTACCTAAAACGGCCAGCCAGATTGTATTGAAATTGTATTCAGTCAATCAGCCTTTTTTTGAAAAACCTTCTTGTTAGCACCGCAAGGTTTCCATAAGGTTCTCAAAAACATGGACACCGTTTAGGTTTAAAACACACTGCTTTGAGCTATTGCTCACACAATCAAAACATAAATGAAATATAACATCACCTACCCAGTACTTTTTCCTTTATTCCCTAGTCATGCCGTTTAAATAGGTTTACAACAGTCTAAGCTTATTTTGCAGACTTGAATTGCAGTGGTTCTGAGACAATATAGGGGACTAGTACCAGGACAAGACAAAGGTAATATTAATCCATATGTCCGTAAACTGCCCGCACCCCCAAACGTAATCAGTCCTGCATTCAATGTTTGTCTGCCCAATATCTCTGTCTTTACAGGCAGGCCTATATCCTTTTAGGTCTTTGGTTTACACTATGTCTTCGGTTTACACTATGTCATATATCTGTCTTTTCAGGCAGGCCTGTTTTTCTAGGACTTTGGTTTACACTATGTCTTCGGTTTACACTATGGCATCTCTTCTAGACCTTTTTAACATATAATACTATTCAGGTATAATCCCCGGCCTTACAAAAGGTCTTCTGGCACTGTCCCAAGAAAATACATATTAGCACATCACAGGGTTATACAGTATCAGAATATAATATTGATTATTCACTCCTTTAGAAAAATGTCAATCTGACTTTAACCAAATTGTTATCCAAATGTTTTGTAAATATAATGGAGAGAACACTCACGGTTTCAGGCACTGGGAGACACTCATACTATTGTTAACCTATGCAGATTTCGATATAACAGGCTATGCTTACCTTTTCTGATGGATCCGTTTAATGAGTGCCGCCCAGTCCTGTCCACGAGTGCCGTCTCGTTCCAGAAGCCAAATACCCGTAGTGGCCACCAATTTGTCGGGTTCAGTTAATTTGACCTTGGAGAGACGGTAAGGAGAAGGTTTTAGGTTCAAAGATTTATTACAGAGTGAATAAAACAATATTACAGAGAATACACATCACAGCTGTGGAGTGGACACAAAATCAGTACTTAGCTCAAAGACTTCGCAAAGACGTGTGTCCAAATGCTTCCTCCCTTGTCAATTTATACTCCATGCAACACGTCTAAACAAGGAGACAGACTGTAAACCGAGAACATCACTATTTTAGCTTTGTCACAGGTGGTTCATTAGTGAAGGACATACTGTGGGTCGAATTAGTGCATTTCTATATGACCATGGCCTGCTTTAATACAGTAAACAGCACATTTTGTAATAGTATACATATTTGTAGATGGTTGTCTATACATTCTTACAATGGATAACTGGAACAGTAGATTGATTCTTATGGCATATATTTATGCATACTGTAACTAGCTTATCTTAGTAGGCCAAATCCTGCCTTCTCTGTCTGTGCTTCCTACCAACAGCTGCATGGCCTGGTCAGAAATAGCTGTTGGTATTGCCACACACTAGAGGAGATTTACAACACATAAGAATGATAGAAGAATAATTGTATTAATGTTGACACTTCTCAAGTTAGGTTACGCCAAATGCTTGCGTCAATCCTCGACTTTTCCCGACATGATGCCCTGAGATTTCTATAATCTTATATTTCACTAATAAGTTAAAATCATTGGTAAACGGGAGCTCCAGTAGCTCACCGCGTATCTCGGCGCTATTTCGGCGTCGGGGACAACCGTGCGCGTCACGGATCTGGGGTACACGAGTTCGACTCCCGGACTCGCCGTATTTTCTCAGAGTGTCTTCCCCTGATCTATATCCCATTCAACCTGTTTCTGTCGGTCATGCTTGAAACGCAAAAAAATGAAGTTAAAAAAAAAATCATTGGTAAACAAACGGTTACGTTCAATCCTACAATATGTGTTGTTTAGGCCTTGACCGTAAAGTGGTGGACACAGGACAAGACAGGAGTTATCAAAAACAACAATATTTATCTGCACAGCTAATTTAAATGGACAAAAAGAGTGGGGAGCTGGGTGCTCCAGACTCCATAGTTCGATAACAAAAAGGAATGCACAAAGGCAAAAAGAAGAAGCCAAAAATACAATAAAGCAGTGAGAGCAGGTGAGACGCTGGAGAGCTGTGACGAGGACGAGCTCTGTGAAGTGAGGACTTACTGCAGCCTGCACTCTGCATTTGTAGGGCATGGTGCCTCATCACCACACCTGTGATCAATTAGAAAGCGGCCATTTTAAACACAAGCAAAATGACAACAGAAAGAAAACAGTGTCAATCAAACCACCCATTAGTGACACTACTGAAGGAATATTTCAACCATCAAATTCCTGTCATACCCTTTTGATAAGGTGATAGAATTAAGATCCTACATTGTGTTCTATGTCTGTTCTCTCCTCTCCCCACCTACTTACTTGTGGTGCAGGCTGAGGCCCCAGTCTGTTTTTACACACAGCTTGGTTTGACCTGCCGACCTTTTGACCCCGGACCCCTCTCCCCACACAAGACCCACACATGCACCCAGAGCAGATCTCCTATTGATGCTTGCGTCTGACGACTGGCCGGCTCACATGCACACATGTATACACACACACTGATAGAAAGTTCGTTCACACACCCTTACACACAAATATACACACAGATAAACACACAGAGGATTAATGGACAGCATAAATTCATGGGCTGCCTTGGTTAAGTATCACAAAGAGTCATAGTTAAAGACAAATTACTAAAGTGAGGACACGACCCCAAGTCTGGTCTCATACACACTGATTCAAACGCATACACAATTATCTACACACGGACACACAACCGGTCAAATGCGGGGGACTCAAGGGAACACTTATCGTTCAGCCCCCACCCTTACTGGAAAGCCCGTATTGAAAACAGCCCCTCCTTCTACTCATCTTCCCGCCTAAAGTCCTTTGTCCTCAAGTGATGACGCGACGACTATCAATCATCGAGTCAGAAAAGAGGTGTGTTTAGCTAGTACTGTATAAAAGTGTGTCAATGTATTCTCGAGACCACCACTTGGCACTTGTGTGGAGGTCAGTGGTCCGGATTGTGGTCTATTTGTGCTGTGAGAGTTCAGTAAAACTTTACAGACTGCCATCTGACTCTTCGTCTCATCTCTCTGTTCACCTCGCAGACATTCAATTAAAAGAACCCAGGGTTAATTTACAGTATATCTTGATCTTAGTCAAGTGGAGGCACCGTGGTTAAATTTAAAGGGCTCGTCCGGAGGAAAAACCCTTCAATTGGAGGCCACCGCTGGGATTGATGATCGGAAATAGGTGAGCAGAGACCGAGAAGATTATCTGCAGAATTGGCACAGGATGAGTAGATCATAATCTGTATTTTTTATTTTTTGGTGTTGTATTCTTGTCCGTTTTGCATTTCGTCCCGGGACTGACTGACGAGTCATAAAGGTTGAGTGCATTGGTCCAGGTCGAAACGAGTGCCGGTGCTTTTTCTTAATTCTGCAATTGGCTATTCTAAATTTAGAATAGTATTGTCATGTTAAAAAGGAAATGTACCTGCTTCTGTTGAGATCTGTGATAATATGAATATTGTCTCTGGAACACGAGGCACTTGGCTGTGCGATCGAGGTGGAAGTTCATACATTTTTTGTTTTCTTTATCCAGTGGAATTTTATAGCGTTTCTCTCTCCATGGCCCCCGTCGTCACGGCCATGTTGCGTGGAGAGATAGCTATCGTGGTCATGGATTAAAATAGCACCGTTCCAAGGAACGTGGAAGCTATATATTGGTGGTTTATGGATTAAGATAGCACCGTTCAAAAAGGACGTGGTACGTGGAGGTCGCTATATGGGGTGGATGGATTATTGGTAAAATAACGCATTTCCAACGTGGCCCCCGTCGTCACGGTCACAATTAGTTAGAAGGAAAGTGGTACGAAAAAGTTATTCATGGTTGCTGATATGTGTGTTGAATTAATAATGTGTAACAAATGTATGAAGTTCCATAGTGATGGGTAAAGCCGTGTGTCCAGTCGAGTCAAGTGGATATATGAATATTCATCAAGGAATACAAACCCAGTGCGTTATGTTGTTCCTAGGTTGGTTTGATGCTGGTTGTCAATATTCCTAAACTATATTAGCGCTGTCTACTATTTTTGTTTGGACTGATGCGATGAGAGAGGAAGCAAGTCTGCTCTCTCTCTCTCAGTCTCCCTTGCTCTCGAGGGGCCCTGGAAGCACGGCAGTGGGAGCTGTTCCCTCCGTCGTGGTGCTGAACTCGAGCGCGCCAGCACATTCTGGGTGAATCTCACTCTCTCTCTCTTTCTCATTCTTTTTCTCTCTCTCACTCACCCCCTCCCCTGCTCTCTCTCTGCCTCTCTCTCTCTCTCTCTCTCTCTCTCGTTCTCTCTCTCTCTCCTTCTCTCTCTCTCTCTCGCTCCCTTTTCTTCTTTCTCACTCTCTCTCTCGTTCCTTCTCTCTCTCACACTCTCTCTCTCTCCTTCTCTAATCCCCCTGCCTTTTTCTAAACAGGGCTAGGATTGACCTTTGACCTGAGAAGTGAAACTTGTTGCTAAGCTGGAGAGTGCTTGTGGCACGGAGCCTCTCTCTCACTCTCCCCCCTCTGCCTCTCTCCCCCTCTCTCTCCCCACTCTCTCTCTCTCTCTCCCTCGCTCACGCACCCCGGACTGAAACTTTTCCTCACACACTCTCTCTCTGACTCTCCCATTTTCTCTCACTAGCTCGCGCCCTCTCTCTCCCCTTCTCCCCTGCTCTCTTTGTCTCTCTCTCTCTCTCTCTCTCTTTCACGTTCCCCCTCTCTCTCTCTAACCATCTCTCTCTCTTTCTCTCTTTCCCGCTCTCCCTCTCTCTCTCTCTCTCGCTCTCTTTCTCTCTCTCTCGTTCTCTCTGACCATCTCTCTCTCATTCTCGCTCTCTCTCTCTCTCTAACCATCTCTCTCTCTTTCTCTCTCTCCCGCTCTCCCTCTCTCTCTCTCTCGTTCTCTCTCTCTCTTCTCCCTCTCTCTCTCAGACTAACTCACTCGCACTTTCACTGACTCTCTTTCTCTCTCTCTCTCTGTCTACCTCTCAATCTATCTCTCTCTCTTACTTCTCTCTCTCCTCTTCTTTGTTCTCTCCCATCCCTCTTCAAGAAAAATGACTGAACAAATTATACAAAAGTGGAGGTCGTGTGAACCGGGTAGCATAGGCCGGTTATTGGGAGCCACACATTCACGTTGGCTGGGTAAAGTCGCTGACAAAGGAAGACGCAAAGCCAGTATGAGATTTGTAAAGTGGGCTGGGAGGGTGCAGAAGGTAGGGGTCTTAGGACATTGGACAGCAACGGCACCGGCGAAGGTTGAACTCAGTGCGTGCGCGAATCAGGCGGCCACTAGAGTGGCCACGGCCACCGCTGTTGTGAGAGGGACAAAATCCTTCGAGTTCAAGGCTAAGTCTAGAGCTAAACAGGGACTAGCGGAGGCCGAGTCATTCCTGGCTGACTGCTCCTGTTTTCTGGGGGAGGTTAAACTGACTATGGAAATCGAGGGGAGAACAAAGGCGGTTCCCCCATGCACTCCATCGGCTCCTGAGGTTAGCACAACCAATCCATTTGCTAATCAGCCACGACTATATGCGGATACTCAGGTGACGCTAAATAATGTCCAGATGCCCCTGAAGAGGCGGGGTAATGAACCGCAGGGTTACCCCCCATTCCGGAACGACCTGGTGCCAGGGTCAGAAAATTGTTTCTCGTGTGGCATGCCTGGTCATCGGTTCAGGGAATGTCCCTACCCACCCCCCGAACCTGGGTCACGAGGCTGTTTTTTGTGTTCTGTGCCTGGTACTTGGTCTCTTGGGTGCCCCAGAAAGAGATGGCACAGGTCACCAGGTAACCTGAGAGGTATGACGACTCAGCACAAAGGGGGCAATCCCCATTAATCTCTCTTGTGTTCTCTCTCTCCTAGGCCTAAGGGGGAGTAATAGCAGACAGGGAGAATAGCCACTAATATGTTTGATTGCCTAATACGATACTAAGTGCATGTCTGTCTGTTGTATGGATGCATGGTTCTGCGTTTATGTTGCAACTAATGCATGTGTGTGGGATAGTTGTTGTTGTTTGTTTTGTAGGGATTAGCCTATCCCTCGTGAATTCTTAATTGATTTGCCAGTGGACCAGTCGGCCGAAAGACGAAGCGGAGACAGAGTATTTCTCAAACGGAGCTTTTATTCATCAGAGAAGAAGACAGTTACCCCGCGCGGGCACATCACCAGTAGAAAAAGGAGGAAGGGGAGAATATCCACATTACATGACATATTTATACCTTCTTGGACAGAGCGAGAAAGGGAGGGGTGTATGTGTGTATATGTTTGTGTGTGTATCAAGTCAAGTCAAGAGTTTTAATTGTCACGGCATACAGGTATACAATGAAATGCGGCTGGTCTTGCCCGCGACGATGTGCAATACAGTGGTACAACATATAATAGAATCCAATAAAATTACAGTGGTACAACATATTAATAGAATCCAATAAAACAGTGCAATAAACAGGTACATGGTGTGCCATCTCGGTATCTGTACATTAGTATTTAGATGTAGAAGAAGAAGAAGAAGATGGGTGCTGTGATGGTACCAGGGAAATGTGCTGATTTGTTTCCCTGTTTGCTGTCCTGTTAGGTGCAATGAGTTAAAAATAAATTTCAAGGAAATAATTCCAGTTTGCTGTCTCCTTTTGACGGGTCGGTATCGGTGGAGCGGCCTGTTGAAGTAAAGTTTGTTGCTCATGACCGTGCAAATTTTTGTGCCACCATTTTGAATGGTGAGGATGTCATGACTGTTTCTGTGAATAATGGTTTACTGTGTTCCAGCAGTGAGGATGACGTGCCTGTGGCGGTTCATCCTGCTTTACTATCTCCTGAACTGGTGATGCCAGGAGTGGGGGAGGCGGACTCGGTGGGAGGCGTGTTTCTTTTTGTTTTCCTGTTTTCTGTCCTGAGCGCAGTGAGCTTAGCTCTCATGCTGATTCCAGTTTATTGTCTCTGTTTCACAGGTCTGTATCGGTGGAGAGACCTGTTAACACTTTAATCGCCAAGGGCGGCTACGTGGCGTAGTGGGCAAGGCGCTCGCCACGAATGACGGAGACGCTGGGCTTGCCTGTTCGAGCCCAGCGCTCCACATTGCTTTCAGTTTAGCTGGTCGTTCATACTAATACACATTGGCCGTATTAGGGGGTGGGAAACTGATGGGTGGGGATCGGGCGTTGTGGACAGCGACTCCTACAGGTCGGTTGGTGCGCCTGCGCAGTAGAATCAGGAAGTGTCGGGGGCAGCGTGAGCCTCCCACACGTTACTCCTCGCCACTGAGAGATCGAGCTGCGCAGGTGAAAAGATGCGACTGCTGTTACCTTAAGTACCGGAGGGGACTTGTGCTATGTATGACTTAGTCCACATTGCAGCCGGCTTGTGGGAGGCAAGAAACAGCGTTCGTGACAGGGGAGGGTTGAATTGGATGATACGAAATTGGGATGGGAGAAAATATAGAAAAATGGGAGAAAAAGTGGATAAAAAAAAAAAACGTTAATCGCCAAGGACGCCTAAACTTGTCATTCCCCGCCATGCTAATTCTGCCAATGACGCCGTAACACGTCATTGAGATCAATATTTCAAAAATCTGTGATCGCAATCATATTTCTCCCCCGGAGACTTGAGATCTACTGTTGATCCCCTCTCAACTCTCCAACGGTTCAAGAGCGCCATCTGGTGGCCGATCGGCGGATCGCCCAAACCGGAAACGGAAACTGGTGCTCATCCAAATTCGGTCCGATCACTCGCTATAGGTGCCGGGACTCGAGCGCGACACAATGGATAGTGATCGTGTTCGATACAAACTGCTCTAATGATCATATCACCCACACTAGATGAATCATCTAACGTTGGCCACGGAATTATAAACGACCCCCCCCCCATCCGGTCAACATCAGATGATAAGTAGTAACTTCTAGAAGCACGTCCATTTGAAAATTTTTATCTCGCGCAGATCGCTATCAAACTGTATTTGATCATCAATATAATGCATTTAGGGCTATAAATCACATTCTGGAGAATGCTGCAGAAAACGATAAAAACATATTTATACTTTAGACCGTATTTTAGTATGAATATGTGAATGAAAAAGTATAACGTTCCTACGTCCTGAACGATAGATAATTGACGTTGAATGGGCCATAGTAATGTCAATTTAGCAATACAATTTAAAAAGTTATAGCCCTGCAAAGAAGGGGAACTTCTCCATAGACAAATAGAGCTGGCAGAGGATGGTATAATGATGTACATAAGCCTGGCGAAGAAAGTGTTAAAATGAAGCCTATGTTTTGTGATTTGTTGGTGGGGGGATTGACTTCTAGGTCTTACGCCTCAGAGGAGGATGGACCTGCTCCACTCCAGCCAATTACAGCAGTGGAGGGACCTTTTGTGAGGTCTCATTTGCCCGAGAGTCGGGTAAGTGTTGTTTATATTGGACAACATTGTCGGATGTTCTCAAGTAGGGAGCATTCGACAAGTTTAAAGGTTGTGTTCGACCCATTGTCGCTCTATAGTAGTAACTCACAGCAATTCCCAATTTGTGAGTCACAATATTTCTTTGGTGTACAGTTTGAGTGTGACTCTTGACCGGGACTCACACTCAACACCGTACAGGCACTATACATGTTACAGGCACTATACATGTTAGTATGTGTAGTTGCATTTGTGATAGGTAAGGTTGGTAAGTATCCCATTATTTATTCATGTTCATGGTTTCTTTGGGCTATAGTTGGGAGAAGAACATACATTTTCGTTGTGGCGGTGTTATGTATTACTTTCACATGGTGGAGGGATACTTACTGTCTGTGGTGCATATTTCACGGTTTTGATCTATGGCCTGCCCATCTACGGCCCTGACGACACTGGACTCTACTGGTGAGATGGAGGCAGTCGTCTCGGGGGACATCGCCTCCCTCGTCTCCCTCCACCCACTGACTGTGCAGGGATCAAGGACTAGATGACCTCTGGACCATCTACGTCCAGAAATGTACTGTATTTGTTCCTGACCTTCGATTTTGGTTGAGTTTTGGCCTTTTGACAGGTCCATACTTAGTGCCTGTTTTGATGGTTGATGGGTGTGTCATATTGGGGAATATGACAAAGGGGGGCTGAAGGAATATTTCAACCATCAAATTCCTGTCATACCCTTTTGATAAGGTGATAGAATTAAGATCCTACATTGTGTTCTATGTCTGTTCTCTCCTCTCCCCACCTACTTACTTGTGGTGCAGGCTGAGGCCCCAGTCTGTTTTTACACACAGCTTGGTTTGACCTGCCGACCTTTTGACCCCGGACCCCTCTCCCCACACAAGACCCACACATGCACCCAGAGCAGATCTCCTATTGATGCTTGCGTCTGACGACTGGCCGGCTCACATGCACACATGTATACACACACACTGATAGAAAGTTCGTTCACACACCCTTACACACAAATATACACACAGATAAACACACAGAGGATTAATGGACAGCATAAATTCATGGGCTGCCTTGGTTAAGTATCACAAAGAGTCATAGTTAAAGACAAATGACTAAAGTGAGGACACAACCCCAAGTCTGGTCTCATACACACTGATTCAAACGCATACACAATTATCTACACACGGACACACAACCGGTCAAATGCGGGGGACTCAAGGGAACACTTATCGTTCAGCCCCCACCCTTACTGGAAAGCCCGTATTGAAAACAGCCCCTCCTTCTACTCATCTTCCCGCCTAAAGTCCTTTGTCCTCAAGGGATGACGCGACGACTATCAATCATCGAGTCAGAAAAGAGGTGTGTTTAGCTAGTACTGTATAAAAGTGTGTCAATGTATTCTCGAGACCACCACTTGGCACTTGCTCGCTCCGTGTGTGGAGGTCAGTGGTCCGGATTGTGGTCTATTTGTGCTGTGAGAGTTCAGTAAAACTTTACAGACTGCCATCTGACTCTTCGTCTCATCTCTCTGTTCACCTCGCCGACATTCAATTAAAAGAACCCAGGGTTAATTTACAGTATATCTTGATCTTAGTCAAGTGGAGGCACCGTGGTTAAATTTAAAGGGCTCGTCCGGAGGAAAAACCTTTCACGCTGGAGAGCTGTGACGAGGACGAGCTCTGTGAAGTGAGGACTTGACAACTGCAGCCTTCTTCTTTTTGAGGTTTAACGGCGGCTGGCCACTTTTAGGGCATTACCGCCATCTTCTGGTATCCTTTACCTCCCACAATGTCCATTTCCCTTCACCATCATGAAGTGCAGCTAATGCTGCTACTTCCTGACTGAGCCTCCCTCTGCGAGACACTCATTGCCCCCTGCGGGCTGACTCTGGACTTCTTGGTTACTCACAACCCCCTTATTCAACTCACGAACCACCTCCTCCCATTTCAGACCTTCCATGCCCAAATGTTGAACCACTATCCTAACAATCATCTTTATTCTATCTGTCCTGCCCTTAATCACTGCCGTAGCATTAACACTTTCAGTGCCCAGCAGGGGGCGCACGATTTAGTGCTTGAATGCCCAGCATCCACTTCAATGTTAGCGTTAATATCGCCTAATCTATGCTTTAAATTATGGCTATGTGTCTAATCTGCCCCGTCGCTTATCAATGATTCATTTTCCAGTCAACATTGTCGAAGCGGATTGTTTTTTTATCGGTTCATTTCCGTTTTATAGCATCTTGAAAAGCCCTCGTTTTCAAGGAAAATAAAAATATTCCATAATAAACGGAATATTCTAGAATACACAAAAAACGTTGACATTTTTCGGCCTATTTATGAATAGTTTTCAAATAAACGCTAGATTATCGATAGTATATGTGTACGTATGCACGCTATATAGGCGATCTGATATCTGCTCTGATATATTTCCTGATCGCTCGCACAGCCAAACATAGGGGAAAAGCTTATATCTCCGTGAAAACAGGTCTGATTATCCTAAGACTGGTCAAATAGATTCCTTACCTGAGATCAGATGGTATCCAAAAAGATTATTCCAATTGCTGATCGCCATTCCATAAATCGATCCTTTTATTGATCCACCGCTACATACTGTAAAGACATTACACACTGTTCTGAGGCTCCACAATGACTGGGATCATCTCCGGTTACATGCGTGAGAAGTAAAATGTGGATTCCGGAGTTTTTTTTTCTCATCCATTTTTATTGAGTCCATTCCAAAAGGGTGCATTACCATCTGGGAGACAATAGGTGGAGAATTATCCAACGTTTTTCCCAATATATTTATCATTATTATCCTTCATTATTATCATGAGTAACATTTATTGTATACATTTATTGCATGAGTTAATTATTATCTGGTGCCGCCTAGTGGACGCACTTTGCGACTCTGAGCAGGTAAGCTGTCTCACGGTACTGACTGGCCAACGGTACGTTGCATTGGATGCGCCGTTAATATCCGCATTTCTCTTTAATTCATATATCTAGTTATTAATTAATGCTGTTTATTTCCTTTCCTTTGTATAGGTAAATAATCTGACTAACGTCTGATTGTATGCTGACTGACTAAACGCTGACTGATATACATGCTGACTATAGACCAACTACATGCAGACCAACTAATGTCTGGCTACACCGTTACCTGGCTAAAACGTCTAACTACACTATCAAGTGCCGGTTGCTAAATTGCAACCTAACTATCAACAAACTATCATCAGAGTCGACTTGGTTGAACATTACCAATACCATATCGACCTCTACTAACATTATCCACTAATGCTTGGATGTAAGCTGCTACTAACTATCAGCTACAAGCTAACCACTTGTTTAATTGACCACCTGGTGATTATTATAACAAGGATGAATTGGATGCTGGACATCAAAGTCCTAATAAACGAACATTCTTATAAAGTCTGAATTGTTTCAATGGTTTAAAGGGGAACTCCAACATTTTGGGAAATTAGCTTATTTAACATCTTCCCTGGAGTTAGACAAGAAGATACATACCTTTTTTGTCTCTGTGCGTGCATTTTAGCTTTGGGAATAGACGCTCCGTTAGCATAGCTTAGCTTCATCACTGGAAGTGAGGCAGGACAGTAGCCTTACAGTGCCTTACAGTGTATTGCAAGGTCTGACATTGACCAAATTTGATATGCATGACCTTGGTGGGCTCTAGGTCAACTCCTGAAAAGGGGGTCAATGTCAGACCTTGCAATCAAAAGTTAGGGGGCGCACTGAAATTATGGCAAGGGTTATTAGCCCCCTAACTTTTGATTGCAAAGTCTGACATTGACCCCCTTTTCAGGAGTTGACCTAGAGCCCACCAAGGTCAGGCATATCAAGTTTGGTCAATGTCAGACCTTGCAATACACTGTAAGGCACTGTAATATTTTCTATAGTGTTTGGTCTTTATTCTTTTTTTTACTGTATGAAGCACAATCTCAGGGGGCTCATACAGAACCAAGCATTTCACTGTAATGTACATGTACCTTATATGTGACAAATAAAACAAAACTTGAACTTGAACTTGTACACTTATTTTCTTAATTTGTTTTTACAAATTGGCTATTTTTCCCAAGTAGGCACCAGTCACCTGCAAGTATGAACAGCTAACAACTAACTAGTTTAAAATACAACAGTCCTCATGTATTTACAATGCTTGATTCCTCTCCCAGACTGACGTGATTAACTATTTAGCTTCTCGAAGAAGCCAGTGTATTACTACACACAGGGACTACCTAGCTAGCTAGTGCCAAGACATTGCGTCGATCTGAGAGAAGAATCTTAACATCGGAAATACATGAGGACTGTCGTAATTAAAATGTTCAAATCGTAAATGGTGCATTTATATAGTGCTTTCATCCAAAGCGTTTTACAATTTTGTTCCTCACATTTGACCCATTCACTCACACATTCACACACCGACGGCGGAGGCGACCATGCAAGGTGCCGACCTGCTCATGGGGAGCAGTTAGGAGTGAAGTGTCTTGCTCAAGGACACTTCGACATGCTGCCCGGGAGGAGTGGGAATCAAACCAGGAACCTTCAGACTACCAGACGACCACCCCACCTCCGCTGTTACCCCCAGCAGCCATTCTGTTGTGGATGGTTAAAACTTTGTTTGCATGTTGTGGTGTGGATTAAAACTCTTTTGTTGCCAGACCCTGTGTGCTCTCTGTCTGAAGATGCCCGGGGCGGTTGGAAATTGGACCGTGGGACTCATTAATACGGCTAATGGCTATGCAGCGATTACATCATACCACTTCATGTCAAAGAATCCCAACTATGATCCCTTGTGTAACGGAGGGTAGTGACAGGTGATGTTCAACAGCGTCCGTTGCTCTGTCAGGTTGATGTAAGATGTAAGCCTTGGATGTACGCCAGGAAAAGGTGAAAGAAGGTCAACTGCACTTTTCTGGGGAGGTGTAGAATCCTTCAACATACATTGGTGACACATCCATCAAAGTGTAGAAAGATCCAATTGGATGACAATCCAAATTACTTTTCTGATGGCTGATGGTGAAACCCTGCCCTTAGAAAACCTCTGGATCAGCAGCACAAGAACATTTTGGATCCAACGGTGAAGATAGTGGGTGGGTGGGCGGCTAAGTGGCGCAGTGGGCAAGGCGCTCGCCACTAACGCAGGAGATGCTGGGTTCGAGCCCAGCTCTTGGCGTTGCTTCCGGCTTGGCTGGTCGTTCATACTAATACAATTGGCAGTATTAGGGGGTGGGAAAGCCGGTGGGTGGGGATCAGACGTTGTGGACAGCGACTCCTACAGGTCGGTTGGTGCGCCTGTACGCGTCTATGCCAAACACAACGCAGTTCGGTTTCCGGGTTCCTGATTGGCCGCGACGCCCACGTGACCCGCGCTAGCACGCCCCCTTATCCACCGCTGCCGCTACAGCTCGCCTGTGTGTTGCAGCGCGCGAGGCAGAGCGGCTTTGACGCTCGCTTCCTGAGTCAAGAAACGCGCCACTCTGAGTCAAGAAACGCGCTGTTGGTAACACCACCCACTTCAATGACAGAGCTCTCTTGTTTAATAATATTGTCGCGCCGCCACTCTGAGTCAAGAAACGCAGTCATCTTAATATGCCACTCTGAGTCAAGAAACGCAGTCATCTTAATATGCTGCTTATGCAGTTATCAGCTGTATTTGGCATAGACGCCTGAGTCAAGAAACGCTATTGTCGCGCCGCCACTCTGAGTCAAGAAACGCAGTCATCTTAATATGCTGCTTATGCAGTTATCAGCTAGCTGACTAAATGTAAATCTTATGCAACGCCAGTCAAGAAACGACCGCCTCAGCAGCATCACACATCAACTGTAATGTGGAGTGGACTTAAACATATTTACAATTAGCATTTTATAAAGTAGAACTGTAATGTTTACTTTCTCAGTCAGCGCTAAGTGCAGCATCCCTTAAAATACAAGCGTTTCTTGACTCAGTGGCGCGTGTGGCGTCGCGACAATATTATTAAACAGCAGCAAAGCGAAAGTCTCAGGAAGCGAGCGTCAAATTGAAAGCGAAAGTCAAGTCCATGCTGCTCTGCCGCGCGCGCGTCAACACACAGGCGAGCGTCAACACACAGGCGAGCTGTTGCGGCAGCGGTGGATAAGGGGGCGTGCTAGCGCGGGTCACGTGGGCGTCGCGGCCAATCAGAGGAACCCGGAAACCGAACTGCGTTGCGTTTGGCATAGACGCCGCCTGTACAGCAGAATCAGGAAGTATCGGGGGCAGCGTGAGCCTCCCACGCATTACTCCTCGCCACTGAGAGATTGCGCTGTGCAGGTGAAAAGATGCGACAACTGCCTCCTTGTGTACCGGAGGGGACACGTGATGCAAGGCTTGGTCCACATTGCAGCCGACCAGTGAGAGGCATGGTCTAGCAACGTTCGAGACAGGGGAAGGTAGAATTGGATAATACGAAAATTGGGATGGGAGAAAAATAGAAAATGGGGAGAAAAAAAATCTGGTGGATGTACATAGGCCTACAGTGTCTCATCAAGAAGGTATTAAACTTTACGACTCTTACCTTTGGAGAACAGTTTTAGTTCTTTATTAAAGTGCTATTAACACTTTCTATGCCACTCACGAGTTTTCTCGGAATTATTAATATCTCGTTGAAAGCCACTCACGAGATTTCTCTGATTTTTTTTTTTTTTTAGCGATCTGAAATCATATTGCATCACGCAAGCCTACCCTAGTCTACCCGAGCGCCGCCGGCGATCAGATGTGGAAAAAAGCGCCCCCTATCGTCTCCCAGATGACATAAGGGATTTTGGAATGGACTCAATGAAAATGGATGGGGAAAAAAATCCTGTACTCCACATTTTCAAGTCCACTGATACAGCCGGGGTTATCACAGTTCATTCTGGAGCCTCTGAGACCCGCGGAATCATGTGTACTACTGTATCACGTTGGATCCATACATTTTTTTCGAATGGTGATCAGGAATTGGAATATACCAGTTGGATACCATCTGATGTCAGGTAATCTATGTTATCAGTGTTAGGATAATCAGACTCATTTTGATGAAGATATAAGCTGTTTTGTGAAATGTCCTCTATCGGTTTCACTGTAAAAATCCAAGAGGAAATGAACACGGCGATTATCCGTGCGCGGCTCGAATGTGCGTGCGTGCACGTATAATATTGATCATCTAGCGTTTATTTGAAAACGATTCATAAATAGGCCGACAAATAACGTTCTGGAATATTCCAGTAAAAGACGATTATCATAGAATGGTCCAGAATGGACTGTTTTTTACCTCAAAATGGGTGCTTTTCAAAATGCTCTCAAACGGAAATGAAGCGATAAAAAACCAATCTGCCTTGACAGCACTGACTGGAAAAGGATTCTTTGATAAGCGACGGGCAGATTAGACACATAATTTATGAATTTAAAACATAGATTAGGCGATATTAAGCGTAACATTGGCGCCGATGGTGGCATTGAAGCGCTAACTCTGGCGCCACCTCGTGGCACTGAAAGTGTTAAAGGGGACATGTACTGCTATTCCTAGCACTATTTGGGCAACTTTACACAATTCCTGTTAGTCTATTGAAGACATCTGTAAGGTTTTTTTCAAAACAATGCATTGTTTTATATTTCTAATGAAGTACTCAAAACCATCATTTTCCAGCTTCAAGATTTCAGGCTGTTATGGTTTGGCTCTGCCCATAAGCACTTTGAGTGACAGTCAGTCCACACAGTCTGCGACTGGTAGACAGATAGAGAGAGAGGGAGATGGGGGGGGGGGGGGGGGGGTGCGAGAGAGAGAAAAAAGACAGGCCGTCTCTTCCTTTCGTTTTTTCTCTCCCTGCAGCAGCTTGTGGGGGGGGGGCTCATCCCTTCCTCCCCTCTCCCGTGTGTCGCGGCAGGTCGTCGTCCCCCCAAGTGCTCCCTCCCTCTCTCGCTCTCCCTCCCTCTCTCTCTCCATCTCTATCTCTCTCTCTTCCTCCAGAGTATGCAGAGGTGTCGGGTTTCACTGCCTCGCAGTATGAGGAAGTGGTTTTCCACTCGCTGTCTAGTCTATGTAGATTGTGGGCGGGCATTAGCTACAACCACAGAGCCAATCACATCACTGTCTTCTACCCAGAGCCTGAATGACGTGACTCAGGCCTTCAAATCAGGATGGACTAATTTACTGGAGCAGGAAATTATCTGAGCTGAATCAGAGCAATCCGCCAATATGGTATTTAGACACTAAAACACATTGATACTAACTCCTATTACTATAATACAATGCTAGAGACTGAAAAATTACATTTATAGTACATGTCCCCTTTAAACTTTGTGGCTGTTACCTTTGGAGAATAGTTTTAGTTCTTTATTGCAAAGTTATGGCAGTCTTTATATAGTTATTGGCTGAAATTGTATGACTTCTTCAGTTCAGATTTTTTATTGCTGTCCTGTTTCGTACTTTCGTTCACAGTTGAAAGAGGATCCATCTTGATTTGTATGGTTAGCCTTGTAGTTCATCAACATGGGAAATAACCCAAATGACAGTATTTTGTGATTGGTTTGTTTCAGAACTCAATCATTTGGCAACCAGTTCTGGGGCCAATTAGAATGAAAACAATTCGAATTCATAATGTAGCTTATAATAGCCTGTATGCAAGTAAGTAAGTCAGTGAGTTTGTATGTAAACCAGTAAGTAAGTCAGTGAGTAAAGTAAGTAAGTCAGTCACTATGCACTCTATGTACAGTAAGTAACACTGAACACTGATCCCTCCACACACAGGCACACATGAACACACACACACACCACACATCCTGCACTCTCCCACACACAAACACACTACAGGTCACTTTAAACACAAAAGAAAAGGTCACTTTAACACATTGACTGCCAGTCAGCAGGGGGCACTGTGGGCCGTCAGTATGTTCAATGAGGATAATGCCGTTTTTGCAGTGCTAAAAACTATTAAATATTATAGCTATGGATCTAATAACATTATCGATTGTCAGTGAGTTTTTTCCAGTCAACATGCCAAAAAAACAGATAATTTTTTCATCCGTACATTTTCATTTTATACCGTGGTGAATATGAGTATAGTTTGAGTGATTCTGAGTAATCCCAGGAAAAGATGCGAAAACAGCGTTTTTGTGTAATTCAATAAACACGTTGCCATTCCTCGCTTGAATCAACAATCAATCTGAAATCAACGCTAGATTATCGGTATTATCTTTCATCATGCATGCATGAAAGGTGGTTTGGAG
>NC_140169.1:69674516-69786616 GCF_963971535.1 Notolepis coatsorum | reverse complement strand
TCATCCAGAGAGAGAGAGGGTCATCCAGAGAGAGAGAGGGTCAGCCAGAGAGAGAGAGGGTCATCCAGAGAGAGAGAGGCTCATCCAGAGAGAGAGAGGGTCATCCAGAGAGAGAGAGGAGCGAGTCATCCAGAGAGAGAGAGGGTCATCCAGAGAGAGAGAGAGGGTCATCCAGAGAGAGAGGGGTAGCCAGAGAGAGAGAGGGTCATCCAGAGAGAGAGAGGGTCATCCAGAGAGAGAGAGAGGGTCAGCAGGTCAGCCAGAGAGAGAGAGGGTCATCCAGGAGAGAGAGAGAGAGAGAGGGTCAGCCAGAGAGAGAGAGGGCATCCAGAGGAGAGAGGAGGCTCAGAAGAGAGAGGGTCATCCAGAGAGAGAGAGGGTCATCCAGAGAGGAGAGAGAGGGCATCCAGAGAGAGAGAGGTCATCCAGAGAGAGAGAGGGTCAGCCAGAGAGAGAGAGGGTCAGCCAGAGAGAGAGAGGGTCATCAGAGAGAGAGAGGGTCATCCAGAGAGAGAGAGGGTCATCCAGAGAGAGAGGGTCCCAGAGAGAGAGAGGGTCATCCAGAGAGAGAGAGGGTCATCCAGAGAGAGAGAGGGTCATCCAGAGAGAGAGAGGGTCATCCAGAGAGAGAGAGGGTCAGCAGAGAGAGAGAGAGGGTCATCCAGAGAGAGAGAGAGGGTCATCCAGAGAGAGAGAGGGTCATCCAGAGAGAGAGAGGGTCATCCAGAGAGAGAGAGAGGGTCAGCCAGAGAGAGAGAGGGTCATCCAGAAGAGAGAGAGAGGGTCATCCAGAGAGAGAGAGGGTCATCCAGAGAGAGAGAGAGGGTCATCCAGAGAGAGAGAGGGTCATCCAGCAGAGAGAGAGAGGTCATCCAGAGAGAGAGAGGGTCAGCCAGAGAGAGAGAGGGTCAGCCAGAGAGAGAGAGGGTCATCCAGAGAGAGAGAGGGGTCATCCAGAGAGAGAGAGAGGGTCATCCAGAGAGAGAGAGGGTCATCCAGAGAGAGAGAGGGTCATCCAGAGAGAGAGAGGGTCATCCAGAGAGAGAGGGGAGGGTCATCCAAGAGAGAGAGAGGGAGGTCATCCAGAGAGAGAGAGGGTCATCCAGAGAGAAGAGAGGGTCATCCAGAGAGAGAGAGGGTCAGCCAGAGAGAGAGAGGGTCATCCAGAGAGAGAGAGGGTCATCCAGAGAGAGAGAGGGTCATCCAGAGAGAGAGAGGGTCATCCAGAGAGAGAGAGGGTCATCCAGAGAGAGAGAGGGTCATCCAGAGAGAGAGAGAGAGGGTCAGAGACAGGTCAGCCAGAGAGAGAGAGGGTCATCCAGAGAAGAGAGAGAGGGTCATCCAGAGAGAGAGGGTCAGCCAGAGAGAGAGAGGGTCATCCAGAGAGAGAGGGTCATCCAGAGAGAGAGAGGGTCATCCAGAGAGAGAGAGGGTCATCCAGAGAGAGAGAGGGTCATCCAGAGAGAGAGAGGGTCATCCAGAGAGAGAGAGGGTCATCCAGAGAGAGAGAGGGTCATCCAGAGAGAGAGAGGGTCATCCAGAGAGAGAGAGGGTCATCCAGAGAGAGAGAGGGTCATCCAGAGAGAGAGAGAGGGTCATCCAGAGAGAGAGAGAGGGTCATCCAGAGAGAGAGAGGGTCATCCAGAGAGAGAGAGGGTCATCCAGAGAGAGAGAGGGTCATCCAGAGAGAGAGGGTCAGCCAGAGAGAGAGAGGGTCATCCAGAGAGAGAGAGAGGGTCATCCAGAGAGAGAGAGGGTCATCCAGAGAGAGAGAGGGTCAGCCAGAGAGAGAGAGAGGGTCATCCAGAGAGAGAGAGGGTCATCCAGAGAGAGAGAGGGTCAGCCAGAGAGAGAGAGGGTCATCCAGAGAGAGAGAGGGTCATCCAGAGAGAGAGAGGGTCATCCAGAGAGAGAGAGGGTCATCCAGAGAGAGAGAGGGTCATCCAGAGAGAGAGAGGGGTCAGCCAGAGAGAGAGAGGGTCATCCAGGAGAGAGAGAGGGTCATCCAGAGAGAGAGAGGGGTCATCCAGAAGAGAGAGAGGGTCATCCAGAGAGAGAGAGGGTCATCCAGAGAGAGAGAGGGTCATCCAGAGAGAGAGAGGGTCATCCAGAGAGAGAGAGGGTCAGCCAGAGAGAGAGAGGGTCATCCAGAGAGAGAGAGGGTCATCCAGAGAGAGAGAGGGTCAGCCAGAGAGAGAGAGGGTCATCCAGAGAGAGAGAGAGGGTCATCCAGAGAGAGAGAGGGTCAGCCAGAGAGAGAGAGGGTCATCCAGAGAGAGAGGGTCATCCAGAGAGAGAGGGTCAGCCAGAGAGAGAGAGGGTCATCCAGAGAGAGAGAGGGTCATCCAGAGAGAGAGGGTCAGCCAGAGAGAGAGAGGGTCATCCAGAGAGAGAGAGGGTCATCCAGAGAGAGAGGGTCATCCAGAGAGAGAGAGGGTCATCCAGAGAGAGAGAGGGTCAGCCAGAGAGAGAGAGGGTCATCCAGAGAGAGAGAGGGTCATCCAGAGAGAGAGAGGGTCATCCAGAGAGAGAGAGAGGGTCATCCAGAGAGAGAGAGGGTCATCCAGAGAGAGAGAGGGTCATCCAGAGAGAGAGAGGGTCATCCAGAGAGAGAGAGGGTCATCCAGAGAGAGAGAGAGGGTCAGCCAGAGAGAGAGAGGGTCATCCAGAGAGAGAGGGTCATCCAGAGAGAGAGAGGGTCATCCAGAGAGAGAGAGGGTCATCCAGAGAGAGAGAGGGTCATCCAGAGAGAGAGAGGGTCATCCAGAGAGAGAGAGAGGGTCATCCAGAGAGAGAGGGTCATCCAGAGAGAGAGGGTCATCCAGAGAGAGAGGAGGGTCATCCAGAGAGAGAGAGAGGGTCAGCCAGAGAGAGAGAGGGTCATCCAGAGAGAGAGAGGGTCATCCAGAGAGAAGAGGGTCATCCAGAGAGAGAGAGGGTCATCCAGAGAGAGAGAGAGGGTCATCCAGAGAGAGAGAGGGTCATCCAGAGAGAGAGAGGGTCATCCAGAGAGAGAGAGGGTCAGCCAAGAGAGAGAGAGAGGTCATCCAGAGAGAGGAGAGGTCATCCAGAGAGAGAGGGTCATCCAGAGAGAGAGAGGTCATCCAAAGGGAGCAGGGTCAGCCAGAGAGAGAGAGGGTCATCCAGAGAGAGAGAGAGGGTCATCCAGAGGGAGAGAGAGAGGGTCATCCAGAGAGAGAGAGGGTCATCCAGAGAGAGAGAGGGTCATCCAGAGAGAGAGAGGGTCAGCCAGAGAGAGAGAAAGGGTCATCCAGAGAGAGAGAGAGGGTCAGCCAGAGAGAGAGAGGGTCATCCAGAGAGAGAGAGGGTCATCCAGAGAGAGAGGAGGGTCATCCAGAGAGAGAGAGAGGGTCATCCAGAGAGAGAGAGAGGGTCATCCAGAGAGAGAGAGGGTCATCCAGAGAGAGAGAGGGTCATCCAGAGAGAGAGAGGGTCAGCCAGAGGGAGGCCCAGAGAGAGGGTCATCCAGAGAGAGAGAGGGTCAGCCAGAGAGAGAGAGGGTCATCCAGAGAGAGAGAGGGTCAGCCAGAGAGAGAGAGGGTCATCCAGAGAGAGAGAGGGTCATCCAGAGAGAGGGAGCCAAAGAGAGGGTCATCCAGAGAGAAGGGAGCAGAGAGGGTCAGCCAGAGAGAGAGAGGGTCATCCAGAGAGAGAGAGGGTCATCCAGAGAGAGAGAGGGTCATCCAGAGAGAGAGAGGGTCAGCCAGAGAGAGAGGAAGGTCATCCAGAGAGAGAGAGAGGGTCATCCAGAGAGAGAGAGAGGGTCAGCCAGAGAGAGAGAGGGTCATCCAGAGAGAGAGAGAGAGGGTCATCCAGAGAGAGAGAGGGTCATCCAGAGAGAGAGAGGGTCATCCAGAGAGAGAGAGGGTCATCCAGAGAGAGAGGGTCAGCCAGAGAGAGAGAGGGTCATCCAGAGAGAGAGAGAGGGTCATCCAGAGAGAGAGAGGGTCAGCCAGAGAGAGAGAGGGTCATCCAGAGAGAGAGAGGGTCATCCAGAGAGAGAGAGGGTCATCCAGAGAGAGAGAGGGTCATCCAGAGAGAGAGAGGGTCAGCCAGAGAGAGAGAGGGTCATCCAGAGAGAGAGAGGGTCATCCAGAGAGAGAGAGGGTCATCCAGAGAGAGAGAGAGGGTCATCCAGAGAGAGAGAGGAGGAGGGTCATCCAGAGAGAGAGAGGGTCATCCAGAGAGAGAGAGGGTCATCCAGAGAGAGAGAGGGTCATCCAGAGAGAGAGAGAGGGTCAGCCAGAGAGAGAGAGTAGTCATCCAGAGAGAGAGGGTCATTCAGAGAGAGAGAGGGTCAGCCAGAGAGAGAGAGGGTCAGCCAGAGAGAGAGAGGGTCATCCAGAGAAGAGAGAGGGTCATCCAGAGAGAGAGAGAGGGTCATCCAGAGAGAGAGAGGGTCATCCAGAGAGAGAGAGGGTCATCCAGAGAGAGAGAGAGGGTCATCCAGAGAGAGAGAGAGGGTCATCCAGAGAGAGAGAGAGGGTCATCCAGAGAGAGAGAGGGTCATCCAGAGAGAGAGAGGGTCATCCAGAGAGAGAGAGGGTCAGCCAGAGAGAGAGAGAGGGTCATCCAGAGAGAGAGAGGGTCATCCAGAGAGAGAGAGGGTCATCCAGAGAGAGAGAGGGTCAGCCAGAGAGAGAGAGGGTCATCCAGAGAGAGAGAGGGTCATCCAGAGAGAGAGAGGGTCATCCAGAGAGAGAGGAAGAGGGTCAAGGGAAGGGTCAGCCAGAGAGATAGAGGGTCATCCAGAGAGAGAGAGAGAGGGTCAGCCAGAGAGAGAGAGGGTCAGCCAGAGAGAGAGAGGGTCATCCAGAGAGAGAGAGGGTCATCCAGAGAGAGAGAGGGTCAGCCAGAGAGAGAGAGGGTCATCCAGAGAGAGAGAGAGGGTCAGCCAGAGAGAGAGAGGGTCATCCAGAGAGAGAGAGGGTCATCCAGAGAGAGAGGAGGGTCATCCAGAGAGAGAGAGAGAGGGTCATCCAAGAGAGAGAGAGGGTCATCCAGAGAGAGAGAGGGTCATCCAGAGAGAGAGAGGGTCAGCCAGAGAGAGAGAGAGGGTCAGCCAGGAGAGAGAGAGGGTCATCCAGAGAGAGAGAGGGTCATCCAGAGAGAGAGAGGGTCATCCAGAGAGAGAGAGAGGGTCAGCCAGAGAGAGAGAGGGTCATCCAGAGAGAGAGAGGGTCATCCAGAGAGAGAGAGGGTCATCCAGAGAGAGAGAGAGGGTCATCCAGAGAGAGAAGAGGGTCATCCAGAGAGAGAGAGGCAATTCAGAGAGAGGGTCAGCGAGAAAAGGGGTCAGCCAGAGAGAGAGAGGGTCATCCAGAGAGAGAGAGAGGGTCAGCCAGAGAGAGAGAGGGTCATCCAGAGAGAGAGAGGGTCATCCAGAGAGAGAGAGGGTCAGCCAGAGAGAGAGGGTCAGCCAGAGAGAGAGAGGGTCATCCAGAGAGAGAGAGGGTCATCCAGAGAGAGAGAGAGGGTCATCCAGAGAGAGAGAGAGGTCAGCCAGGAGAGCAGAGAGAGAGGGTCATCCAGAGAGAGAGAGGGTCATCCAGAGAGAGAGAGAGGGTCATCCAGAGAGAGAGAGAGGGTCATCCAGAGAGAGAGAGAGGGTCAGCAGGTCAGCCAGAGAGAGAGAGGGTCATCCAGAGAGAGAGAGGGTCAGCCAGAGAGAGAGAGGGTCATCCAGAGAGAGAGAGGGTCATCCAGAGAGAGAGAGAGGGTCATCCAGAGAGAGAGAGGGTCTCCAGAGGGTCATCCAGAGAGAGAGAGAGAGAGGGTCATCCAGAGAGAGAGAGGGTCATCCAGAGAGAGAGAGGGGTCAGCCAGAGAGAGAGATAGTCATCCAGAGAGAGAGGGTCATTCCAGAGAGAGAGAGGGTCAGCCAGAGAGAGAGAGGGTCAGCCAGGAGAGAGAGAGGGTCATCCAGAGAGAAGAGAGGGTCATCCAGAGAGAGAGAGGGTCATCCAGAGAGAGAGGGTCATCCAAGAGAGAGAGGGTCATCCAGAGAGAGAGAGGGTCATCCAGAGAGAGAGAGGGTCATCCAGAGAGAGAGAGAGGGTCATCCAGAGAGAGAGAGGGTCATCCAGAGAGAGAGAGGGTCATCCAGAGAGAGAGAGGGTCAGCCAGAGAGAGAGAGAGGGTCATCCAGAGAGAGAGAGGGTCATCCAGAGGGAGAGAGGTCATCCAGAGAGAGAGAGGGTCAGCCAGAGAGAGAGAGGGTCATCCAGAGAGAGAGAGGGTCATCCAGAGAGAGAGAGGGTCATCCAGAGAGAGAGAGGGTCAGCAGGTCAGCCAGAGAGAGAGAGGGTCATCCAGAGAGAGAGAGAGAGAGGGTCAGCCAGAGAGAGAGAGGGTCAGCCAGAGAGAGAGAGGGTCATCCAGAGAGAGAGAGGGTCATCCAGAGAGAGAGGGGTCAGCCAGAGAGAGAGGGTCATCCAGAGAGAGAGAGGGTCAGCCAGAGAGAGAGAGGGTCAACCAGAGAGAGAGAGGGTCATCCAGAGAGAGAGGGAGGGTCATCCAGAGAGAGAGAGAGGGTCATCCAGAGAGAGAGAGAGGGTCATCCAGAGAGAGAGAGGGTCATCCAGAGAGAGAGAGGGTCAGCCAGAGAGAGAGAGGGTCAGCCAGAGAGAGAGAGGGTCATCCAGAGAGAGAGAGGGTCATCCGAGAGAGAGAGAAGGGTCACCAAGAGTTCATCCAGAGAGAGAGAGAGGGTCAGCCAGAGAGAGAGAGGGTCATCCAGAGAGAGAGAGGGTCATCCAGAGAGAGAGAGGGTCATCCAGAGAGAGAGAGAGGGTCATCCAGAGAGAGAGAGAGGGTCATCCAGAGAGAGAGAGAGAGGGTCAGCAGGTCAGCCAGAGAGAGAGAGGGTCATCCAGAGAGAGAGAGGGTCATCCAGAGAGAGAGAGAGGGTCATCCAGAGAGAGAGAGAGAGAGGGTCAGCAGGTCAGCCAGAGAGAGAGAGGGTCATCCAGAGAGAGAGAGGGTCAGCCAGAGAGAGAGAGGGTCATCCAGAGAGAGAGAGGGTCAGCCAGAGAGAGAGAGAGGGTCATCCAGAGAGAGAGAGAGGGTCATCCAGAGAGAGAGAGAGAGGGTCATCCAGAGAGAAGAGAGGGTCATCCAGAGAGAGAGAGAGGGTCATCCAGAGAGAGAGAGGGTCATCCAGAGAGAGAGAGGGTCATTCAGAGAGAGAGGGTCATCCAGAGAGAGAGAGGGTCATCCAGAGAGAGAGAGGGTCATCCAGAGAGAGAGAGAGGGTCATCCAGAGAGAGAGAGGGTCATCCAGAGAGAGAGAGGGTCATCCAGAGAGAGAGAGAGGGTCATCCAGAGAGAGAGAGGGTCAGCCAGAGAGAGAGAGGGTCATCCAGAGAGAGAGAGGGTCATCCAGAGAGAGAGAGAGGGTCATCCAGAGAGAGAGAGATGGTCAGCCAGAGAGAGAGAGGGTCATCCAGAGAGAGAGAGGGTCATCCAGAGAGAGAGGGTCATCCAGAGAGAGAGAGGGTCATCCAGAGAGAGAGAGGGTCATCCAGAGAGAGAGAGAGAGAGAGGGTCAGCAGGTCAGCCAGAGAGAGAGAGGGTCAGCCAAGAGAGAGGGTCATCCAGAGAGAGAGAGAGGGTCAGCCAGAGAGAGAGAGGGTCATCCAGAGAGAGAGAGAGGTCATCCAGAGAGAGAGAGAGGGTCATCCAGAGAGAGAGAGAGAGGGTCATCCAGAGAGAGAGAGAGAGGGTCATCCAGAGAGAGAGAGGGTCATCCAGGAGAGAGAGAGGGTCATCCAGGAGAGAGAGAGAGGGTCATCCAGAGAGAGAGAGGGTCATCCAGAGAGAGAGAGGGTCATCCAGAGAGAGAAAGGGTCATCCAGAGAGAGAGAGGGTCATCCAGAGGAGAGAGAGGGTCATCCAGAGGAGAGAGAGAGGGTCATCCAGAGAGAGAGAGGGTCAGCCAGAGAGAGAGAGGGTCATCCAGAGAGAGAGAGGGTCATCCAGAGAGAGAGAGGGTCATCCAGAGAGAGAGAGGGTCATCCAGAGAGAGAGAGGGTCATCCAGAGAGAGAGAGGGTCATCCAGAGAGAGAGAGGGTCATCCAGAGAGAGAGAGAGGGTCATCCAGAGAGAGAGAGAGGGTCAGCCAGAGAGAGAGGGTCATCCAGAGAGAGAGTGGGTCATCCAGAGAGAGAGAGGGTCAGCCAGAGAGAGAGCCAGAGAGAGAGAGGGTCATCCAGAGAGAGAGAGGGTCAGCCAGAGAGAGAGAGGGTCATCCAGAGAGAGAGAGGGTCATCCAGAGAGAGAGAGAGGGTCATCCAGAGGAAGAGAGATGGTCAGCCAGAGAGAGAGAGGGTCATCCAGAGAGAGAGAGGGTCATCCAGAGAGAGAGAGGGTCATCCAGAGAGAGAGAGAGGGTCATCCAGAGAGAGAGAGGGTCATCCAGAGAGAAGAGAGAGGGTCAGCAGGTCAGCCAGAGAGAGAGGGTCAGCCAGAGAGAGAGAGGGTCATCCGAGAGAGAGAGAGGGTCAGCCAGAGAGAGAGAGGGTCATCCAAGAGAGAGAAGGTCATCCAGAGAGAGAGAGGGTCATCCAGAGAGAGAGAGAGAGAGGGTCATCCAGAGAGGAGAGAGAGGGTCATCCAGAGAGAGAGAGGGTCATCCAGAGAGAGAAGAGGGTCATCCAGAGAGAGAGAGAGGGTCATCCAGAGAGAGAGAGGGTCATCCAGAGAGAGAGAGAGGGTCATCCAGAGAGAGAAGGGTCATCCAGAGAGAGAGAGGGTCATCCAGAGAGAGAGAGGGTCATCCAGAGAGAGAGAGGGTCATCCAGAGAGAGAGAGGGTCAGCCAGAAGAGAGAGGGTCATCCAGAGAGAGAGAGAGGGTCGAGAGGAGGATCCAGAGAGAGAGAGGGTCATCCAGAGAGAGAGAGGGTCATCCAGAGAGAGAGAGGGTCATCCAGAGAGAGAGAGGGTCATCCAGAGAGAGAGAGGGTCATCCAGAGAGAGAGAGGGTCATCCAGAGAGAGAAGAGAGAGAGAGAGGGTCAGCAGATCAGCCAGAGAGAGAGAGGGTCATCCAGAGAGAGAGAGGGTCATCCAGAGAGAGAGAGGGTCATCCAGAGAGAGAGAGGGTCAGCCAGAGAGAGTGCCAGAGCCAGAGAGAGGGTCATCCAGAGAGAGAGAGGGTCAGCCAGAGAGAGAGAGGGTCATCCAGAGAGAGAGAGGGTCATCCAGAGAGAGAGAGAGGGTCATCCAGAGAGAGAGAGGGTCATCCAGAGAGAGAGAGAGGGTCATCCAGAGAGAGAGAGGGTCATCCAGAGAGAGAGAGGGTCATCCAAGAGAGAGAGAGGGTCATCCAGAGAGAGAGAGAGGGTCATCCAGAGAGAGAGAGAGGGTCAGCAGGTCAGCCAGAGAGAGAGGGGTCAGCCAGAGAGAGAGAGGGTCATCCAGAGAGAGAGAGGGTCATCCAGAGAGAGAGAGAGAGGGTCAGCCAGAGAGAGAGAGGGTCATCCAGAGAGAGAGAGGGTCATCCAGAGAGAGAGAGAGGGTAATCCAGAGAGAGAGAGGGTCATCCAGAGAGAGAGAGGGTCATCCAGAGAGAGAGAGGGTCATCCAGAGAGAGAGAGGGTCATCCAGAGAGAGAGAGGGTCATCCAGAGAGAGAGAGAGAGGTCATCCAGAGAGAGAGAGGGTCATTCAGAGAGAGAGAGAGGGTCAGCCAGAGAGAGAGAGGGTCATCCAGAGAGAGAGAGAGGGTCATCCAGAGAGAGAGAGGGTCATTCAGAGAGAGAGAGAGGGTCAGCCAGAGAGAGAGAGGGTCATCCAGAGAGAGAGAGGGTCATCCAGAGAGAGAGAGGGTCACCCAGAGAGAGAGAGGGTCATCCAGAGAGAGAGAGGGTCATCCAGAGAGAGAGAGAGAGAGGGTCATCCAGAGAGAGAGAGGGTCAGCCAGAGAGAGAGAGGGTCATCCAGAGAGAGAGAGGGTCATCCAGAGAGAGAGAGGGTCATCCAGAGAGAGAGGGTCATCCAGAGAGAGAGGGTCATCCAGAGAGAGAGAGGGTCATCCAGAGAGAGAGAGGGTCATCCAGAGAGAGGACAGAAGAGAGAGAGGGTCAGCCAGAGAGAGAGAGGGTCATCCAGAGAGAGAGAGGGTCATCCAGAGAGAGAGGGTCATCCAGAGAGAGAGAGAGGGTCATCCAGAGAGAGAGAGGGTCATCCAGAGAGAGAGAGAGAGGGTACAGAGGTCAGCCAGAGAGAGAGAGGGTCATCCAGAGAGAGAGAGGGTCATCCAGAGAGAGAGAGGGTCATCCAGAGAGAGAGAGGGTCATCCAGAGAGAGAGAGAGGGTCATCCAGAGAGAGAGAAAGAGAGGGTCATCCAGAGAGAGAGAGAGGGTCAGCAGGTCAGCCAGAGAGAGAGAGGGTCAGCCAGAGAGAGAGAGGGTCATCCAGAGAGAGAGAGGGTCATCCAGAGAGGAGAGAGAGGGTCAGCCAGAGAGAGAGAGGGTCATCCAGAGAGAGAGAGGGTCATCCAGAGAGAGAGAGAGGGTAATCCAGAGAGAGAGAGGGTCATCCAGAGAGAGAGAGGGTCATCCAGAGAGAGAGAGGGTCATCCAGAGAGAGAGAGGGTCATCCAGAGAGAGAGAGGGTCATCCAGAGAGAGAGAGGGTCATCCAGAGAGAGAGGGTCATTCAAGAGAGAGAGAGGGTCAGCCAGAGAGAGAGAGGGTCATCCAAGAGAGAGAGAGGGTGGCATCCAGAGAGAGAGAGGGTCATTCAGAGAGAGAGAGAGGGTCAGCCAGAGAGAGAGAGGGTCATCCAGAGAGAGAGAGGGTCATCCAGGAGAGAGAGAGAGGAGGTCATCCAGAGAGAGAGAGGGTCATCCAGAGAGAGAGGGTCATCCAGAGAGAGAGGAGGGTCATCCAGAGAGAGAGAGGGTCATCCAGAGAGAGAGAGGGTCATCCAGAGAGAGAGGGTCATCCAGAGAGAGAGACGGGTCATCCAGAGAGAGAGGTCAGCCAGAGAGAGAGGGTCAGCCAGAGAGAGAGAGGGTCATCCAGAGAGCAGAGAGGGTCATCCAGAGAGAGAGAGGGTCATCCAGAGAGAGAGAGGGTCATCCAGAGAGAGAGAGGGTCATCCAGAGAGAGAGAGGGTCATCCAGAGAGAGAGAGGGTCAGCCCAGAGAGAGAGAGAGAGGGTCAGCCAGAGAGAGAGGGTCAGCCAGAGAGAGAGAGGGTCATCCAGAGAGAGAGAGGGTCATCCAGAGAGAGAGAGGGTCATCCAGAGAGAGAGGGTCAGCCAGAGAGAGAGAGGGTCAGCCAGAGAGAGAGAGGGTCATCCAGAGAGAGAGAAAGGGTCATCCAGAGAGAGAGAGGGTCATCCAGAGAGAGAGAGGGTCAGCCAGAGAGAGAGAGGGTCATCCAGAGAGAGAGAGGGTCAGCCAGAGAGAGAGAGGGTCATCCAGAGAGAGAGAGAGGGTCATCCAGAGAGAGAGAGGGTCATCCAGAGAGAGAGAGAGAGAGAGGGTCATCCAGAGAGAGAGAGGGTCAGCCAGAGAGAGAGAGGGTCATCCAGAGAGAGAGAGGGTCATCCAGAGAGAGAGAGGGTCATCCAGAGAGAGAGGGTCATCCAGAGAGAGAGAGGGTCATCCAGAGAGAGAGAGGGTCATCCAGAGAGAGAGAGGGTCAGCCAGAGAGAGAGAGGGTCATCCAGAGAGAGAGAGAGGGTCATCCAGAGAGAGAGAGGGTCATTCAGAGAGAGAGAGAGGGTCAGCCAGAGAGAGAGAGGGTCATCCAGAGAGAGAGAGGGTCATCCAGAGAGAGAGAGGGTCATCCAGAGAGAGAGAGAGGGTCATCCAGAGAGAGAGAGGGTCATCCAGAGAGAGAGAGAGAGAGAGGGTCATCCAGAGAGAGAGAGGGTCAGCCAGAGAGAGAGAGGGTCATCCAGAGAGAGAGAGGGTCATCCAGAGAGAGAGAGGGTCATCCAGAGAGAGAGGGTCATCCAGAGAGAGAGAGGGTCATCCAGAGAGAGAGAGGGTCATCCAGAGAGAGAGAGAGGGTCATCCAGAGAGAGAGAGAGAGGGTCAGCCAGAGAGAGAGAGGGTCATCCAGAGAGAGAGAGGGTCATCCAGAGAGAGAGAGGGTCATCCAGAGAGAGAGAGAGGGTCATCCAGAGAGAGAGAGAGGGTCATCCAGAGAGAGAGAGAGAGGGTCAGCAGGTCAGCCAGAGAGAGAGAGGGTCATCCAGAGAGAGAGAGGGTCATCCAGAGAGAGAGAGGGTCATCCAGAGAGAGAGAGAGGGTCATCCAGAGAGAGAGAGAGGGTCATCCAGAGAGAGAGAGAGAGAGGGTCATCCAGAGAGAGAGAGAGGGTCAGCAGGTCAGCCAGAGAGAGAGAGGGTCAGCCAGAGAGAGAGAGGGTCATCCAGAGAGAGAGAGGGTCATCCAGAGAGAGAGAGAGAGGGTCAGCCAGAGAGAGAGAGGGTCATCCAGAGAGAGAGAGGGTCATCCAGAGAGAGAGAGAGGGTAATCCAGAGAGAGAGAGGGTCATCCAGAGAGAGAGAGGGTCATCCAGAGAGAGAGAGGGTCATCCAGAGAGAGAGAGGGTCATCCAGAGAGAGAGAGGGTCATCCAGAGAGAGAGAGAGGGTCATCCAGAGAGAGAGAGGGTCATTCAGAGAGAGAGAGAGGGTCAGCCAGAGAGAGAGAGGGTCATCCAGAGAGAGAGAGAGGGTCATCCAGAGAGAGAGAGGGTCATTCAGAGAGAGAGAGAGGGTCAGCCAGAGAGAGAGAGGGTCATCCAGAGAGAGAGAGGGTCATCCAGAGAGAGAGAGGGTCATCCAGAGAGAGAGAGGGTCATCCAGAGAGAGAGAGGGTCATCCAGAGAGAGAGAGAGGGTCATCCAGAGAGAGAGAGGGTCAGCCAGAGAGAGAGAGGGTCATCCAGAGAGAGAGAGGGTCATCCAGAGAGAGAGACGGTCATCCAGAGAGAGAGGGTCAGCCAGAGAGAGAGAGGGTCAGCCAGACAGAGAGAGGGTCATCCAGAGAGAGAGAGAGGGTCATCCAGAGAGAGAGAGGGTCATCCAGAGAGAGAGAGGGTCATCCAGAGAGAGAGAGGGTCATCCAGAGAGAGAGAGGGTCATCCAGAGAGAGAGAGGGTCAGCCAGAGAGAGAGAGGGTCAGCCAGAGAGAGAGAGGGTCAGCCAGAGAGAGAGAGAGGGTCATCCAGAGAGAGAGAGGGTCATCCAGAGAGAGAGAGGGTCATCCAGAGAGAGAGAGGGTCATCCAGAGAGAGAGGGTCAGCCAGAGAGAGAGAGGGTCAGCCAGAGAGAGAGAGGGTCATCCAGAGAGAGAGAAAGGGTCATCCAGAGAGAGAGAGGGTCATCCAGAGAGAGAGAGGGTCAGCCAGAGAGAGAGAGGGTCATCCAGAGAGAGAGAGGGTCAGCCAGAGAGAGAGAGGGTCATCCAGAGAGAGAGAGAGGGTCATCCAGAGAGAGAGAGGGTCATGCAGAGAGAGAGAGGGTCATCCAGAGAGAGAGAGGGTCAGCCAGAGAGAGAGGGTCAGCCAGAGAGAGAGAGGGTCAGCCAGAGAGAGAGAGGGTCAGCCAGAGAGAGAGAGGGTCATCCAGAGAGAGAGAGAGGGTCATCCAGAGAGAGAGAGGGTCATCCAGAGAGAGAGAGAGAGGGTCATCCAGAGAGAGAGAGGGTCAGCCAGAGAGAGAGGGTCAGCCAGAGAGAGAGGGTCAGCCAGAGAGAGAGAGGGTCAGCCAAAGAGAGAGAGGGTCAGCCAGAGAGAGAGAGAGGGTCATGCAGAGAGAGAGAGGGTCATCCAGAGAGAGAGAGGGTCATCCAGAGAGAGAGAGGGTCATCCAGAGAGAGAGAAGAGAGAGAGGGTCAGCCAGAGAGAGAGAGGGTCATCCAGAGAGAGAGAGAGAGAGGGTCATCCAGAGAGAGAGAGGGTCATCCAGAGAGAGAGAGGGTCATCCAGAGAGAGAGAGGGTCAGCCAGAGAGAGAGAGGATCAGCCAGAGAGAGAGAGGGTCATCCAGAGAGAGAGAGGGTCATCCAGAGAGAGAGAGGGGGTCAGCCAGAGAGAGAGAGAGGGTCAGCCAGTGAGAGAGAGGGTCATCCAGAGAGAGAGAGAGGGTCAGCCAGAGAGAGAGAGGGTCATCCAGAGAGAGAGAGGGTCATCCAGAGAGAGAGAGAGAGAGAGAGAGGGTCATCCAGAGAGAGAGAGGGTCAGCCAGAGAGAGAGAGAGGGTCATCCAGAGAGAGAGAGGGTCATCCAGAGAGAGAGAGGGTCATCCAGAGAGAGAGAGAGGGTCATCCAGAGAGAGAGGGTCAGCCAGAGAGAGAGAGGGTCATCCAGAGAGAGAGAGGGTAAGCCAGAGAGAGAGAGGGTCATCCAGAGAGAGAGAGAGGGTCAGCCAGAGAGAGAGAGGGTCAGCCAGAGAGAGAGAGAAGGTCAGCCAGAGAGAGAGAGGGTCATCCAGAGAGAGAGAGGGTCATCCAGAGAGAGAGAGGGTCATCCAGAGAGAGAGAGGGTCAGCGGGTCAGCTGCGCTGCGAGACCAAACGCCACCATCGGCCATGTGTCACACCAGTGACCGGGTGTTTCCTGTTGAAATCAACAGTGTTGAGGGGGGGGGGGGGGGGGGGATACTTGTCTCCTGGTACACTTAACAATGACTAACAGGAGCGCGGCTGGGTGGTGCAGCGGTCTAAGCGCTCATCACCAACGCGAGAGACACTGGTATCGAATCCGGCTGTCAGCGTTGCCTCCGGCTTGGCCGGCCGTCATACTGACACAATTGGCAGAGTCAGCGGGAGGGAAGCCGGTGGGGTGGTATTCTGGTTGTTGTAAACAGCGACCCCTACAGGTCGGTCAGGGCGCCTGCACAGCAAAGAAGGGATATGTTGAAGGTAGTGTGACCTCCCACGCGTTACACTTCACCAATGAGAGTCCGCTGGCAGGTGAAAAGAGGTTGCTGGCTGTCTCCTATGTGTGACGGAGGAAGCATCTGATAGACTTCAGGGCCCTCATTCATCAACGTGTCTTACGCACAGATTTGTGCTTACCCTGTGCGTACGATCATTTCTAAGCAAAGAGTGGGATTCATCAATTTCAACTTGAACTTGACTTTGTGCTTATGTCTACGCACAGCTCTGAGCACACTTAGCTGACGCCCAGTGGTAGAATATATTATTACAACAAGGAAATGAGCTTCTGTGCATTAGTTTCAACACTGGCGGAGCGCAGTCAGTCAGTAGCCTACACCCCGTATATTCCGATAACGCTATATAAACCATGCTGCATTCATTCTGAGAGAAAGATCTATTATTCCAAATGCTATTTATAGGGTTTTGACCATAATTACACTACTGTTGCTATTTTACAATGAACTATAATGAATTACGGTTCATACAGAACTTCTGTATGAACCTAATAAATGGAGCGGCACGGTGGTGTAGTGGTTAACACTGTCGCCTCACAGCAAGAAGGTCCAGGGTTCAATTCCCGCTTGGGGACCAGGTTTCCATGATGCCAGTTACCCAGGTGGGGTATCTCCCAGGCCTTTCTGTGTGGAGTTTGCATGTTCTCCCCGTGCTCGCAAGGGTTTCCCCCCCGATAAGATAAACCCAATGGAAAAACATGCACAACAACAAGATCGCTAACGCTGTGGCGTCCTTGACGAAGACGGACAGGAGCACTTGGATTGGTCCCCTGGCGCGGCTCACGTTGACGCCTGTCTGCTCCCGGCTGCCCTTGGGGGGGAAGGACGACGGGATGGGTTAATCGCAGATACGAATTGCATGCATGCATCGCATGTGTGCCAATTGATGACCTCGGAGCAGGTCCTAAATTATTATTAAATTATTATTAAATTATTATTATTATAGCTTCGTACAAGATGTAACCCATTCTGTAATGTCCTTGAACAGTCTTTGAAGAAAAACTAAATTCATTATTCTCTACCGTCTCTTCTGCTATTAGTCCAATGGTTTTGAGGCCTCGTCGTCAGCCAAAACCTTCCCTGTTAGCCGAAGCTAACGATGACATGGCATTCCCTTCCTCCCCGCAAGGTCTCTGATCAACGCGTCTGCTTGCCTCCGCATCGTCTCTTAATCTAACTTAACCCGGAAAAACTCACATCTCATAACGTGTTTTCCCTAGCAACGAGGCCCTGCACCCTCTTCTCGTTACTAAGTGACACGCTACCATGGCAACGGCTGGTCACCTTTAACAGACTAAATGTCTCTTTTCTCCCCATAGCTCTCTGACCAAACCTCCCCCCACCAGTGCATATCAGTTGTTGATCTTACCAACTTGCCGACGACCTTGGAGCCCAGCCCATGGCTCTATTAGCCTGTGGCTTCCCAGTCTAGCTTGAAAGCACACACCACTAATACTGTCCTCCTCATGTGAGATATAATAGCAGATGCTGTCATCTACAGATATTTACATTATATACACATTGAAAAACAAGGATTCCTTCAAGGTGGAGACTAGAGCTACCACAGATAGTAATACGTTATAAGAGTAAGTAATCCATACCATATATATATCCTAATTGTAACTGAGGGGTACAATTCCCTGACTGTATTGATAAGTATGGTATCATTAAACCACTACCGTCTTATGTACATTCCTACTGGCCATACAGTACACAGGTATCTAATGATGAACACTTCCCCACAATGACTCGGTTCCACACAAAGCTGTATTTAAGTTTTTATTAGCAGCAAAAGGTACATAATATACTTTACTTTACTTCACTTTGGATGCGCTTATAAGGCAAAGGAATGTGCGTAGGCAAATCAATAACGAATGTCCATTCTCATATTACGCAGGCGATAGTCATACAACCTGAATCTTAGGGAATTATATCTATGGTACACTAGTAATATAGCGGGAGATACTGGTAGGGTCCCCCCGGTTGTAAGCCAGCAAGGGTAGAGGATTTGTCGGTAGTAGAGTCTGGGTCAACGATGATAAGGAGACTCCGAGTACAGGAGACGGTGCAATAAGATCTTGATCCGCAGACGAATACAGCTGTTCTCCGTAGCATGTAGCTCCACATGGAAGAAAGCTAGCCGGCATCAGACTTCTGAGAGGCAGACTCGACGTGGCTCCTCACAGGTTAAATCCCACACACTTGTGGGTGTCGGCGATTCTCCGCTCCATTAATTACAGGACCAAAAGCAAATATAATCCAGCCGAAAAGGGCTATGCAGTCGTCGGTAGGTTATCCAGTGTACATAATCCACACGGTCCTCGTCTAGGGCCCCTCGGGTGAAAGCGCCATGGTAAGCAGCCCAGCCTGGATAAGCACTCTAGCTGATACGAGGAAACGTCGGTGATGCTGGTCACTGTAGAACGTTAGCCGCACGATACACTATACACAAATAGACTATTACTGACTTAATAGAATAGGTCGAACTCGACGGTACAGCGTTAAACTCTGACACTTCAGTTATTAATTCGCACGCGGTCTCAATGCTCTATTTGGGGCCAAACAGGCCATACTGCACCGCACGTCGTATCGTGGGTGAGGCTTCAACTTTAGTTACTAAGTGCTTCTGTATTCACCTGCACCGTATTTATACGCTTAGATGAACAAACTAGTACCAGCTTTATTCCTGTCTCATATCCTTGCGCAGTACCGTTCATGTCCAGGCATGTCCCCGGCGGTGACTTTGAACCTGACTTTGGAGGCATGGCCTTGGCGCCTGTGGACCGCTGTCCAATAGGAGAATGAAATATTATGGTCTGTACTAGGCTAAAGGGATATTCCGTGTATATGTACAAGGAATATACAAGGGATATCAAACGATATACAAATATTATGCAATATATATCAATCAATAAATATATATATTCGGTTTAATCTGATCCTTCGTAACACTAATAGTTACCTTATTACCATACTTGGCTGAAAATAAACTTTGCTGCCTGTTGTGAATGTGTTTTTCCCTGTAGGCTAATACATAAGTAGGCAGTTGAGCAAAGATTTGCAGTTGAGTAGGCTATATGTGCTGTGTTTTTATGTTTTTATGTCTTCCATCGAGGACCACCTTGGAAATAAGTGTTTTAATTAATGCTTTTAGGTGATATCCTCAGGAATACAAATTGGTCAAGATAATTAGTTTTTATGATGTCTTTTTAATTTCCAAATCTAATCAAATCAAAAAAGCAGTTTTTGCAGTTGAGCTACAGGTGTTGTATATTATACAGCTTTTTCGTGCATCTTTATCAAGGGAACCCTTATCCTAATGATATTTTAAATAATATTATGATGATACGATATGGACCAAGGTAAGGTCACTCACAGCAACGTGGGCTTAGCTTAGCCAACGCGATGCTGACAAAATAACGTTAGCTAGTTAACTGCATTAGCTACAAAAATAATGCCAATAGCTTATGCTGCACTATTTGACATTGACTGACTGAGAGACCACCAGCAATAGTTGACGGTCTCACTTTATGATAGCGTTATTACGAGTATGTTATCATTCATATTATTATCGACATTAATTGAATTAATCATCATGGCATGGCACACACACTCCCGCTCACTCTGTCCCTTGGCCCTGTCAAGCTCACATGCCTGCTCCCCTGCCTGTGTCTGCTCCTCTGTGTCTGCTTCTCAGCCCGGCAGTGGGCCACCTGAGGCCAGGGCCGGACTGGGGAAATAATTCATACCGGGAAATATAGCGCGAAATATAGCCCCAATAAGGCCACTTTTTAAGCGGGGGTCTGGGGGTCCCCCACCAGGAAATGTTTTGTTACAAAGACTTAATTTCCTGCATTCTGGTGAATTTTAGTGCATGTGAATCACAAACTAATGAGCCAACAATTGCTTAGTACAATGTACTGTTATGAACCTCAAATAAAACTGTTGTGGCACTAGCAATGCTACTCTCTCCACCTTCAAAAAGAAAAAAAGCAAGAGCACAACATATTTTTCTATTTACTATTATAATACAGTTAACCACTCTCTCCACCTATTCAAACAGAGCAAGAGCACAATATTATTCACTTTACTGATGCACTACCCATCAACAGTTAAAATAGCCCTTTACACAAACATTAAATAACAGACCTTTCATTACAATACTATAATAACAGTAGCCACTGCCAGAATAGTGACACATGTATTGCGTGTGGTGAGCACATGCATGCATGCACAACGAAAACAGAAGATTGCGTTGTCTCAATCATTTTAACTATAAAATGAGCTCAAAGTATGAGCTCACTGACTGAAATTTCCAACAAAAAGCATCAATTGTCAAATAATATTGATTTCCATTCGCCGCCTCTGCTGTCAATCAGTTGTATCGCCTGGTCCCGCCTCCACCAATCACAAGCGGCAGCACGGCTCCATTGTGTGTGTGATCCGCGTGAGGGAGAGAGTCAGATAGTTCTCCAACTCTGTCGCAGACACTGAAATCCTGGTTGTTCCCCACCCACCTAGGTTATCTAACTATTGCGCCGCACTGCCGCAACAACTAGAAACAATGGCCTGACAAAAAATAAATAAAAAATATTATAATAAAAAGAAATTAGATTTTATTTTATTTTTTTTATTTTTTTTAATCTGTGCAGGCCAGGCCACCGGGAAAACTCCCGGTGCTCCTGATGGCCTGCCTGAGGCTGTTGCTGCACTACTGTGGATGACGACGTTGAAGCTGCAGCAAACATTTCTGTTATTTTAGTACATTTTGCAGCATCCGCCTCTAGATTTCATGCAATTTCTCTGCACCGCCCTTACGCTTCTTCTGTTATCAAATTTGTTTTCGCTCTGAGCGGCATCTGTTCTTAAACGAGAAACAGGTGAGAGAGAAGGGGGGGGGGGGGGACTTAGTAAGAGATGTGATTGGGCCAGCCCAGTCAGTAGTACCAATGGGCCGCTGTTCCAGCCTAGTAGTGGGCCGGTCGTTGACCAAACTTTTTTATAAAAAAAAAAAAAAATGTAATCAAATTATAATGGCCCAAAGATGCATTGGCCCACTGGGAAAATGCCAGGTATGCCAGATGGCCAGTCCAGGCATGCAGCGCATGGAATAATACAACTTTACAGCATTTATACTGAAGGAAATGTCCATGATACACCATTTCATGGAGCTTAAAGGTCCCATGCATTGCTATTCCTTGCACTATTTGGGCAACTTTACACAATTCCTGTGAGTCTATGGAACACATCTGTAAAGTTTATTTTCCAAAAAATGCATTGTTTTATATTTTTAATCAAGTACTCAAAAGCAAAAATTTTCGACCTCAGGATTTCATGCTGTTTGTGCTGGGCTCCGCCCATAACAGTCTGCGACTGGCAGACAGAGAGAGAGATAGAGAGATTGATGGGGATACTAATTAATTTCACCGGGGGGGGGGGGGCATAATCCCACGGGACAATGCATTGGTAACTTGTTTCAAATGACAATATATACCTCTGTGAATATTATTGCACGGATCGGAATACGGGCGTGCGCGTGGGAGCGTGCGCAAAGATATTTTGACAGTGATATTGTTAGGGTTTGAAACCGACCTCAAACGCACGGCACAGACAGGTAGTTCAGAGTTAGCCAAATACTAGGGCGTATTTATTTACAGAGTCAAAAAGGAGTCAAGTAACAATTTCGAAACAAAAAGGGAGACTGCCTTCGGCAGAGTTATCTGCGGCTCTGCAGATCCTCTTGGTGTTAGAGGTGGGGAATCGGTGTTGACGCCGTAGCGGCTCTGCAGATACTCCCAGCTTCAACTCGAGGTGGAAATGGAGAGAGAGAGAGAGAGATCAATAACAGTCCAACATAACACAGAGGCAGTGCGGTTCCCTCCTCCCTTAGCTGAGTCCAGAACAAACAAAAAACGATAATCTTCAGTGTTCTCCACAACACACAATTTAGCTGAGTTCAGTGCAAACAAAAACGATACTCTTCAGTGTCTCTTCTAAACACACAATTCAGCTGAGTCCAGTGCAAGCAAAAATGATACTCTTCAGTGTCTCCTTTAAACACACAATTTAGCTGAGTCCAGTGCAAGCAAAAATGATACTCTTCAGTGTTCTTCAAACACACAAAACAGAATAATCCAAAAAGGGTTTGGTTCCAACTCACCAAAGCGCAAACGCGTAAAGCGGGTAAACGAGGCGCAGCTCCAAACGGGGGAACAAGGTTTTCACCAGCGGTAATCCACAGATGTCCTGGAGGGAAAGTAGACGAGGCACAGCAACGGGGGGACACAGGCAGAAGCAGAAGTATTCAAAGCAGTAGTACTCAAAACGACCCGACAACGATTGAAAGAAGGTCCCAGTATATGAAGCCTCTGGAGCGCTGATTAGAACACACATCAGGTGCGTGATGGTAATTGGTACTTGACCTAGAAGTGTGCGTTCGGCAACGGACCAATCCTCACAGTACCCCCCCCCTCCACGGGAGCCACCCGGCGACCCAACCGACCTCGGCTAGCCCGGATGGGACCGAAGGAAGCCGGTGATCAGGGGCACCGGAGAGGGGGACAGAGACAGAGGCCCGGAGGGGGAGCTGGAGACGGGGACAAAAGGGGAACCCCGGGGCAAAGGACTGGCCGGCGCCTGAAGACACTGGGCATGACAGGAGGGGCTCCACCCCCTGATGGTGCCGGAGGACCAGGCGATGTGGGGCTCATGCAGTGCGAGCCAGGGCCGACCCAGGACTACCGGGACAAGAGGGGATCTGGTAATGAAAAACTGGAGTCTCTCAATGTGGTTACCAGCCACGGTGAGGAGGACAGGACAGGTGCGTTGAGTGATGTCAGCCAGGCGGCGATGATCCAGCGCGAAGACCTCCAAGGGCCTCTCGAGGTCCTCAAGTGGAATGTTGGCCCGGGTGGCAAACTCAACGCCCAGGAAACTCCCATCAGCACCAGAGTCAATGAGTGCACCCACCGTCGCCCGCTGGTCCGCCCAGGCTAGGGTGACACTCGTCAGACGGTTAGGTGGTGCACGGGTGGGGGAACAGGAAAAACGGCTCACCAGGATCTCCCGGGGTCCCGGCGAGCCTGGTCCTCTTGGCCGGGTAGGGCAATTGGAGACACGGTGTCCATCCCGGCCGCAGTAGAGGCAAAGGCCGGACCTGAGCCTGGACTCCCGTTCAGCCGGGCTAAGGCGGGTGCGTCCCAGCTGCATGGGTTCCTCCTTGGTCACAGCCCGGGAGGCAAAAAACCCACCAGTCACGGAGGGGGCAGGACGGTCAGCAGAACGGTCCCGAGGACGGGGGGTCTGGGGAACGTCTGGGGGTCCTAGTCCTGCTCGCTCACGCCCTCTCTCCCGGAGGCGTCCGTCGATGCGGATAGCGAGGCTGATCAGGCCCTCAAGAGAATCGGGATCCTCTTGGGTCGCGAGCTGGTCCCTTACTGCGTCGTTGAGCCCCCTCAGGAAGGTGAGACGAAGCGTTCGCTCATTCTCTGCTGTCTGTCGCACCCTGTCGCACCCTCTGTTTGAGGAAGTAATTACATTGCTCTGTTGTTGAGCGAATTGTGGGCGGTGACTACAACCAGGGCCCTATTCCCCGTACCTGGTTCAACTAAGTCGATCAAGAGTCCCATTATCCAGATTCAATTAACCCGATGTTTGAATCCGGGATTTTCCTGTTCCTCGAAGGTGGATTCAGTCTCGTTCATTTGAACCAGACTTGAGACTCAGGATAATTGCGCGCGCCCGCCTCAGCTGAAAAGACAGCAAGTGTCGATAGCAGAAATCCTGATTTTCTAACGGCATTGATTGATTGATTTAAAACTTTATTAACAGATTGCAGAATGGGTACAATGCAGTACCCGCCGACAAGTTAAATGCATAATCTATAGGCTAATTTTAAATCCCTCATTACCCCAATCAATCAGATTATATTTCTTTAAACGTGCCTGCTCCCTGCTGGCAGTATAGGCTTATGGAATGAATAATCAAATGAGATCTTGCTAGCGAAAATAATTAGTTCAGCTCTTTCAGAATAACGATAAAAACAAGCCCAAATAGTATATCTAATTGATACGAATTATATTATGAGGATATCTGTATGTGCTTAGGTATTATGTACTATATAAATACATGGTTTCCAAAGAGAGGCTTGGAGGGAGGCTTGCAGTTACACTATTAATTAGGTTTTAATCTGTTTCGGACCTAATCCATACATGCATTGAATTGATTACCATTTGGTTTATACCAGTGACACCTCATGTTCATCATCAGATAACAGTGCTTGAAAAGAGAAATGCATTTTCTCAAATTCATTCATCAAAAACGTCAAAGGCTCATTCAATTTATCAAGTCACGTCACGTCATCAAATCCATCAAACAGCGCATCTCCTCATATATTTTAATCCCAGTTACAATATCACAATAACGTGACACTGTCACAGTGATACAATTAAATACTGCACAGATTCAGATTCCTCATAATTCATATCCACAATCCGCGAATGAATGAAACGCATCCGGGTGCTCCGTTAAGCAAATACACAGCGAAGAATATTAAACTAATCAGAGCCAAACACCCGATAGGTTTCATTCATTAAAAATATCCCAGCGGGATTCACATTTGCAATGATCCGTTTAGTCCATTATTAAAATAACTGTGTGTGTCGCGACTCGCGAGCGCCGTATCCGTATAAATATGACGTGCATTATATAGGACAAAGTAAATTCATAGGCTGAATATGATTTATTATCAGCGTTACTGCAGACATATTTTACATTTCAAACGAAGCACAAAAACATAATTCAGAATGGCATAATGGGATCTAGACTGTGAGAAATATTTCAGGAAGGGAGCTGGGATTTCTTTGCGGGGGCGTGGCCATAGTTCATCCAGCTAACTGAACTTAACCCTGCCCTCGACCAGGTTCAAACGTTTTGATCTGTTGTCATAGTGATTTAGACAATTGAGCGTCGGGGAATGGAAAGGTCTGGCTTAAGTCAAGCTATGCTGAAAATTATCCGGCTAACTCAGTTAGCCAGGTACGGGGAACGGGGCCCAGTAGTATTCACGTCAGCAAAACAGTCAAATCAGAATGGCTTAGGAAGGGAAGGAAGTGAGGGAAGATCTCGTGAACTCGAGACTAGACTGATTATGATAATTAGAGACACAGACCACATTGGTATAATCCCCCATTGCTAGGAAACAATGCTAAACACTGGAAAAGCCATTTATAATGCATGGGACCTTTAAATTAACACAAAACAAGGATTCAATGTCCCTGATGACATTCACTCTCAATAGCTGTCAACCTAAAATGTGTGCAAAGTTTAGAGTTTTTGGATGTGTTGTGAGATTATGGGCAAAATAAATCTGCATTCTTTTTTGGTGAAGTGCCCCTTTAATTATGTGTCTCCAGGTGCATCAGTCACGTTAGGGGGAGTGTGCAGGGTCGCACAAGGTCCTTGAAGTGCTTAAAGTGCTTGATTTTTTATCAAAAAAAGTCAAGGCCTGGAATTCCTTGAAAACAGCCCATTTTTTAACAAGGTACTTAACATTTCTTGGAATTCAAATCAACCATTTGCAACCATAAAATTGTTCTGAATCATTAAATGGAATTTCTTTTATTTAAAGTGTAACTAAGATAAGATAAGATATTCCTTTATTGATCCCCTTGGGGAAATTCAGGCATCATAGCAGCATGGGGGAAGGGGGGGGGGGGGGTGGTACAGGTAGTAAAAACAACACAAGCAGTGTAAACAAATAGGTCAATATAATTTACTATCCAACTAGCTGAAAAAAATATTCACAGTATTCACAGTGTCACATAAGGTGCCATATGCATAAGGTAGTGTTATAATTTACTATCTACTGAGTATACATTATTCACAGTATCCACTGAAATATACATTATTCACAGTATCACAGTATCCACATAAGGTGCAGTATGCCTAAGACATACTGCACCTTATGACCTGGGTTCCTATAAGTCCCAGGTCAATGTCTGGCAGCAGTCGCTGCCCCCTGTTGTGGAGCCTGGAGGCCGCTAGTCGCTGCCCCCTGTTGTGGAGCCTGATGGCCGCTGGTATGAAGGACTGTCCGAGGCGGTTAGTTGAGTGTCGGGGGGTATGAGTCTGTGGCTGAACGAGCTTCTCATCTTGACTAGCTCGTCGTAGAGGGGGTGGTAGGGGTTCTCCATGATGGCAGCCAGCTTCCTTCTCATCCCCCTCTCTGCCATCACCTCTAGTCTAGGTAGATCGACTCCCACCACGGAGCTAGCCTTCCTCACCAGCTTGTTGAGCTTGTTGGTGTCCCTTGAGTTGATGTAGCCTCCCCAGCATGCCACAGCATAGAAGAGGACGCTGGCCACTACAGAGTGGTAAAATGACTGCAGCAGTCTGTTGCACACGTTGAAGGACCAGAGTCTCCTCAGGAAGAACAGCCTGCTCTGTCCCTTCCTGTAGAGGGCCTCTGTGTTATCCGACCAGTCCAGTTTATTGTTCAGGTGTACCCCAAGGAACTTATATGAGTCCACCACCTCCACCTCCACCCCTCGGATGGTGATGGGAATCGGGGGGGGCCTCTTCTTGCCCTTCCGGAAGTCCACCACCAGCTCCTTGGTCTTACTGGTGTTGAGTTGGAGGTGGTTGCTGTCGCTCCACCCCACGAAGCTCTCCACCAGGGCTCTGTACTCCTCCTCATCATCATCGTCGGTGATGTAGCTTACGATGGAGAACTGAGAACGTCTGAGAACTTCTGCAGGTGGCACCCGCTTGAGTTGTGGCAGAAGTCTGAGGTGTAGAGGGTGAAGAGGAAGGGTGACAGCACAGTTCCTTGGGGGGCGCCGGTGTTTCTCACCAGTACGTCAGACTGACTGTCCTTTAGTCTGATGTACTGCGGCCTCTCAGTGAGGTAGTCCTTGATCCAGGCCACCAAGCCGTGCTCCAGCTGCATCGCGGAGAGCTTCTCCGCTAGCAGTGACGGCTGGATGGTGTTGAAGGCGCTGGAGAAATCAAAGAACATAATCCTCACTGAGCTAACTAATTGTCGGAAATTGGTTTTAAGCCATACATATTGTATCCGATTTTCTTTTCAATAAAAAACAGCATTTAAAAGTGAATTGTATCCCTTTAAATGCCCTTTTAAAATGAAAAATAGTGCTTGGAAAAGTACTTGAACGTCCTTGAATTTCATTTTGCAATGTGTGTGAGAACCCTGGGAGTGTGGCAAGTTTGTGTTCATGCACTGGCATTTCACATTCATTGAAAGGCCAGAGAGAGAGAGAGAGAGAGGTGTGAATTCAGAACCAGAAAGGTCTTTATTGCCAAGTAGTTTTCACATACAATGAATTTGCTTTGGTCGTTTTCGGTGTGCGACATTAATGGACAGACAATAACGGAGATAATAAAATAAAAAGCTGGAATAAAATAAAATGGATTATGAACTAAATTAAGATAGAAGCACAATAGAATAGAATTTAATGATTAACAAAAAATAGGCCAGGGCTGTACAACTGTAAACAATTAAAAGGTGGAATAAAATAAAATGGGATATAAACTATTATTACTATTATATCAAATAGAAGCACAATAGAATATAGTATACTATTAAGTAAACATTTTAATAAAAATAGGCCAGGGCCTGTACACTGTGGTCAATTATATACACTAATTATAATAAAATAACAGTACAGTGGGCTGTGCAATTGGGCAGTTATGTGCAAAAAGTATGAAAAAAAACCTTTACTCTCTCTCTGTCGAACTAAACCCTCGTTCTGAGCAGGCTGCAGGTGTTTTCAGAAATCAAACAAGACAATCAAATGATTGTGATATCCTCGCCTCGCCACGCCACGCCGCTCGCTCCAGTTCAAACCAGACTCTGTCGCTTCCCCCACCAAGTGAGAGAAAAAAAGAATCAATTGGAAGTCAGTCATTTTCAATTCAAATCTGCTCTCAGAGGACGGGGCGACTAGCATACAGAGTACAGACAACGGCAGGTTGGTTCAGATACATGAGTACGGTATTCATATACAACAAGGTACAATTAAAATAAGGGCCCACAAGACAACAGTGACATAACATGCTTTGATAGATAGACACAGACAGACAGGTAGGCAGACAGATAGGTAGGTATGTAGGTAGGCAGGTAAGCAGGCAGACAGGCAGAAAGGCAGGCAGGTAGACAGACAGGCACACAGGTAGGTGGGTAGGTAAGTAGACAGATAGACAGGTGGGTAGGTAAGTAGGCAGACAGACAGGTAGGCAGGCAGAGAGACAAACAGGTAGGCAGGCAGACAGATAGATAGAGTAAATCAAAATCAAATGTATTTGTAAAGCCCGCAATCACAAGTTAATGGGCCGGACACGTCTTCTTTAAACAAGTCAAGAAGAAACATCACAATAAATCAAGAAAAAAAAAACACCATAAAATCCAAAATAAAATGTAAAATAAATAAATGCAACACTCCCAGACATACCCCACGCGAAAAAACTCACTAAGAACCTAGCAATAGGAAAAAAGCACCACAGGCGATGTGGAGGAGATAAACCTTAGAAGGGCCATTCAAGGGGGGGGGGATCCCCCTTCTTGGATGTCGGTGATAGTAGTGTTGCTATGGATGATTGATGGGTGTGGAATAAAACAGGCAAATAGTTGGTATGTACTGTATGTACATATACGTGTAATAAAAGTATGACACATCATTTGAAAGCTTACATTCTGTACTTTCACAATCTGGAAAATGAAAATGGAGACATGTTGGCACAATTGCTGGACTGGGTCTCATATACGTGTAATAAAACAGAAATATGTACGGTACATGCAATAGCAACTGGGGTCCATAATTTCTTTTTGGAAAGATTTAAATAGAATAGAGCTAAGATAAGAGTACGACAAACAGCCAATCACACAGGAGAGGACTGAGTGTTTCCGTCTGGTTGCCATGCGGCACCATGTGTCTTAGATCTTTCCACTGTCTGTGACAAAGCCTGTCACCACGACGACCCCGCCCCCCCCCCCCCCCCCCCCCTACTCGCTTAGCCTGCCACTCGCACATTCCATCCTTCACATGTCAACACGCTGACACTTGATCCTAATTGGCCACTACTGTCAACCCCCCCCCCCCCCCCCCTGGCAGAAGAAGTGCTTAAATGCCCCGCCGCTGACTGTGAAACCAGAGCTTAGCCTCAAGGGGTCATTTCTCGCTGGGTGGGGAATCGAAAATACAGCCAAACACAAACAACCGGAGTCCTCATTCTGGCCCCTGAGCACGTCGGTGGCACCCGCCGCTCCTCCACTTGGCTCACACATCAAACGGGATGACCGGTCCATCCCCCCCCCCCGGGTGGAGCCGGCACCCCCATTCCCGGCAGGTCAGGCGGGAGTAACTCCACCTCATCAAGCGTGACCTCCATTCTGGCCTGTCGACGAATCCAGTGATCGAGAGCAGAGTTTGTGTCCTCGCGTAAAACACTCGACCCATCTCGCGGGAGCTGGAGGCTGAGCGAATACTCAAGAGGCCTGACCCTCCAGATAATCCCTGGGTATCGACCGTGCCGCGGCCTTGTAAGCCCCACGTTGGGCGGCTTGCTTTTAAATGGATCTGGAGGATAAATAAGATGACGTTTCTCAGGGCCGACGATAGATCATTACTTTGTATTGTGTCTTTGAAGTGTTCCTCAGGGCACAGCTGACGGCGCCATGTCCGGCCTTGTTGATTAAATACCTTGCGCCCCAACTTTAAACCATTATAAAAGCATCTGGCGGCTGGGAGCGTCAGCTGGCATTGTTCTGTCTTTGATAAGGCCAGGCACAGAGGAGAATAGGCCGCGAGAGCCACAGGAAGTGCCGCTGACCTCATAGTGGTCTATGCTAACGGGGAGCAAATTGCCATAAATTACAGGTGGCAGCCGGTAATTTACGACTCAAAGAAAAACAGGCTGAAGCTGCACAAAAACACGTCGTGGGAGTCGTCTAAACATCTCTCAAGAGGCCTTATAATGCCTATAGCTACAGCCACTCAGCATGGACATAGCCCCGCCACTATGATCACACCAGGGACTCTTGTCTCTGTCAATATAGAGACAACCCAGGATGGGATAGAAGTAGCCAAGCGTTAGCTCTCCTGCATCTCTATGGATCAGGAGTCAGAAAGCACTGCACTGGAACAAAGTACTCGACATGAAGCTATGGAGTGTTGACAATTGAAAAGGGGTATGTGTTGTTTTATTATTTCTTGTTTTCAATTTAGTTAGGAGAGTACGTTATTTTTTTGGGGGGGAAACTACTTAAAATGGCCACACTGACTCTTCCTCTGCAACTTCAGTGGGTGAATTCAGTGGGGTTTAAAGGGGAACTATCTTATAAATGGCCTTTCTCAGTGTTTAGCATTGTTTCCTAGCTATATGGACTTATATTAATAGGATCTAAGTCTCTAATTCTCATATTCTCTAATTCTCATATAGAGGCGGTATTATTCTCTAGCAGACAGTCACTTCCTGTTCATGAAAACAATTATTTACATTTGATATATTAACGTTATATTGTGCATTGGAAACACAAACATACTTAAAATGAGTAAATATTATTCATTTTAAACATGTTTATTTGATTTCTAGGGCTCTTACATTTAAAAAAAAATTTATTCTTCTTCTTCTCTCTTTTAACCAGGGAGGGCGGCGCTCTAGCGCCCCTATTAACCAGCCGCCACTGGAGAGCACAGTGCCTTTTCTACTGTTAAACGCTTGACTCCTGATCCATAGAGCGAGAGGAGAGCATGCTTGCTTGCTCGGACAGAAGATACAGTACGTGGGAATACTTGTTATACTGTACATCACCTCAGTACTGAGTCAGCAGGATATCAGTACAGAGTCTGCAGGCTATCAGTACAGAGTCTGCAGGATACGGAGGTTGGTAGGTAACAGATGTTGAGGTGTTGGATGGTAGCCCGAGTAAAAAAGAAAGTATATATTTAGTGTATAAAGAATGTTAAAAGTATATTTCTACCCATTGGGTTGGGTAGGTGGGTAGGTGTGTTGGACCCAGGTGCAGAAGCGAACACTGAACTCTCCACTCACAAGTACACATGAGCACACACACACACACACAACACTCATGCGTCAATCGCTAAAACAAAATGTCACTTTAAAAAATAGAAAGTCACTTAAAATCACTTAAAATCACTTTTAAATCACTTAAAATCTGCATAAAATGTATACCTAGGTAAATGGAATATTGCTCCACTTCTACAAGGGCTATTTGCATATTCTTGGTATCTAGGTACATCTATGGACCTCAGTGAATGTATTCACAGTGTCAGAAATATTGTGTCTATTACTAGGCTTGCTTAAATTGTGATGAAACTAAGGAAAATATGAATTATGATTTTTCTTTTCATCTTTGACAGTGAATAACACCATGATAATAATGACCAAAGTTAAAAAACTGCCACTGACCTCGTTCAGTACCCTCTTGAGATCATGTGTACAAAAAAATCGAAGGAAATTAATAAAGGGAAGATGATAAAACTGAAGGTTCTGTATATACAGTACTGAATTCTCCCATCCGGACCAATGCAATTTGAAATATTATTATATGTAGCAGGGTGGATTATCCCTGCTTCGTGGGAACGGTTGCTGGCAGTCACAAGGTAGCTGGACACAGTAGAGCTCCGTCTGATGCACCCTCGTCTTTGGGCCTGGAGCGTCAAACTGGGACCCGGTAGTGGGAGTGAATGGGGCCCGGGATTTACCAACCTGGTTTGGTACTCTGGTCCTCCTCGCCTCTCCGGGACGGTCAGCAGTACTCCCCAACTCGCTCTCACTTCCCTGATTACCTCCGTGGGCCCTCCCACACCTAGTGACTGATATGCCTAAATAGATTCGTTCCTCCCGCAAGCAGTACCCTCCCTTGATGACCACTAGAAACCTTACAATGAAAAGGGGAGAGTTGGGTAGGAAGGGGTTAAGCATATATACGTTACCCACACCAAAAGAGTTAATACTGGGCACAGGAATGGACACGCACACAGAATCCCATCTAATGTTTAATACTAGTTGTACTGTTCAGTTACAATGATTTAATAGGAGTGGTCAAATGGACTGAAGTCCCACTATAGCTCCGTTTGTAACTCAATACCTCATAGACACGTATATTATACACCCACCTCTGGGTTAGTATCAGGGATAATATACTTCAATGTGTTTGACTCATCGCCCACGTCTGGGTCAGTACCATGTGTAATACCTCCATCAGGCTTTAATTATATGGCAAGACTAATACCTCCCTGAGGCTTTACTTATGATGCACCCGGTCTGTAACCTCCCCACAGGGAAAGGGTTAATTAGATGGTGTCCAATTATCTAGCGGTCTCAGTCAATGAGTCAACTAAATGTCCCCATTGGAAGGGGAAGCAGACTACAAAGAGTGACACGTTCAGCCGAACGCACAATTGGAGGGGGGCTCCCCACCCTCCAGAACATTTACTACAAGCGTTGCAAGGGCAAGGCTAAGATAATCATTAAAGACTCCAGTCACCCGAACAACTGCCTCTTTGAACTGCTGCGGTCAGGCAAGCGATACAGGAGTCTCAAGGCGAGCACAGAAAGACTCAGAAGAAGCTTCTATCCCCAGGCCATCAGGCTGCTAAACGAACAATGAATGAACACTACACAACAACAACCACCAAACGCACATAGCACACACATCCACACGCACACACTCACTTTAAACAAACACACTGTAGCACCCACTCCACACACTTATAGCACACACCCACTTTAAACAAACACACTGTAGCACCCACTCCCCACACTTTATATTTATGGATGAAGGATTGCACTACAACTCGTACACCTTACTGTAAATTGTACCTAAAATTGTACCTCATCCCATTTCTGCTTTGCACTAGATAGTACTGTACATTAGTACACTGCATAGTATTGTGTATTGTATATTATATGGTAACTCAGAACATTGTACATATGTCTATACCGAACACTGTGACCTCATTTTCTTCTTCTAAATTCATGCTATATTATGTTATTATGTTATTTGATACTATCTTGTCTAGCACAGTCTCTGGAGCGTAACAGTAAGAAGCATTTTGTATGAAAGTATTCTGTACTTCTGTATGACAACTATTAAAGAACTTGAACTTGAACTTGAACTGTGTAGGCGAACGACTTATAAATTGAACCAGAAGAAACAATTCGGACTTTGCAAGAATGTTCATTTATTGGGACTCCATGTCCAAACATTCTGTTATTTGGATAACTGTCATGCCATCATCACCAGGTGGTCAATCAAGCAAGCGGTTAGCTGGTAGCTGGTAGCAGCTTAAGTCTGTAGATAGTAGTACTTGTTTAGCAGTTAGCCAGCAGTAGTAGCATTTTAGCATCGGTCAGTAGTCAGATTATTTACCTATATGTAACTGGTCTAAAGGCCACCCTCTGTGTCGTCGTCGTGTATTGGAAGTGATGAGACAGTTGTAGCCATTCATTGTGTTTTATTTCACCTGAGAAGACATTCCACAGGCACATATCAACACTTGGCCAGCAGATGGCGTCAATAACTTGCAAAGGCCCTCACAGCGTTCCAGATAGCCTCGCCATTTTGAATGGTATATTGAAATATCACATTTACAATGAAATACACCATGAAATAATACAAAATAAACAATAAGATATCTCAAATTACCTGAGAAGACATTCCACAGGCACATATCAACACTTGGCCAGCAGATGGCGTCAATAACTTGCAAAGGCTACAGTGGGGGAGAAATGTCACGCTATCAGAACGAGGCCTACACGCATTGTTCAGCCATTACCACAAACTCAGTCAGCATGTGTCATACAATAGTTCGCCACCACAGCTAAACCACGTTACAAAAGGTGCAGAATTGTTCACATTAACACAGTTACCACTATATACAACTCCGGTTCATTGCCCGGCAACTTATTTACAATAGTGCGTTCTTTTAGACCTGATATATTTACAGACACTGAAAGCACGTCTTACCCCTCACAGCGTTCCAGATAGCCTGGCGCGAGCGGGGAAGTGCAAGGGGAAAGACGTCACTTCGGCAGGAAGTGACGACGGCTTCAAAATAAAAGACTATGAGTAAAAGATAATAACAAACAATTAAAATAAAACGTTAGAGAGGGATCTTTGTGGAATACAACATTAGTATATTTTATATACCTGCTACATACTCCCCCCCTGAATTCCACTAAAATCCCGAACCTACAGGACACACTAACTGGGACCTCCAACACTACGTCAGAACCGGCACGGGTTTACCTGAAGATACACATCTTCAAAATCAACTATAAGTTACCTGTCACACAGGGTCAGAGAAAACAAAAGGATGCGCAGTCCTATGTTTCTCCTAGAATCACTCGGTGCCTTGTACACCAAACCACCCGGCCTACTCGAATCCCATCCCTCATCTGTGAGCACATGTGGTAAATACGCCACTTACAGTGTCACAGTGCAAGATAAAAAAAATCAATGAAACAAAAAAAACTGAAAGAGATAGCACAGAAAGCCTAGGACAGAGTTAGAAGAGACTGGGAACTCCTACCAACCGAACGGCCTCTGAACCATCGTCTCTATCAAACGGTTGACTCCTCTAACCACCCTGCCAGCCCGTGTCCTGACCACACCCTCTGTGCCCCTCAGTGTAGGTGCACGGCAGTCTCGGTCCCGCTCTACAACAGCCGGAATGACTACCGGAATAACGGTCGGGGCCCTTGGCACTGTGTCTGATGTGTCAACTGTAGACACTGGTCTGGAGGACTGGGCACTACTTGCATCAACCACCGACACTGTCTCTATATCAGACCGATCTTCGTCCACATCAGCTACGTCACAGGAGCCATGACTGGTAGCCTCTTCAGCCCCACTCAACACCCATGCCTCCGTCCTATCCTCTGAACCCCTCTCTCCCTCCAGAGAGTTGACGAGACCCATCTGAGACCCGTCCTCTGATCCTCTCTCTTCCTCCAGAGAGTTGATGAGGCCCATCTGAGACCCATCCTCTGATCCTCTCTCTTCCTCCAGAGAGTTGATGAGGCCCATCTGAGACCCATCCTCTGATCCCCCAAGACTGTCTTCAGTCTCGGGCGCGTTCCCATCAGCAGTCTCTATGGGTAGAAAGCTGATATCCAGAATCAGGTTGCGATGCACCACTCTCGTCTTCCCCTTGTCATCTTCCAACTTGTAGACATGAGTCTGTGGGTTGCTGTCCATGACAGTATAGACTGTTGGTTCCCACTTGTCCGCAAGTTTCTTCTTCCCCCTCTCACCTTTGTTTGCGAGGAGCACCCTGTCTCCCACGTTCAAGCAGATCCCCTTGACTTTACGGTTGTAACCCCTGGCTTGCTTGTCTTGCTCCTTGACAGCATGCCTCCGAGCAACGTCTGCTGCTTCATGGAGGTGGGACATAAGCGTTGTCGCGTAACTGCTGTAGTCAACAACCACTGGGTCGTGCAGAACCTGTCCGAACATCACATCAACAGGGAGCCTTGGAACCCGCCCAAACATTAGATGGAAAGGTGCATACCCAGTCGTCTCATGCAACGTCGCATTGTATGCAAATGTCAGAGTCTGTATTTGCTGAGGCCACCTGGCCTTCTCCCTCAGCGGCAGCGAACGGATCATGCCTCCCAGGGTTCTGTTAAACCTCTCGGTCCCCCCGTTCCCCATGGGATGGTAGGCGGTAGTGTGTGACTTGGAGACTCCCGACAGTCTAAGCAGTTCCGCAATGAGCTCGCTCTCGAAGTTGGCTCCTTGATCCGTATGTATGCGCTTCGCAAATCCATACACACAGAACACGTGATCCCACAACTTCCTCGCAACTTGCTTCGCTTGTTGATTCGAGCAGGGAAAGGCATGTGCCAACTTCGTGAAATGATCCGTCAAGACAAGGACATCTACTGAACGCTGATTGTTATCCTCTGCACTCCAGAAGTCCAAACACACTAGTTCCATGGGAGCGGAGGTCCTTATACTCTCTAGTGGAGCCCTGGCAGCTGGATCTGGTGTCTTGGCCAAAATGCACCTCTGGCAGCACTTCACATAGTCCTTGACTTGGCGCTCCATCCTCGGCCAAAAGAAGCGTTGTCTTGTCAGGTAGATCGTCCTTGCCTGCCCTTGATGTCCGGCCAGGTCATGTACGCCCCGCAAGGCCTTGTCCACTAGACTCCGGGGTAAGACGAACTGCAGCCTCCTCTGCTTGCTCAATGGATCTTTGGTGACTCTATAGAGCACTCCGTCAGTGACCTTCAGTCTCTCCCATTGTCTGATCAGCACCAGAGCACTCGCGCCCAGACCGTCTCTCTCTCGCCTCGATGGCCTCCTCTGTCGAGTCAGAAAAGACGTGACCTTTGAGATGTCAGGGTCACCCTCCTGGCTCCTCTGAAGCTCTGTCAGGGAAAAGGCAGGCAGCGAATCCTGTCCCGGCGGAGCAAGATGTTGAACGGTCTGGACCAACTCTGTTGCCCTGGACTCTGCAGCTGCATCCCAATGGTCATGAGAATCAAGGACCGCCTTCACAGCGCCGTTATACAGGGGCGGCGAACACTGGGACTGCATCACCGCGATGCTCTCTGACCTCTTCGCCCTTTGACACTGGACCCTCAAACGGAAGGCATCTTGAACCCCGTTCACTCCAACCTCACCCGCTTCGGCGAGCAGATTGCCGTAGGACTCAGTGACCAGCCGGCGCCCAACCGTCTTGGCAAACGGATCCCGACTGAGAGCATCAGCCACCACATTCTTGACTCCTGCGATGTGCTTCAGGCTGAACGTATAAGGAGCGAGCTTCGCGACCCACCGTTGTTCACAAGCGTCGAGCTTAGGCTTTGTCATTATATAGGTGAGTGGATTATTGTCCGTCCATACAGTGAAGGAGTTGCCCTTCAGCCAATGGCTGAACTTGTCACACACACTCCACTTCAGTGCCAAAAACTTGAGTCGATGGGCTGGGTAATTCTTCTGAGAACTGCTCAGGGTCTTGCTTGCGAAAGCTATGGGGCGCGCTTTACTTTCACCAGCTGGTACTTGTGACAACACCGCCCCGAGCCCGTCCAATGAAGCATCGGTCGACAGAATCAAGGGGCGTGAGAAATCAGGATGCGCCAGAACCACGCAGTCCAGCAGACTCTCTCTTAGACTGACGAAGGCGACGTCACACTCTGAAGTCCAGTCATCGGGTCCCAGTCTCCTGAACGTTCCTGCCTTCACCTTCACCTTCGTCCTCCCTTTCCTCTTCTGTCCCCCAGTCAGGGCGAACAGCGGTTTGGCGATGGAAGAGCAATTAGGGATGAAGTGCTGATAGAAGAAGACCATTCCCAGATAGGACTTTATCCTCCGTACTGAGGGCGTGCACCCGTCCTCTTCCATCAGATCTGTGCTAGACATGCTGGATATGACCTCCACCTTCGCAGGATCCACAGCCACTCCGTTACCATCTATGATATGGCCCAGAAACTTGACAGACGACCTCATCAGATGACATTTTTTTCGGGCTCAACTTGAGGTTGTGGTCTCGCAGTCGCTGGAAGACGACCTCCAGTCTTTGTAACGCCTCCTCTTCCGTCGATCCGAAGACCAGTAGGTCGTCCAGATAGCATAACAGGCTGCTGAAGTTCATGTCCCCGAATATACTCAGCATCATGCGCATAAATGAGGCAGGACTATTGCACAATCCCTGCGGCATTCTATTATACTCATGCAGGCCTATCGGTGTAGTGAACGCCGTGTATCTCTTATCCTCTTCAGCCATGGGAACGTTGTAGAAGCCGGACGTCAAGTCCATCGTGCTGAAGAAGGTGTTCCCCCCCAAGGCGGCCAGACAGTCCGACTGATGTGGAAGAGGATGGGCGTCTTTCAGTGTTCTTGCATTCAACCATCGGAAATCGGTGCAGATCCTCAGATTACCGTCCTTTTTCCATACCATCACCAGCGGTGAAGCATAATCACTCACTGATTTTCGGATTATCCCTTGCTGCTCCATGTCTGTCAAGACCTGTCGTAGTTTCTGGTAGTGAGCAGGGGGTACTCTCCGGTAAGGAAGGCGGAATGGACGATCATCGGTCAGTCGAATGCGGTGGACGAAGCCCTTTGCCTCACCACAGTCCATCTCATGCTTGGAGAAGATGTCGGTGTAAGACTCGAGCAGCTGGACCAACTTCTCCTTTCCTGCGTTGCTGGTATGACAGGGTTGGATATCGAGTTTGTCAAGACCAACATCACGTAGCCTCTGCTCGAAGTCAGAGGGGCTGGATGTCGTATGGTGCTCAGTCGCGGGAGCGCTGTCGATCCGACTACAGCCTTGGAGTAGCTCCAAATCCTCCACAGCCAAGCAGGGAGACACATCTGCCAGCTTACAGTTCCTCTTCAGCGTAACAGGTCTGTCAGACAGGTTGGTGACCTTCATGGGGACCCACCCATCACCCCACAGAGGTGTCACGACCCGACCAACCATAATATTACGTGGCATGGACCTTGATGAAGTCGGCTCCACTATCACGGTGCTTCCCGGCGACATGACGGTATTCTTGGGTAGCTTACCCCAGACGAGGTGTTCTTGCATCGCCAGAAGAGTGATTGACTGCTTGAGCTTGACCGTGCCGATCTTATCCGGTACCTTCTCACCCCTCCATCGGGACGTATTCGCCATGAGGTCCAAGAACTGTTCACACCCTGGGGATGAGGATGGACTGCAGACGGAGATGAGCCGCCAGTAATCGTCACTGTCCTTCAACTTGTGCATGAGGAACTTGATCACATTCGTGCCGATGATGAGATCATCCCTCTGGCCCGGCACTACAAGGACTGGTACGATGCAGCTCACTCCATATACTTTCAGTTCAACTTCGTACACACACTTCGGTTTAGTGAGTTTTCCTCCACACCCCACTAAAACCACGTCCTCAGTCATCAGTCTTTGTTCCTGCAATACTTTTCCTTTCAACATCCTTTCCTCTGCATCTTCACTGAAAGTACAGGCCATGGAGCCTGAGTCGAGCATCCCTTGCATCTGAAACATATTATTCACGTTGACTGGAGCATAGAACAGCTCATCATACGGCTCAACTCTTTGCGTGTTCTGTGCTATGATCTTCACACCAGCCGGTGCTGCACTGCACTCTTTCACATAACACTGTTCATGTTCACTTTCAGCACTGAGGGTCTGACTGTCCTCACCCACACGTTCCCTCCTCCAATGCGGGTTAGTCAGTTTAAAGACTGCTGCTCTCTGGGTGAGCGCGCGCCCTGGCCTCTCTGTCTGGGAGGGGAACTGCGACAGTCTCTGCGGATATGGCCAGGTTTAAAGCAACCCAAACACAGGTGCTCCCGCATGCAGTGTGCCACAGTGGAGTGCTCCGCCGATCTGCATATCTTGCAGTCAAACTGTTGTCGTCCATACATTGGCTGGTTGTTCTGAGCCATCGGCTGGTAGCTCTGAGGGATCGGCAGAATGTTCTGAGCCATCGGCTGGTAGCTCTGAGGGATCGGCAGAATGTTCTGAGCCGTCGGCTGGTAGCTCTGAGGGATCGGCAGAATGTTCTGAGCCATCGGCTGGTAGCTCTGAGAGATCGGCTGATTGTTCTGAACCATCGGCTGATTGTTCTGAACCATCGGTCGGTTGTTCTGAGCCATTACTTGGCTATTCTGCGCCATCGCTTGACTGTTCTGGGAGAGTGTCCGGTCAAGCAGGCCAATCAAAGTCATCAGACAGTTCCCATCTACCTGAGGAGCAGACGTGACACTCGCTCCCACCTGGACAGGGGGCAACTCTGGAAGGTTGGGCGTAGACAACCCCTCGAACACAGGTGTCTGGACATGAACTGCTAAAGGTCTCCCCAGACCTGCACGGTTTGTTCTGGCGTCCCGCTGTCCTCTCATGCTGATCTGATGACGGTCAACATGCTCCTGTATTTCACCAGCTGTCCACTTCTCTGGCGCTTTGAACCGCAAGATTGCAGCAAGGGAAGGATCAGGGCAATACTTTACGAACATCATGGTCACCTCTCGACGGGGGTCATCAATATGTCGCCCATGCCTGCTCAGGCCCTCCTCTGCTGCATCAACAGCCTTGTTAAGTCGGATCCAATACTCGACAGGGTCCTCCCCTGACACAGGCACAGTGTTATAGAAGTCCGCAAGAGGCATACTTGAGCATGACACGCCACCGAAATGTTGTTTCAGTATGTCAGTCACAACCCTCGGGTTCTCTTGAGGCTTTAGTAACGGGTTGCTACGGAGCGTTATCTTTACAATGTCTCTGGCTCTGCCCATCAGTCTGGACAACATCTCTTGATGCTGCTCGTCCACTCCTATACCTCTCTTCCTCAGGTAGGTGTCCATGAGCTCCCCCCATTCATGCACTGAGAGCTTGTCAGACCCATCTCCTCTGTACACTGGAGGCTCCCTCACATCCGACTGCATGACCAGCTTTACACCAGTCAGGTTGAGTGTGGAGTCGACGCGTGGTTGGCTCCCACCCGGGTATTGAACCCGCTCTTGACTGCCTTCATTCGCCCGGCTCTCTCCCCTCATCTGAGCCGATATTGACTGTCCCACCTGCTGGGCAATGTGTGATATCAGGTCACTCAATGCTGGGTCGTTCCTGTCGGGGATGGCCGTAGGTGAAAAGGTAGGCCTGTGGGCAAAGGGTGTGTAGCTCGGTAGATGGGTTGAGGTGAAGACTGGTGAACCTTCATTGCCCGGGGCACTAACCTGCTGGGTTTGACTGGGCGCCCGTGACCTCCCTTCACCACCCTGCCAGCCCAGCGAGTTAAATCGAGCCAACAGCTGTGCCCCCCTCCCGGACGCAAAATCACTAGGGCCATGAACCACCCTCTCCTCAATGGCTCCCCCCTCTACAACAGACCCGCCCTCTGAAACGGCCTCCACCTCTACATTATCGTGATCCATTCTATTTTATTATCTAAAATGGGCTATCAACAAAGAAGGAGAAAAAATCTAAATATTCTCTGCGGATCACAATATGTTTACCTTGGCCATTACCAATACTATGCCAAAAGAGTGGAGAAATATTTGATTACAATATTTTTCTTGGCTATTCCACTACGAAAGAGGAGAAGAAAAATATATATATAGGTCACTATATTTTTCTATTGGCTATTCCTATACCAGGAGAAAGAAGAAAAATATATATATAGGTCACTATATTTTTCTATTGGCTATTCCTATACCAGGAGAAAGAAGAAAAATATATTATCAGGTCACTATATTTTTCAATTGGCTATTCCACCACAAAAGAGGAGAAGAAAAATATTTAATCAGGTCACTATATTTTTCAATTGGCTATTCCACCACAAAAGAGGAGAAGAAAAATATTTAATCAGGTCACTATATTTTTCTATTGGCTATTCCTATACAAAAGAGGAGAAGAAAAATATTTAATCAGGTCACTATATTTTTCAATTGGCTATTCCACCACAAAAGAGGAGAAGAAAAATATTTAATCAGGTCACTATATTTTTCTATTGGCTATTCCTATACAAAAGAGGAGAAGAAAAAAATATATATAGGTCACTATATTTTTCTATTGGCTATTCCTATACCAGGAAAAAGAAGAAAAATATATATATACGTTGGCCACAATATTTTTCAATAAACCAGAAACCAGAAATTAAAGAAAGAAGAAAAAAAAGAATTCACTTCGACGACTCTTCCCGGCGACCAATCTGGCGTTGGTTCTTGTGTTGTCCTGGTCATCGGCACCACTGTAACTGGTCTAAAGGCCACCCTCTGTGTCGTCGTCGTGTATTGGAAGTGATGAGACAGTTGTAGCCATTCATTGTGTTTTATTTCACCTGAGAAGACATTCCACAGGCACATATCAACACTTGGCCAGCAGATGGCGTCAATAACTTGCAAAGGCCCTCACAGCGTTCCAGATAGCCTCGCCATTTTGAATGGTATATTGAAATATCACATTTACAATGAAATACACCATGAAATAATACAAAATAAACAATAAGATATCTCAAATTACCTGAGAAGACATTCCACAGGCACATATCAACACTTGGCCAGCAGATGGCGTCAATAACTTGCAAAGGCTACAGTGGGGGAGAAATGTCACGCTATCAGAACGAGGCCTACACGCATTGTTCAGCCATTACCACAAACTCAGTCAGCATGTGTCATACAATAGTTCGCCACCACAGCTAAACCACGTTACAAAAGGTGCAGAATTGTTCACATTAACACAGTTACCACTATATACAACTCCGGTTCATTGCCCGGCAACTTATTTACAATAGTGCGTTCTTTTAGACCTGATATATTTACAGACACTGAAAGCACGTCTTACCCCTCACAGCGTTCCAGATAGCCTGGCACGAGAGGGGAAGTGCAAGGGGAAAGACGTCACTTCGGCAGGAAGTGACGACGGCTTCAAAATAAAAGACTATGAGTAAAAGATAATAACAAACAATTAAAATAAAACGTTAGAGAGGGATCTTTGTGGAATACAACATTAGTATATTTTATATACCTGCTACATATACAAAGGAAAGGAAATAAACGGCATCAATTAGTAACTAGATATATGAATCAAAGGATAAATGCGGATCAACGGCGCATACAATGCAACGTACCGTTGGCCAGTCTGTTCGCCCACAGGGCTTTCACCTTACAGGCCTATGGCTATGTGTGTCTCTTAAATAGTGGTCACACAGACTCTGAATCAGCCCACCTGTTCACAGTTTCTGTCTCCAGGAGTCCCATAGTCTGCAGTAAACGCCCACTAGGTGGCACCAGATGATAAATAATACTTGTATAGTAAGTGCCCCTATAATAATAATAATAATAATAATAATATCTCTGTAGGAAAGGCGCTGGATAATTCTCCACCTCCCACCTAGTATTCTGGCCGTAAGGGCTCAGAAAACTACCCAAACCATACAAATTGATCTTATATTTAGAGGGAAACAAAAGATACAACTCTCGTTCTATCTACAGTGGTAGCTCAACGGCGTCCGTGAAAACTACATAAGTTATGTCGGCAACGGGCGATTCTCGACATCCTCAGTTGTGCCAGAAACAGGCGACTTTCGACGTCCTTCTTTGTGCCAGAAACAGGCGACTTTCGACGTCCTTCATTTTGCTAGAAACAGGCGACTTTCGACATCCTTCATTGTGCCAGAAACAGGCGACTTTCGACGTCCTTCTTTGTGCCAGAAACAGGCGACTTTCGACGTCCTTGATTCGATCATTGTTCCTCAATTGTGAGAGGGTTTCAGCAATGCCCTCGTGGTTGGCCCTGTGGGCTTCTCCTTCCTGCCCAGCCAGGCATAGTTCATCGGACGTGTTTTGGCGTTCCTTGCCCGTCAATGCATCCCATTTTGCAGGACCGGACCTGCCTGGTGTAGGCTTCCTTCCACTTGAGGCCCCTCTTGAGGTACTTTTGGGCCAGTGTCTTTGGTCTCGCCTCCGTGGCGTTGTGCCTCCCACCTTGACCAGACCGGGTCTGCCTGGTGTAGGCTCCTTTCCATTTGGGGTCCCCCTCGAGGCGCTTTTGGACGAGTGTCCATGGTCTCGCCTCTGTGGCGTTACGCCTCCCACCTTGACCAGACCGGGTCTGCCTGGTGTAGGCTCCTTTCCACTCGGGGTCCCTCTAGGGGCGGTTTTGGACCAGTGTCTTTGGTTTGGCTTCTGTGGCATTACGCCTCCCACCTTGACCAGACCGGGCCTGTCTGGTGTAGGCTCAACGCCATGCGAGGTCCCTCCTGAGGCTTTCTCCGTTCTCAGGAGTGCTGATTTTGAGAACCTGTGGTCATTAGGGAGTGACGCTGGTTGCTTCTTCACTCCGATGGCCATTGTCCCCATGGAGTGCGCGAAGTGGGTCAATGACTGGCGTGCCATCAACTTTACCTCCTCAAAGAGGTCCGGATGCGCACCACTCAGTCTTGCCCAGCGGGCCGTCCCACAGCACCAGATCGCCGACTCTCCCCACTCTTTGTGGGACTAAGCGACCCTCCCGGGCGCTGATGAGCATGTCGATGGTCTCGGGCCGGCTCAGTTCTCCTGGCTGGACACGTGGGAAGAACAGCTCCAGCTGCTCAGAGTCCACCACTCGGTCCACCTTGGCAATGTCCTCAAGGCCATAGCAGATCATCTCATGGCACCTTAAGGTCCCCTTCGGGGTCCATACCTTGATCGCCACCACATATCGCTTTGTGTTAACTTTGACTTCCATCTTCCCCACACCGTACACAACCAGTGTGATTGGCCCGCCGGTCAGCCCGAGTCTTTTAGCGGCTTTGTGTGTGATGTAGTTTGTGTCGGAGGCGAGGTCGATCAAGGCCCCCACACAGCCTCCTCCCCTTGTGGTGGACATCCACGAGCATCATCAGGACTGGGTATTCTCTTAAGCCACTTTTGTCCACCAGGCTCTTGCCGGCGCACACTTTGGAGGTTGTTTTGTTCGTGAAGGCCTTTTTGAATGCTTCCATTTGGAGCACAAACGCAGCGATGACTTCCTCCTGCTTCTCTGTTAGGCCTTGGGGTCCTCCCATAGCTCTAGGCTCCTCAGTTGCTTCACCCCTCCCTTGCGTCTTGGGGCAGAGGAGGAAATGATGCTCGACAGGGCCGTCCTCTTCCACACACTCTTCCTCATGGCAGAAGAATCTCTCCCTGCACCCGCTGTCAACCCCGTGATAATCGAGACATTTGGCACATATCCCTGCCTTTTTCACCTGGGCTCTCTTCTCCGTCAATGGAGCCTTCTTGAAGGCCGGGCAGAAATAAAGTCTTCCTCCATGTGCTTTGTCTCCACACATGGTGCACGGGTCCCTCTGGGACTCCCTCCTGACATCACTTACTGTTGTTCTGGTGAATGACTGTCTTTCACTACCTCTGTCGCTCAGCCTCTCACGCTGGGTTGGTCTATCGCCAGCGTGGGTGGTTTCGATCTCCAGCTGTGCTAGCCTCTCGAGGATCCTTTCCTGTCCTTTCAGGAATGACAAGAGCCTGTCGAAGTAGCTTCTGGGCGTGACGCCATTTGCGGGGTCACGCTCGTAGGAGATCCACTTCTCTCTCATGCCTATAGGCAGCTTCCTCTCTATGGCGGCGACAGTTAAGTGGTTCTTGATAACATCTTCCATTCCAAGGTCCTTTCCACTGCCTGGACCAGGTCTATCATCGGCCTAGGCTGGTTGCTTCGCACTGCAGGCACTTCTTCCAGGTCCTTGAGGATCAGGCTTGCGGTCACGCTCCTGTCCCCAAAACGGTTGTCTAGGAGCCTGAAGATGTCATCCGCGGTTCTGCAGCGATCCAGCCCAAGCTTCTTCCTCAGTGGCTCTTCCACACTGTCCAGTAGGTGATACAGTTTACACACTGGTAAACCTGAGGGTTCTGCCAGCGCCTGGAGGTCCTCCCAGTTATCCCGCCAGCGCCAATAGGTCCTTCTGTCTCCACAGAATTTGGGTAGATTGATGGCGGCGAGCTTGATCCTAGGTCGGGCCCCCTGGTGGTCTCTGTGGTGAGCGAGACCTTCCTGCGTTGCGCCCTCATCACTTGGTGGCATGGCGCGGTCACCTCGTGACTGAGGCGTGTCAGTGGGGTTGGCATGAATATAGATGGTGACGGATGAACTGAAACGGGGTTCCCTGCTGGGTTGTCTTACCCGTGAGGGTGATTGCCTTCCAACATGATGGAGAGGCCCATTTCCTGCGGTTCCTACTCCATACTGGAGATGGACGGCGTTGGAGGCCTCCCCATGGCTACCGGGAGGCAAGGGAGGGCTTCCATAAGCGCCCTCTGCTTGACCGCTGTTACACTGGGGAGGTGAATGGGCATGAGCAACCATACCTATATCGTCGGCGGAAGGGGAGGGGTCAGCTTCAGTGGCATGTTGAGGAGCGTCCCTGGCGACGCCAGGTGGGCTGGTCACGTCGACATTCCTTTCAACGTCGTGTACCATTTCCTCCTCTTCATCCTCGTCGTCCAGCTCAACGCCGCCCTTTCCTCCAGGCTCTAGGAGGGTCGACCACCTGTCCATTAGTGCTGCTCTTTCCTCATCTAGGTGCCTGTACCGCTTCCCCAATTCAGCTATGTTGGGAGTTGGAAGAAAGTATCTCCACTCTCTCACCATCTGTTCGAAGGCGTTGAGTCTCCTCTCCAATTTGTTCCCCTCCAACGCTCTTTTGTCTTTGGGTGCCCATTGGGTGCTGAGTCTCTTTGTCTCTTCCAAGGCCTCCTCGAACTCCACTTCAAGGGGGCCTAACTCTGGCTGAACAAAGCGGGACCATACCTCCGAGAAGATCTTCTTCTCCAGTGCCGCTTTCCTCTGCTTGCTCGCGTCTTTCTTCGCTGTGGCGTCGGCTATCACAGTAGCATGTGCGGCTCCGTCGGCCTCCTCCAATGCTCCAATATAGTCTCCCGTCGTGTCAACGAGCTTAGCAAACTCTACTTGAAGAGCTTTCTTGTCGTTGACCAGCTCCGCTGGCGATGCGGTGTCAACATTGTCAGCTACCTGGTTAGCTCTCCTTGTGAAAGCTGTTTGCGCCGCAGTACGCCTCTTCTTTAGCTCTTCCACATCTACACCCTCCATCTTGTCCCAGTCAGCCGTTGCCCCAACTGGAGCTCCTTTTGCAGCTGAGTCACTGGTTGCAGGCAGTAGTAAACAATGGGGTTAACAGTCAGAAGCACAGTTGTACAGTTGGCGTGTAGCAGTGTGATTACAATGATACTGCTCCCAGCAGGGGATAATGACGGGACCGTTTAGTGAGTCACGTAATTTCGCTTCACTCACTTGAAACCTGGTAATGGTCACAATGTGAGTGAACAAGTAGGATGGAGTTGGTGAGCACCGTTACAGCTTTTGGTTAATTCATTCATAGTACAGTTCACGGCGTTTGGAGCAACAATATAATTGCACAGTTCAACACAGCCAAGGCATAGGCGTGTCAATGATAATGATCACAGCGTTTGGAGCAACAACGTAGTTGCTTAGTTCAACACAGCCAAGGCATAGGGGTGTCAATGATAATGTTCACAGCGTTTGGAGCAACAGTATAGTTGCTTAGTTCAACACAGCCAAGGCATGGGTGTCAATGATAATGTTCACAGCGTTTGGAGCAACAATGTAGTTGCTTAGTTCAACACAGCCAAGGCTTGGGTGTCAATGATAATGTTCACAGCGTTTGGAGCAACAATGTAGTTGCTTAGTTCAACACAGCCAAGGCATGAGTGTCAATGAAATGTTCTTTAGCTAGCATTGGTGGCCAGCAGTGTTAGCATTCTTTGGCTAGCAATGCTAGCACTCTTTGGCTAACAGCGTTAGCATTGGTGGTTAGCCGTATTAGCATTGGTTGGCTAATGGCTAGCATTAAGCATTGGCAGCTAGCAGTGTTAGCAGTCTTTGGCTAACAGCGTTAGCATTGGTGGCTAGCCGTATTAGCATTGGTTGGCTAATGGCTAGCATTAAGCATTGGCAGCTAGCAGTGTTAGCAGTCTTTGGCTAACAGCGTTAGCATTGGTGGCTAGCAGTATTAGCATTGGTTGGCCAATGGCTATTATTAAGCATTGGCAGCTAGCAGTGTTAGCAGTCTTTGGCTAACAGCATTAGCATTGGTGGCTAGCAGTATTAGCATTGGTTGGCTAATGGCTAGCGTTAAGCATTGGCAGCTAGCAGTGTTAGCAGTCTTTGGCTAACAGCGTTGGCATTGGTGGCTAGCAGTGTTAGCATTGGTTGGCTAACAGTGTTAACATTGGTTGGCTAATGGCTAGCGTTTAGCATTGGCGGCTAGCAGTGTTAGCATTGGTTGGCTAACAGTGTTAACATTAGTTGGCTAACAGCGTTAGCATTGGTTCGCTAGCAGTGTTAGCATTGGTTGGCTAACAGCGTCAGCATTGGTAGGCTAACAGAGTTAGGATCGGCGGCTAGCAGTGTCTTAGCAGTTAGCATTTTGGATGGCTAGCGGTGTTAGCAGTTAGCATTGGATGGAATTCAGCGACTCCACCACTTCAAGCAGTCATCATGTGGGCGGAATACGGCGATTCCAACCCAGTAAGCAGTCAACATCAACGTTATCACTTCCCTTGAGCTGACTGCGTCCTCTCAATGTGCCCCGTCGTGTGTATCCACTCCGTCCTGGTTCCACCTTGATGCTGAGATGGTATCTCACGCGGGCACTTGCTTCTGCGTTCCGTCCGTCCCGTCTCATAGCGGGGCGCGTACGGTAAATAATTGTCCAATTATCTAGCGGTCTCAGTCAATGAGTCAACTAAATGTCCCCATTGGAAGGGTGTAGGCGAACAACTTATAAATTGAACCAAAACAAACAATTCGGACTTTGCAAGAATGTTCATTTATTGGGACTCCATGTCCAAACATTCTGTTATTTGGATAACTGTCATGCCATCATCACCAGGTGGTCAATCAAGCAAGCGGTTAGCTGGTAGCTGGTAGCAGCTTAAGTCTGTAGATAGTAGTACTTGTTTAGCAGTTAGCCAGCAGTATTAGCATTTTAGCATCGGCCAGTAGTCAGATTATTTACCATATACAAAGGAAACGAAATAAATGGCATCAATTAGTAACTAGATATATGAATCAAAGGGTAAATGCGGATCAACGGCGCATACAATGCAACGTACCGTTGGCCAGTCTGTTCGCCCACAGGGCTTTCACCTTACAGGCCTATGGCTATGTGTGTCTCTTAAATAGTGGTCACACAGACTCTGAATCAGCCCACCTGTTCACAGTTTCTGTCTCCAGGAGTCCCATAGTCTGCAGTAAACGCCCACTAGGTGGCACCAGATGATAAATAATACTTGTATAGTAAGTGCCCCTATAATAATAATAATATCTCTGTAGGAAAGGCTCCCAGATGGGAAAATATTATTAAAGAACAAACACGTTATCACACTCAAAGGAAATCAAAAATGTGGGCCCACTTTACCAAACAAAAGTCCTAGCTAAAGCCGGCTTCTAATGTTTGGGGTTGCCCCTCCACGCTGCTGTTAGCGTTCGGTTCAACAATTCTCTTCGCCCTTTAGGCCGCGACACACTGTGTATTGTGCAATAAGATCCTGGGCACCGAAGCCCTAATGTACTCAACCAAGATGGCGGCCTCGCCGCACCACCACCGTCCGGGTAGCAAGATGACGTTGAACGCTCTCGTCATGGGCGCCAGCAAGCGGGGCTGGAGCAGAGGGGCAGGAGCTGGCTGAGAGCGTGTGCTGGGTGATGGCGACCTCTGTTGGTCGGGACGAACTCCCGTGTTGGCCCGAAGACAGCCGGTGCAGACTGGTTGTAGACAGCCGGTGCAGAGTCGACGCGCATCCATACACTTGCCCTCACTCACACTGAAGCTACACTCTGGGTCCCAAACAGCCCACCTGCTACACGGTTATACTGTGGCGCAACGTGGTTGACTATACCACCGGTCTTCTTCAGTGCCTCGCGCTCGGGGTACTCTGGAGTCAATATAGCCGTTAGCAGCATGCTACTTATACCGTCACACTGCTACTGTAACCCGCTACCTATAGACGTTAGTCTTTGGGTTCAGTTTCTCAGTATGTCTCGTAACGCGTCGTTCGCTCCGGCGGGGCTCTCTGGTGGTTCTTTAACGGGGCTATTCCAAAGCACCTCCCGTTGTAGCTGCAACCGTTCACGGCTACATCCCAAGCTGAAGAGAGCTTCCGGTTCTTCCCAACTCCAGGTGATTCCCTCTTCCTCGCTGCCTGCCTCTCTCCCGTACACTCTCTGCCTGCCACCGCCCCCTGCTGGTACCACCAACTAGTCACACAGGGAAAAGGATGGGTGAATATGATCCAGAGATACTGTGTATAATCCATATTCCAGCCGATAGAAGAAAGAGACACCCGCATCATTGTTCGTGAGAATATCAATGGAAACTAGTCAACATGTCTTTGTGCACAAAGGGGAGATAAAAGGCAAGTCAGCACTTCTGAATAATAGCCATATTTTCAGGATGCTACATTTCCCCCCACTTTGAACTTGCTAAGTCCTCTGCAAGTTAACTCAATGAAACACCAACCAACGCATGCATGAAAACGGTCCTGAGACCAACAGTTTCACGCATAGATCGACAACCACACATTATGCTAACAGTTTCACACACCTTGTCTCATTAACACACCTTAGCACATGGTCCTGGAAATACCGAGCGGGTAGCTGACCTCTGCTGTTCCTCTGGGGCCGGGTTCGCTCAACCCCCCTCGCGTCTGACTCCGTGTCAGATTCGTCAGTCCCTGCCGGCAGGTCATCGGCCACGGCTTCGCCCTCCGAGGCCCCTGATAGGCCGCCAGCGGCGCCCTCTTTGCCCCTCGTCTTTGCCATCCTCTCCCGAGGGGTCCGACTCCCCCTCTCCTCCCTCGTCCGGCGCGTCTTCAGCGACGACCCGAGGGGCCCGACAACGAACACCGGCGTCCCCTCGTGGCTCGGGGTCACCACCGGGTAGGGCGTAGGTTCCCCCCTGGACTTTCGGTCGTGGATGCGCTTCGCTGTGGCTCCCGCGGCCTCCACCGCAGCCTTCCGTCGCTCCTTCTCCGTAGGTACAGCCTCTGGTTCTGACCGCATCGGGATGCGCGACCGGGCGCCATCGCTTCCGTCGGGCCGGCCGCAGTGGTGTCGAATCCTACGGCACGCTACCACACCTCCCCCCTCAGACCGGCGAAGCCTCTCTGGGGTGTGTCTCGCTCCTGTTGAAATGCCTGGAAGAGCTGCTCCATGCGCGCGCCCAACTGCTCCTGGCCGGCGAAGAGCTGTCGGATGGACTCCTGTAGTGCGGCTATGTCCAGAGGTGGCTCGCACCTCTTCACGGCGACGCCGTGTATCACGCCCCGGGCGGCACCCCTCGCGGGGGGCAGGACCACCTCCTCTTCGGACCAGTCGGTCGCCGCCTTCAGTACCTGGTGAAACGGCCGCGTCCCGTCCTCCCTCAGGTACTTCCGCATTTCTCGCCTCAGGGTCTCGTCTCGGAGGCCCCCCACAAACTGTTCCGGCAGCAGGGCGGCGGCGTCGGTGACCTGGTTGGGCGCCCAACGTCGTAGGCGACGAATCCTCTCTAGCAGGTCGTAGGCGAATTGTCTCACAGTCTCCCCGGCGGCCTGCCTCCGGTCGTAAAACTCCCCCAGGCGGACACAGACAGGGACCTTGTCTCCATAGGTCTATTCGAGAAGCGCGAACAAGGCTTCTGTGTCGGGGGCGGTTCCCTCTGTCAGGAGGCGCACCGTCTGCTTCGCCTCGCCTATGAGGTGGAGCTGTACGACCTCTGCTTGTTCCTCCGCGGGCACTCGACTGGCACGGAGATGGGTCCTCATTGCCTGGATCCAGTCCTCCACAGGCAGTTCCCCCTTCTCTTTTTCACCTCCAAACTCGCTGCACTTCTGCTCTCGTTGGACGTACACGGTGGAGGGGCCGGTGCGGGGTTCGCGACCGTACCGGTCGAAAGCGACCTGATTCTTCTCAAGGGCCAGGGCCTGTCGGTCCAGCATGCCGGCTTGTGTGTGGGCTTTTTCGCCAGGGCCCCCACCTCTGCGGTCAGTTCCTCCATGCGTTCGGCCTCCTCTTTCTTTACCTCGGCGGCGGCGTCCTGGCCGTCTCGTTGCTCCTTTAGGGCCGCCTGAGTGTAGCGCTTCTCTTGGAGTGCCTGTTCGATCAACTCCTTCATCGCTTCGGCTTGCTGCTTTAGTAGTCCCGCCTGAGCCTGACACTCCTCCTGCAGCTCCTCAAACTTCGCCGCCATCTCCTGCGCGGCGTGGGTCTCCTCTTTGGGCATCGTGGGTCTCTCTACGGGTCCCGGTCAAGGGAGTAAGTTAGGATGTTGATCCTGTTCGTGACGCCAAATGTAGCAGGGTGGATTATCCCTGCTTCGTGGGAACGGTTGCTGGCAGTCACAAGGTAGCTGGACACAGTAGAGCTCCGTCTGATGCACCCTCGTCTTTGGGCCTGGAGCGTCAAACTGGGACCCGGTAGTGGGAGTGAATGGGGCCCGGGATTTACCAACCTGGTTTGGTACTCTGGTCCTCCTCGCCTCTCCGGGACGGTCAGCAGTACTCCCCAACTCGCTCTCACTTCCCTGATTACCTCCGTGGGCCCTCCCACACCTAGTGACTGATATGCCTAAATAGATTCGTTCCTCCCGCAAGCAGTACCCTCCCTTGATGACCACTAGAAACCTTACAATGAAAAGGGGAGAGTTGGGTAGGAAGGGGTTAAGCATATATACGTTACCCACACCAAAAGAGTTAATACTGGGCACAGGAATGGACACGCACACAGAATCCCATCTAATGTTTAATACTAGTTGTACTGTTCAGTTACAATGATTTAATAGGAGTGGTCAAATGGACTGAAGTCCCACTATAGCTCATATGGCAAGACTAATACCTCCCTGAGGCTTTACTTATGATGCACCCGGTCTGTAACCTCCCCACAGGGAAAGGGTTAATTAGATGGGAAAATATTATTAAAGAACAAACACGTTATCACACTCAAAGGAAATCAAAAATGTGGGCCCACTTTACCAAACAAAAGTCCTAGCTAAAGCTGGCTTCTAATGTTTGGGGTTGCCCCTCCACGCTGCTGTTAGCGTTCGGTTCAAACAACAATTCTCTTCGCCCTTTAGGCCGCGACACACTGTGTACTGTGCAATAAGATCCTGGGCACCGAAGCCCTAATGTACTCAACCAAGATGGCGGCCTCGCCGCACCACCACCGTCCGGGTAGCAAGATGGCGTCGAACGATGGCGTCATGGGCGCCAGCAAGCGGGGCTGGAGCAGAGGGGCAGGAGCTGGCTGAGAGCGTGTGCTGGGTGATGGCAACCTCTGTTGGTCGGGACGAACTCCTGTGTTGGCCCGAAGACAGCCGGTGCAGACTGGTTGTAGACAGCCGGTGCAGAGTCGACGCGCATCCATACACTTGCCCTCACTCACACTGAAGCTACACTCTGGGTCCCAAACAGCCCACCTGCTACACGGTTATACTGTGGCGCAACGTGGTTGACTATACCACCGGTCTTCTTCAGCGCCTCGCGCTCGGGGTACTCTGGAGTCAATATAGCCGTTAGCAGCATGCTACTTATACCGTCACACTGCTACTGTAACCCGCTACCTATAGACGTTAGTCTTTGGGTTCAGTTTCTCTTACACACGCACTATCACGGATACTCCTAGGATAACCTGTCACTAGCAAATATGTCTCGTAACCCGTTGTTCGCTCCGGCGGGGCTCTCTGGTGGTTCTTTAACGGGGCTATTCCAAAGCACCTCCCGTTGTAGCTGCGACCGTTCACGGCTACATCCCAAGCTGAAGAGAGCTTCCGGTTCTTCCCACCTCCAGGTGATTCCCCCTTCCTCGCTGCCTGCCTCTCTCCCGTACACTCTCTGCCTGCCACCGCCCCCTGCTGGTACCACCAACTAGTCACACAGGGAAAAGGATGGGTGAATATGATCCAGAGATACTGTGTATAATCCATATTCCAGCCGATAGAAGAAAGAGACACCCGCGTCATTGTTCGTGAGAATATCAATGGAAACTAGTCAACATGTCTTTGTGCACAAAGGGGAGATAAAAGGCAAGTCAGCACTTCTGAATAATAGCCATATTTTCAGGATGCTACATATAGAATATAGAATATATGCTTATACACAAGGCCGCCTCAGGGGGTGTGCGAGCAGTGCGGTCGCACAGGGCCTCGCGGGAAGGGGGGCCTCGAAAAATAAAAAAAAAATAAAAAAAAAATTATTAATTTTTTTTATTATTATTATTTTTTTTTTTTTTTTTTTTTTGCGAGGCCCCCCTTCCCGCGAGGCCCTTTTTCATCACAGACCTAAAATCTAGTTTTGCTTATATTCTTATATATTTCACATTAGACACGTTTGTAGAATGTGTCTGACTTGTTCCTGGGTCTGCAGTCCTGCAGCTGCAGACATACTCACTATTGGAGCTCAGCCTCTGGGGTTCTGCAGCAGCATTGGTTTCAACGAAGGGAGTGGTTTTACTTACATCATGTGTAGACAGTGTAGTACGCCGGCAGCGTGAGTCGGCTGCGTTTGACATTTTCGCGCGTGCAGCTTTTGACTATGCTTAGTTATGCCCAATAGCCAAGACGAAGAAAGAGGTCGGTCATTATCAGTCGGTCGGTCACCAAGGAACGTTGACGAAAGGCCTCTCGCTAGCGGGACAAATGGCCGGAGCCTTTCATGGTATAGCCATGTCGGCTAGTAGCTAGCTTAGCTAAATGCTAACTAGCGTTAGCTAACCTATTCAGAGGAGCGAGGCGAGGCGAGTGGATGTCTTTTCAAAAGAAGGAGAAGAGAACTTGTGAGCAGATAAATCTGTTAGGCAGCAATACGCCGAAATTACACCGTGGGGCCAAGAAAGTCTCCTTCCACGTTGATACTGCGTTATGGTGAGTCAACTTATGATTATATACCCGCCGTGGACCTGAGTCACCTGACCCTATCTCTCTTTCTCTCTCTGGAGCCAAACTGGTCGACTAGCTAATACTACTAGTAGCTAACTGTGTGAGCTAACTGTTAGCCAGTTAGCTGTTTAGCGTCAGCTGGGAACGTTCGTTTGATGCTATCAGTTAGCCTTGAGAATAGCAGGCCCTTTGACAGAAGATGTAGTCGGGCCTGCACCATGACAAGGCTCTGGCCATAGCTTCTTTTTGTCCCGCCAGCGAGAGGCCTTTCGTCAACGTGGATACCTGTGTTGCGGCCTTTCGCCCTGCGTTCATCGTGCAGGTAACTTGGATTAATGAAAATGTCATGACATTACCCCACTCTTCCTTCCTTCCCCTCCCGAATGTTTTGTTAATAACGATGTTTTTTTCCAGGCAAAACATATGCTACTTCACAACATTTGGAGATACGACATGTGCTGTGTGTGAATGGTCGTTTGTGTAGCTTGGGTAGCGTTGGGCCATTGGCCAAAGCTGTGTGTGGCCTGGTGTCACAGTACCTGGCTAGCCTATTTAGCTGATGTCGGCCATTGGCTCCTTGCTGCTTTGGTTTCTCTGGTATACCCTCTTCTTGTTGGATTTAAGTGTTGATCTTTGTCCTTTTGAATCTGTCATACATGCTCTAGTCTCTCTCTAACACACACACACATGACAAACACACATGTTCTCTCTCTCTCTCTCTCTCTCTCTCTAACACACACAGTCTGCCTATGGCGGCCTTTCTCGATGGCTAGGCTGTGCTCAAGGATCTTCAGTCACAGTGCTCAGGTATTCTGCCACTGTGTACTCTCTGTTTAGGGCCAAATAGCATTTCAATTTCTTTCCAATGTGTCTCTCTCTCTCTCTCTCTCTCTCTCTCTCTCTCTCTCTCTCTCTCTCTCTCTCTCTCTCTTGGATTTAAGTGTTGATCTTTGTCCTTTTGAATCTGTCATACATGCTCTAGTCTCTCTCTAACACACACACACATGACAAACACACATGTTCTCTCTCTCTCTCTCTCTCTCTTTCTAACACACACAGTCTGCCTATGGCGGCCTTTCTCGATGGCTAGGCTGTGCTCAAGGATCTTCAGTCACAGTGCTCAGGTATTCTGCCACTGTGTACTCTCTGTTTAGGGCCAAATAGCATTTCAATTTCTTTCCAATGTGTCTCTCTCTCTCTCTCTCTCTCTCTGTACACTGTATATTGACTGTAGAACGGGAGCTCTCTCTCGCTCTCTCTTTTGCTATATGTTGACTGTATCATGCCCCGCCTCGGGCAGCGCTATTATTTAAGAATATGTTGACTGTATAAAAAAAAAAAAAAATATATATATATATATATATATATATATATATATATTTTTTTTTTACCTTTGGGGGGGGGGGGGGGGGGGGGGGGGGGCTCGCGTTAAATCTCGCACAGGGCCTCGCATTTCTCCCAGGCGGCCCTGCTTATACATTACCTTATTATAGCCAATTCGCACATTTAGATATATATATATATATATACATATAGTATCTTTCAAATGCCCGAGTTCAATTTGGATTTAGTATCACCAGGCGTGCATAATAACAGATACTGATATCTACTGTAATCAACTGTACTTTTTTATTTCTCCCACAGTGCAACCGTTTTGAAACTAATTTCATATCTAATTGTTTCTACATGCTAACAATAGGGAGGAGAAACTAACTGCGTTTCAATATTTGTCAAAAACGTTACCTTTTGTGGCTTATTATCGCGAATTATTATTATTATTGACATATTCATAATTCAACTCTGAACTTTGAACCCCCATAGAACTTGAAGGGAAATGTAGTTCGGAAAAATGTCAACGCTGATCCACAGCTATGCATGCCCTCGACAAAATGGCTGCAAAAAAACTACAATTCCCATGGTTCAACATTTTCAAAATGGTCGCCGTCTCGGATTATTCTTCAGCAAAACGAGAAGGTAAAACTATCTAAGGACACCTATTGCTAAACTATCGTATTGATGATAATATACATTCTACATGCGTTTGTGACTTGTTAGCGATGTTAATACTTGAAACCGTTTGATTTTAAAATCGCAAATGTATTGCATCACTCATAAAAATATGAATATATGATCATAATGTCAAAAGGGGTCGGTACCGACCTCGTGGGGGGGAACAGTACAGAGTCTGCAGGATACGGAGGTTGGTAGGTAACAGATGTTGAGGTGTTGGATGGTAGCCCAAGTAAAAAAGAGAGTATATATTTAGTGTATAAAGAATGTTAAAAGTATATTTCTACCCATGTGTTAAGAGTTGGGTAGGTGTGTTGGACCCAGGTGCAGAAGCGAACACTGAACTCTCCACTCACAAGTACACATGAGCACACACACACACACACACACACACACACAACACTCATGCGGCAACCGCTAAAACAAAATGTCACTTTAAAAAATAGAAAGTCACTTTAAAGGAAGGAGGTACTAATAGTATAGTTTAGATAATTTTATTTTTTTTATTTTTTTTAATTATCTTTATTCCCCTCCTTTTTCCCGATTTTTCTCCCATCCCACCCTTCCTGGTTGTTGCGTACTTTCCCCTACTGTTGGTCCGGGAGACCGGAGACTGTCACATGCTTTCCTCCGACGCATGTGCAGCCTGCCAGCAGGCCAACCTGGCCGCGCAGGTTCTCACCGGGGAGAGTGTAGCATGTGGGAGGCCACACTATCTCTCCTTAGTTCCAACCCTTGCTGAGCAGGCGCCCCGACCTAACTGTAGGGGTCGCTGTCCACAACGCCCAGGACCCACCCTTCAGGTTTCCCACCCTCTGATACAGCCAATTGTATCAGTGTGAGAGGCCAGCCAAGCTGATAGCAACGCCGGGAGCTGGATTCGAACAGGCGAATCCAGTGTCTCCCGGTGTTGGTGACGAACGTGGTCTCCGTGCGCCACCTGCCCCCCCAGATACATTAAGAGTTAAAATTGTATATAGGAACCAGTTTCTCAGGAACTTTTTTTTTACCATGCATATCTTGTGTCTTACCTATTTAATTTTGTCTGTTATTTTTTCTATGCCTATTTTATTATTGTATTTTGCACAATCAATGCGGGCATGACCACCCGCATTTCACTGTATGCCCTGGTATGTATGTGACAAATAAACCTCTTGATATTTGGTATGACGAAGGACATGTGTTGATTTTCAAAACAAGAAACTGTTGCTTTAATGTTTGTAACGAACAGCATCAGCAAACGACGACGTGTTAAACAAAAAGGAAGATACATTTGTATCTCAGGGTGACAAAGATAGATAGATAGATAGATAGATAGATAGATAGATAGATAGATAGATAGATAGATAGATAGATAGATAGATAGATAGATAGATAGATAGATAGATAGATAGATAGATAGATAGATAGATAGATAGATAGATAGATAGATAGATAGATAGATAGATAGATAGATAGATAGATAGATAGATAGATAGATAGATAGATACTTTATGAATCCCCTTGGGGAAATTCAGGGTATCTCTCAGCTCACACAGTATACAGACATTGACCGTTCTCATTCAGTTATTACACGTTATGTCTGCATCATGAATTAAAAATAAGCACATGATAAAATTCAATTAAATCATATCCATCAATATTAATAGGAGCGTGATTAGATAAAAGCAGGTGTATAAAACAGTGTATAAAAACAGGTGTAAAAACAGGTGTAAAAACAGGTGTGTGGGTCAGAGGTCAGGTCCCCCGCACTATATTGCGCTGTTGTACAGTCTGATGGCTGTGGGGACAAAGGACCTCCTGTGCCGCTCAGTCCGTGAGTGCAGGGAGATGAGCCGTCCACTGCGACTGCTGCTCTGCCCCACCAAGGTGTGGTGGAGAGGGTGGTTGGTATTGCCCATGATGGCCAGCAGCTTGCTCTGCGTGCGGCTCTCCACCACGGTCCCCAGTGGGTCCAGTCTCCTCCCCACCACTGAGCCAGCCTTCTTGACCAGCTTATCCAGCCGCCTGGCATCCCTGGCCGTGGTATTACCACCCCAACAGACAGCGGCGTAGAGGAGCACACTTGACACCACTGCCTGATAGAACATGAACAACATTTCCCCACACACATTAAAAGACCTGAGCCTCCTAAGGAAGAACAGCCGGCTCTGTCCTTTCTTGTAGAGCGCTTCCGCGTTTGCAGCCCAGGCCAGCTTATCGTCTAGGTGCACGCCTAAATATTTGTATGTCTGCACCGTCGCAATGTTGTTTCCCCGTATGCTGACTGGTTGCAGAGGTGGTTTCGACCTGCGGAAATCCAGTATCATCTCCTTGGTCTTTGTTGCGTTCAGGAGAAGGCCGTTCCGTTCGCTCCAGTCGCTGAAGGCTCCCACCTGGTCCCTGTACTCTCCCTCCTGTCCCTTCCTCACACACGCCACAATCGCTGTGTCGTCCGAGTATTTTTGGATGTGGCAAGACTCAGAGTTGTAGTTGAAGTCTGCCGTGTAGAGGGTGAACAGGAACGGAGCGAGAACAGTCCCCTGTGGAGCCCCAGTGCTGCTGACCACTGTCTCCGAGACACAGTTGCCCATTCTGACAAACTGTGGTTGGTCTGTCAGGTAATCTGTGATCCAGGAAGTGAAGGAGGGATCCACCCCCATCTTCCTGAGCTTGTCTTTAAGTATGGGAGGTTGAATAGTATTGAAAGCGCTAGAAAAATCAAAAAACATAATCCTCACATAACTCCCCGGCTCATCCAGGTAGGAGTAGGCCCGGTGGAGCATGTAGAGGACCGCGTCGTCCACCCCGATGCTCTCCCGATACCCAAACGGCAGGGGGTCAAGGGCGTGTTCAGTCTGTGGCCTCAGATGGTGTAGAAGCAGCCTCTCCAGGGTCTTCATGATGTGTGACGTGAGGGCCACCGGTCTGTAGTCGTTGAGCTCGGCCGGGCGTCCAGCTTTGGGTACCGGCACAAGACATGATGTTTTCCACAGGACCGGCACCGTCATGTCCCGCAGGCTCATATTGAAGAGCTTCTGGAGCGGCTCAGCCAGTTGGTCTGCACAGAGCTTCAGCAGCCTCGAACACACGCCATCCGGGCCAGCCGCCTTTCCTGGACGCAGTTTCCTAAGTTCCGCCCTCACCTCATCTACTGTGAGGGACAAGGGGGGGGGGGGCTGGGTGACACAGGGGGGGGGGGGGGGGCAGGTGACAGGGGGGGGGGACTAGGTCACTGGGGGGGGCTAGGTGACAGGGGGTGGGGCCAGGGAACGGAACTGCAGAGTTGTGGTTGCAGCAGTGAGGAGGAAATGGTGCAGGGGGAGGAGCTGCAGCTGGAGAGGTGGGAGGGGGTGTTGGTGTGGCCTGGTCAACAGGGGCAGAGCGAGCCCTGGCTGCCGTGTCAAACCGGTTGTAGAATTGGTTAAACTCGTTGGCCTTGTCCACATCACCCTCTGCCTGGCAGTTTACCTGCTTATAGCCGGTGATGGTTTTCATTCCCCTCCACACCTCTCTGGTGTTGTTGTGCTGCAGCTTCCTCTCCACCTTCCTCTTATAGTCCTCCTTGGCCTGCTTCAGACTCCTCTTTAATTCCCGTTGCACCTGCTTGCGCCCCTCTATTTCATCCTTCCTGAATGCCGCCTTTTTCTCATTAACAAGCCTCTTAAGGTCAGCGGTGATCCAGGGCTTGTTGTTTGAAAAACAGCGCACAGTCCTTGCTGGTACAATCATGTCCCTGCAGAAGGTCAGGTAACTGGTGATACAGTCAGCCTTCCTGTCAGTGTCCAATGTCCCCATATTCCCGTCTGTGTCCTGCAATACATCCCAGTCTGTACACTCATAGCAGGCTCTCAGGGACTCACTGGCCTCTGGTGTCAATTTTCTAAATGTCCTGGTGGTTACAGGTTGCCTCTGCACACAGGGTTTGTAGCAGGGCTGAAGGTGAACCAAATTGTGATCTGATCTGCCAATTGGTGGGAGTGCTGTGGCAGTATATGCTTCCCTGGCATTTGCATACAGTAAATCTAGTGTGTTGTTCTCTCTTTTGGGGCAGTTAACATATTGTACAATGCCAGTTAGATGGGAGGCAAGGCTGACATGGTTAAAGTCACCTGAGATCAGGATGAATGCATCAGGATGCTGAGTCTGAAATCTCGCGACAGTGTCGTGGATGACGTCACACGCCACTGCCGAGACAGCGCGAGGGGGGATGTAAACAACAATGGCGACTATGTGAGAGTACTCCCGGGGAACATAGTAGGGCCTGATACTAATTGCTAGAAGTTCGACATCCTGGCAGCATATCTTTTCCTTAACTGTTATGTGACCCGGGTTGCACCATCGATTATTCACATAGAGGATTAGACCCCCTCCTTTGCTTTTACCGCTCGTTCTGGCATCTCTGTCTGCACAGACTGCAGTGAAGCCTGGTATGTCAACACAGGAGTCAGCGATGTTATCATTCAGCTAGCTCTCAGAGAAACACATCAAACTACATTCCCGGTAAGTTCTTTGGTGTTTCACCAATGCCTCCAGCTCGTCACACTTATTACTTCATTACTGCCTACGCCCATAGTCAAAATCTGCAGCTCCTGGCTCTAACTGAGACCTGGATAACCCCCAATAACTCATCAACACCTGCAGCATTATCTACAAACTATAACTTCACTCACACACCTCGACCTTCCAGGCGGGGTGGAGGCACTGGCCTCATGACATCTCCTTCATGGACTACAAACTTAACACCCCTCCCAGCACTGTCACTCTCCTCTTTTGAATATCATGCAGTATCTGTCTCTAATCCTTTCAATCTCACCATTGTTACACTCTACCGCCCTCCAGGTCCGCTCGATCACTTCACAGATGAGCTGGACATGCTTCTAAGCTCCTTACCGGAAGATGGTACCCCTCTCCTTCTATTGGGCGACTTCAACCTGCCTGACTCATCTCAGTCAGTCATAGTAGTCTCCCTCCTACAATCATTTGACCTGACTCCCACTGCCATGCCTCCCACCCACAAAGCAGGCAACTCCTTGGATCTCATATTTTCCCGTAACTCCAGCATCATTAACACCACGGTAACTCCCCTACATGTATCTGACCATTCCTTCATATCCTTCTCACTAACTCTCATGCTTAACCGAAAGGTCTTCACCCCAACTCAAACCGTCTCACTCAGACGCAACCTGCCCTCCCTATCCCCCTCCACCCTCTCCTCTGACATACTATCCACTCTACCTTTGAGTGACACCTTCTCTGCTCTCTCCACAGAGATGGCAACCTCCACCCTCCTCTCAGCCCTTGCAACCTCCTTCGACAAGCTCTGTCCCCTCGTTGAGAAACCTGCCCGCCGTTCCCCACCCAGTCCATGGCTGACAGATCCAGTGAGAGAACAAAGACAGGTCCTGAGAGCAGCTGAAAGGAAGTATAGAAAGTCACGCCTCACTGCTGACATCGACACATATCACAACCTCTTGTTAACATTCTCCAAAACCATTACTAATGCCAAAGCTTCTTTCTTTCACCATAGGATCGAGGCCTCTGCCAAGAATCTTCGCAAACTGCATGCTACCATGTCCTCCCTCCTCACTCCCCCCCCACCCCCCCCTCCCTCATCTTTCTCTGCCGAAGACTTTGCGATCTTCTTTGAGGAAAAAGTGGAGAACATCCGCAGCTCCTTCTCCCAACCCCCACCCATTCCAAATGCTGAATCGAGAACCTCATCCTTCACTCTGTCATCTTTCTCTCCCATTACAGAAGCCGAGACCCTGACACTGGTAACGTCGAACCGTCCGACTACATGCCAGCTGGACCGGCTACCTTCCCCACTCCTCCAGTCCATAGCACCAGACATCCTCCCATTCCTAACTGCAACCATCAACTCCTCACTCAACTCGGGGGTGGTCCCCACCTCCCTAAAACAAGCCAGAGTCACGCCCCTCATAAAAAAACCATCCCTGAACCCTACCGTCATAGGCAACTACCGTCCTGTCTCTCTTCTCTCCTTCCTTTCTAAAACACTTGAACGTGCTGTATCCAACCAACTTACTGCTTATCTCTTACAGAATGAACTCCTAGACCCTAATCAGTCAGGCTTCAGGACTGGTCACTCCACAGAGACAGCCCTCATTGCGGTCACAGAGGCACTTCACTTAGCAAAAGCGAAAGGCCTCTCCTCTGTCCTGATTCTCCTAGATCTATCTGCAGCCTTCGACACAGTCAACCACCAGATCCTCCTCGCGGCCCTCGCAGGAATGGGAGTGGCTGGCTCTGCGCTGACATGGTTGTCATCATACCTCAATGACCGCTCCTACCAAGTGTCATGGAGAGGGACCCTGTCGGCCACCCGCCCCCTGCGGACGGGTGTCCCCCAGGGCTCGGTTTTAGGACCCCTTCTCTTCTCCCTCTACACTAAATCACTGGGTAACATTATCACGTCTCATGGCTTCTCCTACCACTGTTATGCCGACGATACTCAACTCTTCCTCTCCTTCCCTCCCTCAGATATCCACGTCTCTGAGCGGATCTCGGTCTGTCCGACATCTCCGCCTGGATGACGACCAACCACCTCAAACTGAACCTAAGCAAAACAGAATTGCTCCACCTGCCGGCCAAATCCTCCCCCCTGACCGACCTTTCCATCACAGTCGAGAATGCAGCTGTGACCGCGTCCCCGACCGCCAAGAACCTTGGTGTTGTCCTCGACGACCAGTTGAACTTCTCTGCTCACATCGCAGCGACAACCAGAACCTGCCGATTCCTCCTGAGCAACGTCAGAAGGATACGCCCCTTCCTGACAAAAGAAGCCACCCAACTCCTCGTCCAATCAACAGTCATCTCCCGCCTCGACTGCTCGCTGGCCTCCCGGCCACTGCCACTAAGCCTCTTCAACTCATTCAGAACGCAGCGGCCCGCCTGATCTCAAACCTACCGAAGTCGGCCCATGTCACCCCACTTCTTAGGGACCTGCACTGGCTCCCCATTGCTGCACGAATCCGCTTCAAGGCCCTCGACCTAGCATACCGTGCGGCAAAGGGAACTGCTCCCGCCTACCTCCGGTCAATGGTCTCTAACTACACACCCTCAAGACCCCTACGCTCTGCATCTTCTGGCCGCCTCAGACCTACTCCTATCCAAGCTCCGGGAGGGTCATCAAAGAGAAGTCGCCTATTCTCAGTCCTTGCCCCACAATGGTGGAATGAACTACCCACCCCAGTTAGGACAGCCGAAACACGTCCAATCTTTCGCCGTCGACTAAAGACGCACTTCTTCAACCATTATCTGAATTAAAAAAATAAAATAAAAAAATCTAACCCTAACTAACCATACTGTCATGCACTTGTCCTAATAAACTAACCTACACTGTAGCACTCAACACTTTGATGAACATTGTTACTCAGCTGATAGAGTTGTGCTCTTCCTGATGGCTTGTCGTACAGAACTTGTAAGTCGCTTTGGATAAAAGCGTCAGCTAAATGACTAAATGTAAATGTAAATGTAAATGTATTAGATAGGGAGTTGACGTTGCCCATCACGAATGACGTTATAGACGGCTTATATTGCATCTTCTTAGCTGATAGCTTAGCTTAGCCCCAGCCCTACATCCACGGTACATTACCCTTAGCGTCGCCGGTATAGTGTGTTTAATTCCATCCTTAGCAGCCGCTCGCAGTGCAAGGAGAGCTTGCTTCGTGTATACAACTCTACTTGAAGTTGTGGCCATGATCGATTGAATTGACATAACGAGAACACTAACGAAACACAGAAAAACACAACATACTGCAGGAGCTCACTAGACTTGCTGCCACTCAGTGCGGCAAAAGAGGGAAAGCAAAGTGAAGAGAACTCCGTCTTCAAAACACGTTCTTTGGCATACATGTCAAACGACGGAGATGTATGCAAACATAATTATAACAGCTAAACTTTCAACAGTGAATGCAAACGGCAATAAAAGTGACATGAACTGCCCACCCCAGTTAGGACAGCCGAAAGCCGTCCAATTTTTCGCCGTCGACTAAAGACGCACTTCTTCAACCATTATCTGAATAAAAAAAAATATATATATATATCTAACCCTAACTAACCTTACTGTCATGCACTTGTCCTAATAAACTAACCTACACTGTAGCACTCAACACTTTGATGAACATTGTTATTCAGCTGATAGAGTTGTGCCCTTCCTGATGACTTGTCGTACAGAACTTGTAAGTCACTTTGGATAAAAGCATCAGCTAAATGACTAAATGTAAAATGTAAATGATAAATAGTAACAATAACGAGTGTACTTGTCCTCCCATGGCAAGGAGCGATAAGACTAACTCACAACGGTGTACTCACGGTAACGGTTCAGTGAACAACTGACAATGAGACAGCACACCAGGTGAACATTAAGAAGGAGAGTAAACTACACACAGCAGGCGTTAATTAGAGCAATCAGGACAATTTAGAAGAGAGAACAAGGTGAAATACTCCAGAATAACGCCAGGGCTTTTACTCCCAAGTGCGAGCAAAAGCCCAAACGTTACACCCATGTACTTTTCTGGGAGTATACTTGCAATGTATTTCTTGTACTTCTTGTATGGTTTCATGTATTAATACATAACTAATTGTTTAGTATTATAGTCACTAAGTAAAAGTATAAATACTTTTAATAATAAATGAGTACTTAAAAGTAGAGAAGTATTTGCTATTGAATGTACTTAAGTATCAAAAGTAAAAGTACACATGACGTTTGTGTATCCATTGACCTCTATAGGTTGTGTGGTGTGTGGTCCAGTTATGCTGCTCTGATTAAAGGTTATGATAAAGTGGTATGTGGTCCAGTTATGCTGCTCTGATTAAAGGTTATGTTAAAGTGGTATGTGGTCCAGTTATGCTGCTCTGATTAAAGGTTATGATAAAGTGGTATGTGGTCCAATTATGCTGCTCTGATTGAAGGTTATGTTAAAGTGGTGTGTGGTCCAATTATGCTGCTCTGATTGAAGGTTATGTTAAAGTGGTGTGTGTGGTCCAGTTATGCTGCTCTGATTACGTTATTTTGTATATATTGTGTTTTCTATGCAAAATCCTTTTCTTCAAAGTAACTAGTAACTGATGGGTTCAGATAAATGTAGTAGAGTAAAAAGTACCATATTCTCCTTGAAATGTAGTGGAGTAAAAGTATAAAGTCTTAAAAATGTACTTAAGTACAGTACTTGAGTAAAAATACTTTGTTACTTTCCACCACTGACCGTAAGTCACATCCAGACTGAACTCACATCATCCCCTGAGCTGAGACCACGAGAGGGAGAGGAGTGTCGTCCCTGCCAGGAGTTTCAGGCTGAATGGCACCCGAGAAAAAAATAATGTGTCCCCAGGCAGTTCACACATGCAATTTGTGGGTCGCGGATGAAATTGAGTCTCTGCGCTTGACCCATCCCGTCGTCCTTCCCCCCAAGGGCAGCCGGGGGCAGATAAGGGCTGCAGCGTGGGGCCGCGCCTCGGGGGGGACCAATCCAAGTGCTCCTGTCCGTCTTCGTCAGGGACGCAACAGCGTTAGCGATCTGTTGTGCATGTTTTTCCATTGGGTTGCTTTTATCGGGGGGGGGGGGGGGGACCCTTGCGAGCACACAGGGGGAGAACATGCAAACACAGAAAGGCCCGGGAGATACCCCACCTGGGTACCTGCGGAAACCTGGTCCCCAAACGGGAATTGAACCCTGGACCTTCTAGCTGTGAGGCGACAGTGTTAACCACACCACTTGTATATTGTATGGTAACTCAGTTACTTCTATTCTGCATCGAACATTGTACATATGTCTATACTGAACACTGTGACCTCTATTTTTACTTCTATTTTACATGCTATACTATTTTATTTCATACTTATCTTGTCTAGCACAGTCTCTGGAGCGTAACAGTAAGAAGCATTTTGTATAAAAGTATTCTGTACTTCTGTATGACAACTATTAAATAAACTTGAAAACTACACCACCGTGCCGCCTAGATCCCCTTATTTTTTTAACCGCCGGGTTAACCGCCTGTAGTGTGGCAGTGAAAGGGTTAACCATTTGGTAGTGTGGTAGTGAAAGGGTTAACCTGAGACTCATTGGCCTTGGCTCATTACCTGTAGAGGTCCTGTAGATGGACTGTATTTATAGAGCAGCTTTTATCCAAAGCTCTTTACAACTTATGCCTCACATTCACCCGTTCACTCACACATTCACACGTTCACTCACACATTCACACGTCACTCACACATTCACACGTTCACTCACACATTCACCCGTTCACTCACACATTCACCCGTTCACTCACACATTCACCCGTTCACTCACACATTCACACGTTCACTCACACATTCACACGTTCACTCACACATTCACACGTTCACTCACACATTCACCCGTTCACTCACACATTCACCCGTTCACTCACACATTCACCCGTTCACTCACACATTCACCTGTTCACTCACACATTCACCTGTTCACTCACACATTCACCTGTTCACTCACACATTCACCTGTTCACTCACACATTCACCTGTTCACTCACACATTCACACGCCGACGGCGGAGCCGTGTGAGGTGCCGACCTGCTCACCGTGGAGCAGTGAGGGGTTAAGTGTCTTGCTCAAGGACACTTCGTTGAAAACACAAACACCACACAAGGGTTAAAAAAAACATTGCAAAACAACATTACCACTACCTAGAGTCATGAATAATGTAATCAAATTAATTATTCAATAATGTGTCCTGGTTTTTTCAGTGTGTGTGTGTATGGAGGGGGGGGGGGGTACAGTATGTATGAAAGTATGGTTTCTTACACGGGCACAGCTGGTGGAAGGTACTACACGGCACATACACGTGTCATACTGTAGGATCCACCACTCATCTATATTTTATCCTGGCAACGTCTACATTTCCAGATGCATTTCTGCTGCCTCTCGCAGAAAATGTGTCCGAAATAGAAAAAGGACGTTTGAGCTATATTTTGAGGAATATGCTCACTGTTGCTGTTCTCCTTCCTTCCCTCTCTCTCGCTCTCTCTCTCGCTCTCTCTCTCTCTCTCTCTCTCTCTCTCTCTCTCTCTCTCTCTCTCTCTCTCTCTCTCCTCCCTCTCTCTCTCTCTCCTTCCCTCTCTCTCTCTCTCCTTCCCTCTCTCTCTCCTTCCCTCTCTCTCTCTCTCCCCCTTCTCTGACTGGCAGCAGTCGTAGCTCTGATTCAGACGAGGGAGCGAAGGCCACAGAATTGGAGCAGTGAAATGGGTCACTTTTCTCTGCGGCTGATCCGTCCTCATGATTAATTCAGACGAGCTGCACTCGCACTCGGTGGATTGACAGCATGCACCTCCCCCCCACACTTTCCTGAGACTACCTCTGTACCTTAAGTAAACTAATGTGGTGGACTCGCTTTCCATCTCTCTCTCGCGCCCCTCCCCCCGCCGTCGAGCGTATGTGTCTGAGGCGACTTGTGTTTTCAATACAGTCGTCAAGGTGGACACATCAAAGTCGTTGCGGCCGGCCAACTGTCACCAGGCCCATTAACTCGCTCTGTTTGTTCTGGAGGGAAGGGGGGCATGTCTGGACTGAAAGGCGTGAGTAGCAACAACAACAGTTTGGTTCCCCCGGCAGCCTCGGTGCGAGCCTCCGTCTCCGTCTCCCGGTCTGCCAAACCAAACTGTCCACCGTCCAAAAATCAGACCGTCGCTCCGTCTTTCAAGCTCTCGCTCGGTGGGATTTGGCAGCTGTGCGTCGGTGACATCAGACATCGGTTCACAGAGAACCGCCAGAAGTGTCCGTCGCAGGTGCGGCGCGAGCACGTTTGTAACGCGTACAATACAGACCTTTACAATAACACACGGGGGGAAATATATGTTTTTCGCACTGAGAGTTTCCGTGAGGCTGCCTTGATGCGTCGCAGATGGTGGATGTCGCGATGATGACGTAGACATCTCAGTCAATGTGTCTCACGTGGATTATTGCTTTAAAGTAACACGCCAACATTATGAGAAACACGCTTACCGTTTGGTAAGTACGAAGATATATGCCAATTTTCCTCTCTTTTTTTTGGATCCACTTTTTCTCCTCTTTTTCTATTTTTCTCCCATTGTGCCAATTCTCCCCTCGCCTGTCTTGAACGTTGCTCGCATATGCCTCCCACTGGCCGGTTGTAGGGAGGATAGAAGCCTTGCATCACATGTCCCCTCTGATACATGTGGAGGCAGCCTGTCACATCTTTTCACCTGCCAGCGCGGACTCTCATTGGCGAGGTGTAACGTGTGGGAGGCTCACACTAGCCCCGCCATTTCCTGTCTCTGCTGTGCAGGCGTCCCCAACCGACCTGTAGGAGTCGCTGTCCACAACGTCCAGATTACCACCCATCGACTTCCAATTGAGTTAGTATGACGGCTGGCCCAAGCCGGAGGCAACGCCGACAGCCGGAGTCGAACCCGGTGTCTCTTGCGTTGGTGACGAGCGCAATGTCCGCTGCGCCACCCAGCCGCCCGCCAATTTTCCTCTCTGTGTGCATTAAGTACAAAGCTATCCGGCTGCTAAGCAAGCCTAGCTTAAAATTCTGGGAGAGGTGTTTTTGGCCAACAGCTAGGCTAGCTGGTTTGTAACCGCTTCCATTCATTTGTGCTGAGCTAGGCTAGCTTGCAACCCGATAGCTTTCTTTTGGTAATTGGTATCTATCTTCTTCTTCTTCTTCTTCTTCTTCTTCTTCTTCTTCTTCTTCTTCTTCTTCTTCTTCTTCTTCTTCTTCTTCTTCTTCTTCTTCTTCTATCTGTAAATAACTATGTACAGATACCGAGATGTCACACCATGTTACCTGTTACCTGTTTATTGCACAATGTTGTTTTTTTATTGGATTCTATTATATGTTGTAACACTGTATTGCACATCGTTGCGGGCAAGACCACCCGCATTTCATTGTATACTTGTATGCCGTGACAATTAAAACTCTTGACTTGACTTCTTCTTCTTCTTCTTCTTCTTCTTCTTCTTCTTCTTCTTCTTCTTCTTCTTCTTCTTCTTCTTCTTCTTCTTCTTCTTCTTCTTCTTCTTCTTCCCATAATGTTGGTGTGTTTTCCTTTAAGTCTCAAGTGGCAACGGCTGGGTAATATGAGGATGACAATATTCAGAAGGCCTTTTTTCCTAAGCTAATATCTGCTTAGGTATGTACAATCTTGTTTATCCAATGGATGATCCAAGTGTGATAAAATAAATTGAAACCTTTCATTTTCACCTGACATTCTTTTTTTTTATCTACTTTTTCTCCCATTTTTCAATTTTTCTCCCATCCCAATTTCGTATCGTCCAATTCTACCCTCCCCTGTCTCGAACGTTGTTAGGCCATGCCTCCCACAAGCCGGCTGCAATGTGGACGAAGCCTTACATCACGTGTCCTCTCCGGTACTCGAGAAAGCAGCAGTCGCATCTTTTCACCTGCACAGCGCGATCTCTCAGCGTCGGGGGTCTGCGTGGGAGGGACACGCCGCCCCCGTCGCTTCCTGATTCTGCTGCGCAGGCGCACCAACCGACCTGTAGGAGTCGCTGTCCACAACGTCCGATCCCCACCTATCAGCTTCCCACCCCCTAATACTGGCAATTGTATTAGTATGAACGACCAGCCAAGCTGGTAGCAATGCGGAGAGCTGGGCTCGAACCCAGCGTCTCCTGCATTAGTGGTGAGCGCCTTGCCCACTGCACCACCTAGCCGCCCTTCACCCGACATTCTTGAAGATTTCAGAAATCACGTTGTGAGAAATCTGACTTACAATTTTCTTTTTAGCATCGATTCAGACAACACAATTGTGTATCACGATGCTCTATGTGGAAAACATGTAAATCTGTGACACAATAACACAGTTAGACTATATATATCGTCCCGATGGAATATATTAATATAATACCTAAATTGAAACTCGTTCACATTCCTGAGGCATAATCGTCAGCATTGGTTTTTGTTCGAGTCGTTAAGTTTCGATGGCTGCCAAAACCGACTCAGGAAAAGTTCTACTTCTGAAAGAGGAAAAGCTGTCTCCTGTGTCATTAGTCTGCCCCCCCCCCCCCCACCCCCCCCATTAATGGCGGTTGGCTCGCTGATATAGAGAAAGTGCAATTGGATTATTACCTACAATTAAGGGCTGGGTGAGAAAATGGGTTCCAATGAGGTGTAAACTATTAGGAGACGAACGGACGGCCGTGAGAAGAGAGAGGACGGCTGCCGCAGACGTGCATCATGTCTGGGTCACGTCTGGTTCAGGACGAGCGCATAATGTGAGTGTGCGTGCACGGGCACGTGCGCAACAGACACGTGGGAACACACTCCCATACGTGCACACACACGCACACAATCCCGTGAGGATGTCGGGGGAGTCGCTGATTAACCCTTTCACTGCCACACTACAGAAGGTTAACCCTTTACTATCACTCGGTAGTGTGATAGTAAAGGGTTAACCTTCTGTCGTGTGGCAGTGAAAGGGTTAACCGTTTGGTAGTGCGGCAGTGAAAGGGTTAATTGAGACAGCGGAGGGGCACGCCAGATCGTACAAGACACGCTTAGATTAGCATCTTTAAAATAATAATAAGTAGGGATGTCCGATATTATCGGCCTACCGATATTATTGGCCGATATCGGCATTAAAATGTGATATCGGAAAATATCGGTATCGGTTTTCAAATTTTTTTTTTTTTTTTTTTTTTTTTTTTTTTACATTTCTATAACCTTTATTTACCCAGGCAAGCAAGTAAGAACAAATTCTGATTTTATTTGTTGTCAAAAGTATGCATAATGTTGTGTTAATTCCACAACAAGAGATATGTAATGTTAATTACCTGAAATTATTCCATTTTTTGGGGGGGGGGTAACCCTGCATATATCAGTATCGGTTGATATCGGTTGATATCGGTATCGGAAATTAAGAGTTGGACAATATTGGTATATCGGTATCGGTAAAAAAGCCAATATCGAGCCGCCCTAATAATAAGTCCTGTGTGTTCTCCATGCCGTCTCTCTTCCAACCTCTGGGTCGTCATAATTTTTCCATCCATCTCCGGTTTCCAGGAGAAAAAGAAAATAAATCTAAGACGAACCAAAATCGTACGGTTTTAGATATGATGTGTACGGCCTACACGTCCCGCCGTGACGTAGAAACACACACATGTTCCAGATCGTTTTACCGGTGGGGGGGGGGGGGGGGGGGGGGGTAACTTGATCACCTACATGTTGGACCACTTCACGGCGCATCAGGGGAGAGTATTTGCACCTACGAAGTGGAATGAGAGGTCGCGGGTTAGAGTCTGAAGATTAAATAAAGGCGAGGAGAGTAATGGGGTGAAGCCCGGCTGATACTGTGTTCCTGGATATGACATGTACACGGATATGACATGTACACGGATGATATGACATGTACACGGATTATATGACATGTACACGGATGATATGACATGTACACACGGATATGACATGTACACACGGATATGACATGTACACGGATATGACATGTACACAGACTGATACTGTGTTCCTGGATATGACATGTACACGGATATGACATGTACACACGGATATGACATGTACACGGATATGACATGTACACGGATATGACATGTACATGGATATGACATGTACACGGATGAGAGACAACAGATCAAGACTAATTCCATCTAACGCAGGCTGACGGACCAGACAGAGCGACCGGGGGCCCTGTACGTCAGATATCACGGGGAGCGGTCAGATTCTGTTAAGATTGCAACCTTGTTATTCAGTTTCAGTTTAAACTTGATTTGAACAGGGACAGCACACATTAATGAAGATAAATGTAAATGTGTGAGACAGTGTTAGCCAAAGCTAATTTTCAACTGTTGTCCCTGGGCCTGGTGTTAAAAAGCCTCTAAAAAGAAAGCATAACATATATAGCAAACAGGTCATTAACACTATGGCGACCGGAGCCCCGCGGCGATTTAGGCCTCAGAGGACAGAGGATTGTAAACAAACCGATGTACTTTCTAAGAGCTTTATATATCATTTATAGTATTGCTATCTGTCCATTCTCATTGTCACTTGAGTGCATAAACCGTGCCTTCATAATGGCTTAAAGAAAATAAAAATCCATCGGTTGGTTGTCATTTTATAGCGTCGTGAATATAAGGTATATCGCGCTTTTCGTCTAGGCTTTTCTGCAGGAGGCTGCAAAAAAGGCTAAACGTTGGCGCCGTTATATCAAACGCCATTTCTGCTGTATATATACGAATGAAATAAAACAAACTGCGTAGCATCCGGACTATTACAGAGCATCTATGGATGAAATGGGGGCGGCGGGGAACGCCGATCAGTATTATTGATTAGCAATAGAGTCTGCGTTCCGGTAGCCAATGTCAGTAGTCGATCACGTTAGGTTATAAAACAATGTCCAATCCAGCTGTAATTTGGGGTAATATTATCCTACCGTCAGGCCATGTGATCGCCGGCAGCATTTCCTCACCAGTCATCGGATTCTGGTAGATCGATATGCACATTGGCTAATCATAAATCCCATTATTCCACACTGAAAAAAACGTTCGGCAAGCTGATCAAAGATGGAGGGGCTTCGTTTGGACTCAAGGCTCTATGATCCGCCTACAGGACTGTAAAAGCATTTTTTTAAAAAAATCCCCTCAATGATACTGCAGTGGAGCGATGGCGCCCCTAAGCGGATCTGACCGGTACTGCATGTTTCGAAAATCAAATATGTGGAAAGATCCTGCTAGTGGATCGGGGACCTAATAAGCGTTATAAATATGGAATAAAACAATAACAACTCGTCACGAGTATACTCGTGGCTCTGGACCACAACGCATGGAATCGAAACACGTATATACTCGTGAACGGACTCCATAGTGTAAGAACAGGTTCAAAACATGTCAAAATATTCACATCAGACATGTACAGACAATGTACAAACAAACAATAATTCAACATATTAGGTACAGGCAAGCATATGGGGTTAGAGTTCTGCAGGGCTGTTGTGTTCACATGTGTAGTTATTTCTTAACCATGTTTTGAAAGTGTGTTTGAATGATCTGTGTGTTTCTATATTGCAGATGTAACTTTTTCTATATTGCAGGTCTTGGCAGCTCTCACAGAGAGGGCTGACTGGCTAAATGTACTTTTCGTTTAATGGAACAGCCAAGTCACCCGGTACAACAGTTCTGGTGAACCTGCTGCTGGGGGTGAAAAAAATCTGAAAGTGGGGGTAGGGCTAAACCATGGAGGTGGGGCTAGACCATGGAGGTGGGGCTAGACCATGGAGGTGGGGCTAGACCATGGAGGTGGGGCTAGACCAGGGGTCGCCAATTAGGTTTTGCCGCGGGCCAGATTTTCCCCAAGCCGTTGCTTGGCGGGCCAGGATCAAAAACAATGGCTAATTTAATATACTGATATTGAAAAAAGACAAACGTTTTTCTCTGGTCTGCATCCCCCCAACAACCGTGTGCACTGCGCCGCACTGCACTGCACCCACTCTGCAATCCGCCAAACAAAGTTCTCACTCATCCATTCATTCATGAACAGCTCTCAGCTGTTGCAGATCAGCTTAACAATTGTGTGTATTGCGCCGTACTGTATTGTACCCATTCTGCAATCTGTTAAATAAAGTTTTCATTCATTCATTCATGAACAGCAGATCAGCTGTTGCAGATCACCGCGGCGGGTGATGAACAGATCAGAAGACAGAATGCATGAAAACACGACTCACCATACCTTGTTTGTTGTTCAGTCCTCCAAAATCCCTGCTAATGTTTGAAACATGTCACATATCCACTCGCCGCCCTCCAATTCCAGATTGGCGTTGAATGCAGCTACTTTATCTGCCAACTTGAACACAGTTGTAATAACAACCATTTCCTCGTTGTTGTTGTCGCCACATATTATGCAGAGAGGACGTCGGCTCGGCACGCAAGAATCACCGACCTGTTGCAATAAACCCGTATTTTAAGTATGGCTCCTGTTTATTAAAAGAAGCGTTATATTTCCCTGTTGCATTTCCCTATCCAAAGATGTTTGTTTTGTTTTTTAACACATTTTGTTACTCGCTCCATCTCGAACGCGGAAGTGAAAGTTCGTTAGGGACTATTCCATTGGTTCTCCCAGTCCACGTGACCATGTCTAGCATTTCAATTGGCTATAGTGCTATTGATGACTACCGGTAGATAGATACAGCTTCACAATAAAAGACACCCTGGCGTCCCGAGTGAATATTTCCTGCGCGTAAAATAAATATCATATTCTCAAAATAATCTGACGGGCCAGAAATTATTGCTGGCGGGCCAATGTCGGCCCGCGGGCCGCCTATTGCCGATCCCTGGGCTAGACCATGGAGGATTTTGAAGACCAGACTGGCATCGGTTAGTTTGATGATGTTGTCCCAGCTCAAGAGGGCATGCTTGTCCAGGATATTGCAGTGGTATATTATTGTCTTAATATACGATGCACTGTATATCTCCAGAAGACAACGGAATGACATTCGGTCGTGGGTCAGTCCTTCCACGCTGCATCAGACCCCTGGCTGACCAACGGTGGAATGGGAAAGATTGACATCATGTAGGTTTAGAGCAGTCCACCTTACACAGCGTACAGATGGTAAAAAACGCTGCGGCACGACTCATGACTGGCACACGGAAGCTTCCGGTCCAGTGCAGGATTGATTTTGAACTGTTATTGATTGTCTTTAAAGGAAAACTCCAACATTTTGGGAAATTAGCTTATTTGCCATCTACCCTGGAGTTAGACAAGAAGATTCTCTGTGCATGCAGTAGGAGTAGGAAGACGTTTGGAACTAGGCTAATGGAGGAACCCACTTCCAGTGACTGATGCTAAGCTAGGCTAACGGTGCGCGTCTTCCTACTCCTACTGCATGCACAGAGAAGAAAAAAGGTATGTATCTTCTTGTCTAACTCCAGGGTAGATGGCAAATAAGCTAATTTCCCAAAATGTTGGAGTTTTCCTTTAAAGCCCCAAATGGCCGTGCCCCTCCCTACCTCGCAGATAGTATCTTGAATGTTGTGTAAATTGTTCGGCACTTTGTCAACTGCTGTTGTTTAAAATGTGCTATATAAATAAAGTGGACTTGACATGCAGAGCACAAACATCACACTGTATGATTTTATATGGTTGTCTTTTTCTACAAAATAATCCTGAATGCTACAGTATCTGCATAGGATAGGCATAGCACATTAAAGATATTGGACCTCATTCTCAAACATTTTCGTGTCTGCTTAAATATCTTCTTAAGAACTTCAAGAATGTATTCAAATGTATTGTCATGATACAGTACAGTACAATATCGTGGGCACCACAGCAGTGGCTGGTAGGGTGACCAGATGCAAAAAGTCCAAAAGTGGGACAACAGTAAGATTTTGGTGGGACAAAGTGGGACAACAGTACAATTTTGGTGGGACAAAGTGGGACAGATAGATAATGTAAATTTTTTTATTAGAATAACTGCCATGGTCTTCACTGAATAGATTTAAATCAAAGGTTAAAGGTTAAATCAAAATAAATACAAATTAAATACCACCTAACATCTGTTTTAAATATTCAAACGTCATCACTTGACAGGAATGTCTTGTGTTTGATATTCCCTGTTAACACAGAACTAGGGAAAACAGTGTAGTATAATAAAAAAAATAATAATACAAATAAATTGTGTTTCTATATTAGAATAACTGCCATGGTCTTCACCGAATAGATTTAAATCAAAGGTTAAAGGTTACCACAGTCGGCTGACCTGTATGAATGGGAGTGTTGTACTGTGTGATAGACACTTGTTATCTCAGCTGCAGTGACCTTGTCCGTCTGACTATCATTGTTTGGTTTAAAAAGAAACGTATCCATAGATCTGGATGTTTCTTTTTGGTGAGCCACTTTCAAGTGAGACTCACGTCCACTGTGGCGCTTCAAGTTGTATTCTCCTCCATGTGCAATTGAAAACGAACTATGACACAAAACACAGAAAGCCTGCTGCGGATTGCCTGCCATCTGCCTCACCCAGTCATGTGTCGTTTGCCAGTCTTGGTTGTAACTGCAGGTTCGTTTCTTTTTACTGCTTTCCATCTTGAACTAGTTCGCTTGTAATGTTGTTGTGTTTTTTTTGACCAATCAGATTTGCGATATGAGGTAGCGTCACGACTCAGTCTCAGTCACGTCACAAGCAGGCAAGCAGCACGCTAAAGTACTATAACCAATCAGAGCAATGTGTGTGGACAAGAGGCGGGTTGCTACGTTTACTGTCTGTAGGGAGGGGCTTTTAGACGCATGTTTTTTTTGGCTTCGAAAAGAGGGACATCCTCTCAATATGAGGGACGCGGGACATTTGGTCAAATGGTGGGACAGTACAACCAAAAGGGGGACACCTGGTCACCCTAGACTGGCTGGTGTGCCAGCTGCTACGTCCACGGGATAATAAAAAAAGTATTTCTATTCTATTCTATTCTATTCTATTCAAACACATCCAGCGTCTTGTCAACAGTTCAATGTTGCGCTCGGCGGTGGAAGGAGTGCGTGTGCGGATCTCGATGCAGGCCACCTCCTGCTCCGTCTGAGGGTTGGTGAGTGAGTTCATCAACCAGGGGGGCCAGTGCATATCCACAATCTCTTTATAAAACAAGTCATTAGAAGAATAGAAAGCCTAGGGGCGGTCAGGTGGCGTAGCGGAGATTGCGTTCGTCACCAAACGCCGGAGACGCTTGATTCGCCTGTTCGAATCCAGCTCACAGCTTTGGGGTTGTCACCAGCTTGGCTGGCCGTTCACACTAATACAATTGGCAGTATTAGAGGGTGGGAGAAGCTGGCGGGGTGGGTCCGGGTCGTTGTAAACAGCGACTCCTACAGTTCGGTCGGGGCGCCTGCTCAGTGCGGATAGGATCTAAGGGGGGTAGTGTGATCCTTCCACACGTTACACCCTCTCAGTGAGAGTCCGCGCTGCCAGGTGAAAAGAAGCGGTTGATTGGCTAGACGTGTGTCGGAGGAAGCACGTGATAGCCTCCACTCTCCCAGACCGACTGTGGGGGGTAAGTGCGCAGTGACCAGGAAGGGGATTGGGAATTGGCATAACGACTAACATTGGGATGGGAGAAAATCGGAGGAAAAAGGAGGGGGGAAAAGATCAATAAAAAAAAATAAAAAAGAAGAATAGAAAGCCTATTGTTGCTGGAACGATTAATTACACACAGATACCAATTAGCCATGTGTCTCCAGCCTCTCTTTGCTTGAGGTGCTCACCCACAGATCTGTTCTGTAAGATGTAGGAGTCATGTGCACCTCCTGGGAAGCGAGAGACCACGTTGAGCAGGTGGTTCTGGTCGTCGCAGATGATTTGAATGCTGATGGGGTGGTATTGCTTTGAATGAATGAATGAAAAAGTAAATTTTTTAACATGTATTCTCCACATTCCTCCAAACAAATCACAATATCAAGCTCCGTCAAACAGAACAATCATAATGAAAAATAAATTATAAACTAAAAGTCAAGAGCAATGTAGTTAGTTAGTTGACATGTTCAAAAAAAGAGTAGAGAGTTTCAAGTTTCTTTAATAGTTGTCATACAGAAGTACAGAATACGTTTATACAAAATGCCTCTTTCTGTTACACTCCAGAGACTGTGCTAGACAAGAGATAAGTATGAAATAAAATAGTATAGCATGTAATAATAGAAGTAAAAATAGAAGTCACGTACGTAGACACAGTGTTCAGTATAGACATATGTACAATGTTCAATGCAGAATAGAAGTAACTGAGTTACCATACAATATACAATATACTATGCAATACTAATATACAATACTATATAGTGCAAAGCAGAAATGGGATGAGGTACAATTTAGGTACAATTTACAGTAAGGTGTACTGAGGTATGGGTTGTAGTGCAAATCCTTTATCAATAAAGAAGCTAAGCTTATTGATCCCTACCCCCTTACATTTACATTTTTTCTTCCATTAATTTTACTTGATATAACATACATTTGTATAATACATTATATAATATACTTTTACTTAAGAATCAAGAATCAAGAGGTTAGGGTGGCTACGTGGTGCAGTGGGCAAGGCGCTCACCACAAATACTGGAGACGCTGGGTTCGCCTGTTCGAGCCCAGCGCTCCACATTGCTTTCAGTTTAGCTGGTCGTCCGTACTAATACACATTGGCAGTATTAGGGGGAGGGAAAACTGATGGGTGGGGATCGGGCGTTGTGGACAGCGACTCCTACAGGTCGGTTGGTGCGCCTGCGCAGTAGAATCAAGAAGCGACGGGGGCGGGGCCCCTCCAAAGCCCAGACCCCCGACGCTGAAAGATCGAGCCGCGCAGGTGGAAAGATGCGACTGCTGTTACCTCGAGTATCGGAGGGGACTCGTGCTATGTATGACTTAGTCCACATTGCAGCCAGCTTGTGGGAGGCAAGAAACAGCGTTCGAGACAGGGGAGGGTTGAATTGGATGATACGAAAATTGGGATGGGAGAAAAATAGAAAATGGGAGAAAAAAGTGGATAAAAAAAAAGAATCAAGAGGTTTATTTGTCACATACATACCAGGGCATACAGTGAAATGCGGGTGGTCATGCCTGCATTGATTGTGCAAAATACAATAATAAAATAGAATAAAATAGGCATAGAAAAAATGTATTATTATTATTATTATTATTATTATTATTATTATTATTATTATTATTATTATTATTATTATTATTATTATTATTATTATTATTATTATTATTATTATTATATACACTATAGTATTATAGTACAAAAAAGAAAAAACTTGAGTGTATAACTTGGATAACTTGGAGTGGTATTGCTTTCTGTTTTCTGTTGGAAACGCATCTGGGGAGGGTGCCTTGATGCTGCGCACGTGTGTGCAGTCCATTGCGCCGATGGTGCTGGGCACCATGGACTCTTATCTTGACTGGGATCTGTCGTTGTTCAGTATTATGGGAATTGGATGTTTTATGTGGCCAATTGTATGATTCCATCCACGACTCGCTGGATGATGGTGCTGGCCGCGGGGTATTGCACTGCTCCATTAGGACAGGTCTTGGTGGTAGCCAGAAGCATCCCACTAGGTACTCATCACTCTCTACGAACAATCAGTGATATCTTCCAGCAGCAGTAGATATGCCATATCGTGTGTGTGTGTGTGTGTGTGTGTGTGTGTGTGTGTGTGTGTGTGTGTGTGTGTGTGTGTGTGTGTGTGTGTGTGTGTGTGTGTGTGTGTGTGTGTGTAGGCCTAGGATGCAGACTTGGCTCTTTTAAAAGCGTGATTAATCACTGATTATTGGATGGCATGGTTCAATATCCATGATTGATGTTCAAGTCCACGTGCAAGTTCAAGGTTTTATTTGTTACATGCAACATCATACCAGTAAGATGAGCAGTGGAATGATTCTCCACTGTCTCTTACAATGTGCACACTAAGCAAGGTAAGAAATAAATAAAACCAACAATATAAAATAACAATAGAGAACAAGACGGTATATAGACTATTAACCACTTGACGATTGCATACCCAAAGTAATCTGCGATTTATTATACTTTATTATACGTATAGCACATGCATGAGTCTGCTCTCTTTTGAAAGGTAACATTCTGGAGTTTCTTACACAATAAAGAAGAATCACTTTGAGTGCTAATGAAATAGAGTAACAGAGGTTTGAACACACTGAAGTAAAACATTTGTGTACTCACATTTCTGTTTACTGGTTGCCAGATGTCTGTTTTTAAGTTCCAGCTGAGCGGTAGGAGCTGGAAAACATAACAGTTCATAACATAATCAAAATAATATGCTGTTTCTTTCTTGAATTCCTGAAAAATGAATTTGTCCTTTTTGGACATTTTCGAACAACAACGGATATCTTAATTCACTGAAATGCAATTGCTTTGACTTCCTGACTGAGCGGGTGAGGAGACGTGAAACACGGAGCAGAGCGGAGGAGAGAGAGCGTGACGGACCCTAATAAAGCGCTCAGCATCACATGATAACAGAGAGAATGAGAGATGAAACACAGAGGCATACAGACCTTTCTACAGGCATGTGTAATGGCAGGCTGCGATTTGTGATGAATAGTCTGTCGTCTCTCTCTTTCTCAGAACACTAGTCTGTTCTCTCTCTTTCTCAGAACACTAGTCTGTTCTCTCTCTTTCTCAGAACTATAGTCTGTTCTCTCTCTTTCTCAGAACTATAGTCTGTTCTCTTTCTTTCTCAGAACTATAGTCTGTTCTCTCTCTTTCTCAGAACTATAGTCTGTTCTCTCTCTTTCTCAGAACTCTAGTCTGTTCTCTCTCTTTCTCAGAACTAGTCTGTTCTCTCTCTTTCTCAGAACTATAGTCTGTTCTCTCTCTTTCTCAGAACTATAGTCTGTTCTCTCTCTCTTTCTCAGAACACTAGTCTGTTCTCTCTCTTTCTCAGAACTCTAGTCTGTTCTCTCTCTCTTTCTCAGAACACTAGTCTGTTCTCTCTCTTTCTCAGAACTCTAGTCTGTTCTCTCTCTTTCTCAGAATACTAGTCTGTTCTCTCTCTTTCTCAGAACTATAGTCTGTTCTCTCTCTTTCTCAGAACTCTAGTCTGTTCTCTCTCTCTTTCTCAGAACACTAGTCTGTTCTCTCTCTTTCTCAGAACTCTAGTCTGTTCTCTCTCTTTCTCAGAACTATAGTCTGTTCTCTCTCTTTCTCAGAACACTGGTCTGTTCTCTCTCTTTCTCAGAACTATAGTCTGTTCTCTCTCTTTCTCAGAACTATAGTCTGTTCTCTCTCTTTCTCAGAACACTAGTCTGTTCTCTCTTCTTCTCAGAACTATAGTCTGTTCTCTCTCTTTCTCAGAACTCTAGTCTGTTCTCTCTCTTTCTCAGAACTATAGTCTGTTCTCTCTCTTTCTCAGGACACTAGTCTGTTCTCTCTCTTTCTCAGAACTATAGTCTGTTCTCTCTCTTTCTCAGAACTATAGTCTGTTCTCTCTCTCTTTCTCAGAACTATAGTCTGTTCTCTCTCTTTCTCAGAACTATAGTCTGTTCTCTCTCTTTCTCAGAACTCTAGTCTGTTCTCTCTCTCTTTCTCAGAACTCTAGTCTGTTCTCTCTCTTTCTCAGAACTATAGTCTGTTCTCTCTCTTTCTCAGAACTCTAGTCTGTTCTCTCTCTTTCTCAGAACTATAGTCTGTTCTCTCTCTTTCTCAGAACTATAGTCTGTTCTCTCTCTCTTTCTCAGAACAATAGTCTGTTCTCTCTCTTTCTCAGAACTCTATAGTCTGTTCTCTCTCTTTCTCAGAACTCTAGTCTGTTCTCTCTCTTTCTCAGAACTATAGTCTGTTCTCTCTCTTTCTCAGAACTCTAGTCTGTTCTCTCTCTTTCTCAGAACACTAGTCTGTTCTCTCTCGTTTTCAGAACACTAGTCTGTTCTCTCTCTTTCTCAGAACTCTAGTCTGTTCTCTCTCTTTCTCAGAACACTAGTCTGTTCTCTCTCGTTTTCAGAACACTAGTCTGTTCTCTCTCTTTCTCAGAACTATAGTCTGTTCTCTCTCTTTCTCAGAACTATAGTCTGTTCTCTCTCTTTCTCAGAACTATAGTCTGTTCTCTCTCTTTCTCAGAACTCTAGTCTGTTCTCTCTCTTTCTCAGAACACTAGTCTGTTCTCTCTCTTTCTCAGAACTATAGTCTGTTCTCTCTCTCTTTCTCAGAACTATAGTCTGTTCTCTCTCTTTCTCAGAACTATAGTCTGTTCTCTCTCTCTTTCTCAGAACTATAGTCTGTTCTCTCTCTTTCTCAGAACTATAGTCTGTTCTCTCTCTTTCTCAGAACTATAGTCTGTTCTCTCTCTTTCTCAGAACACTAGTCTGTTCTCTCTCTCTTTCTCAGAACTCTAGTCTGTTCTCTCTCTTTCTCAGAACTCTAGTCTGTTCTCTCTCTTTCTCAGAACTCTAGTCTGTTCTCTCTCTTTCTCAGAACTATAGTCTGTTCTCTCTCTTTCTCAGAACTATAGTCTGTTCTCTCTCTTTCTCAGAACTCTAGTCTGTTCTCTCTCTCTTTCTCAGAACTCTAGTCTGTTCTCTCTCTTTCTCAGAACACTAGTCTGTTCTCTCTCTTTCTGAGAACTATAGTCTGTTCTCTCTCTTTCTCAGAACTCTAGTCTGTTCTCTCTCTTTCTCAGAACACTAGTCTGTTCTCTCTCTTTCTCAGAACACTAGTTTGTTCTCTCTCTTTCTGAGAACTATAGTCTGTTCTCTCTCTTTCTCAGAACTCTAGTCTGTTCTCTCTCTTTCTCAGAACTATAGTCTGTTCTCTCTCTTTCTCAGAACTATAGTCTGTTCTCTCTCTTTCTCAGAACTATAGTCTGTTCTCTCTCTTTCTCAGAACTATAGTCTGTTCTCTCTCTCTTTCTCAGAACTCTAGTCTGTTCTCTCTCTTTCTCAGAACTATAGTCAGTTCTCTCTTTCTCAGAACACTAGTCTGTTCTCTCTCTTTCTCAGAACTATAGTCTGTTCTCTCTCTTTCTCAGAACTAGTCTGTTCTCTCTCTCTTTCTCAGAACTCTAGTCTGTTCTCTCTCTTTCTCAGAACTATAGTCTGTTCTCTCTCTTTCTCAGAACACTAGTCTGTTCTCTCTCTTTCTCAGAACTATAGTCTGTTCTCTCTCTTTCTCAGAACTATAGTCTGTTCTCTCTCTCTTTCTCAGAACTATAGTCTGTTCTCTCTCTTTCTCAGAACTATAGTCTGTTCTCTCTCTCTTTCTCAGAACTCTAGTCTGTTCTCTCTCTTTCTCAGAACTATAGTCTGTTCTCTCTCTTTCTCAGAACTCTAGTCTGTTCTCTCTCTTTCTCAGAACTATAGTCTGTTCTCTCTCTTTCTCAGAACTCTAGTCTGTTCTCTCTCTTTCTCAGAACACTAGTCTGTTCTCTCTCTTTCCCAGAACTATAGTCTGTTCTCTCTCTCTTTCTCAGAACTATAGTCTGTTCTCTCTCTTTCTCAGAACTATAGTCTGTTCTCTCTCTTTCTCAGAACTATAGTCTGTTCTCTCTCTCTTTCTCAGAACTATAGTCTGTTCTCTCTCTTTCTCAGCACTATAGTCTGTTCTCTCTCTTTCTCAGAACTATAGTCTGTTCTCTCTCTTTCTCAGAACTATAGTCTGTTCTCTCTCTTTCTCAGAACTATAGTCTGTTCTCTCTCTTTTTCAGAACACTAGTCTGTTCTCTCTCTTTCTCAGAACTATAGTCTGTTCTCTCTCTTTCTCAGAACTATAGTCTGTTCTCTCTCTCTTTCTCAGAACTCTAGTCTGTTCTCTCTCTTTCTCAGAACACTAGTCTGTTCTCTCTCTCTTTCTCAGAACTAGTCTGTTCTCTCTCTTTCTCAGAACACTAGTCTGTTCTCTCTCTTTCTCAGAACTATAGTCTGTTCTCTCTCTTTCTCAGAACTATAGTCTGTTCTCTCTCTTTCTCAGAACTATAGTCTGTTCTCTCTCTTTCTCAGAACACTAGTCTGTTCTCTCTCTTTCTCAGAACTATAGTCTGTTCTCTCTCTTTCTCAGAACTATAGTCTGTTCTCTCTCTTTCTCAGAACTATAGTCTGTTCTCTCTCTTTCTCAGAACACTAGTCTGTTCTCTCTCTTTCTCAGAACTATAGTCTGTTCTCTCTCTTTCTCAGAACTCTAGTCTGTTCTCTCTCTTTCTCAGAACACTAGTCTGTTCTCTCTCTCTTTCTCAGAACTAGTCTGTTCTCTCTCTTTCTCAGAACTATAGTCTGTTCTCTCTCTTTCTCAGAACACTAGTCTGTTCTCTCTCTTTCTCAGAACACTAGTCTGTTCTCTCTCTTTCTCAGAACTCTAGTCTGTTCTCTCTCTTTCTCAGAATACTAGTCTGTTCTCTCTCTTTCTCAGAACTATAGTCTGTTCTCTCTCTTTCTCAGAACTATAGTCTGTTCTCTCTCTCTTTCTCAGAATACTAGTCTGTTCTCTCTCTTTCTCAGAACTATAGTCTGTTCTCTCTCTCTTTCTCAGAACTATAGTCTGTTCTCTCTCTTTCTCAGAACTATAGTCTGTTCTCTCTCTTTCTCAGAACACTAGTCTGTTCTCTCTTTTTCTCAGAACTATAGTCTGTTCTCTCTCTTTCTCAGAACACTAGTCTGTTCTCTCTCTTTCTCAGAACTATAGTCTGTTCTCTCTCTTTCTCAGAACTATAGTCTGTTCTCTCTCTTTCTCAGAACACTAGTCTGTTCTCTCTCTTTCTCAGAACTATAGTCTGGTCTCTCTCTCTTTCTCAGAACACTAGTCTGTTCTCTCTCTTTCTCAGAACACTATAGTCTGTTCTCTCTCTTTCTCAGAACTATAGTCTGTTCTCTCTCTTTCTCAGAACTATAGTCTGTTCTCTCTCTCTTTCTCAGAACTCTAGTCTGTTCTCTCTCTTTCTCAGAACTCTAGTCTGTTCTCTCTCTTTCTCAGAACTCTAGTCTGCTCTCTCTCTTTCTCAGAACTATAGTCTGTTCTCTCTCTCTTTCTCAGAACTCTAGTCTGTTCTCTCTCTTTCTCAGAACACTAGTCTGTTCTCTCTCTTTCTCAGAACTATAGTCTGTTCTCTCTCTTTCTCAGAACTATAGTCTGTTCTCTCTCTTTCTCAGAACACTAGTCTGTTCTCTCTCTTTCTCAGAACTATAGTCTGGTCTCTCTCTCTTTCTCAGAACACTAGTCTGTTCTCTCTCTTTCTCAGAACACTATAGTCTGTTCTCTCTCTTTCTCAGAACTATAGTCTGTTCTCTCTCTTTCTCAGAACTATAGTCTGTTCTCTCTCTTTCTCAGAACTCTAGTCTGTTCTCTCTCTTTCTCAGAACTCTAGTCTGTTCTCTCTCTTTCTCAGAACTCTAGTCTGCTCTCTCTCTTTCTCAGAACTATAGTCTGTTCTCTCTCTTTCTCAGAACTATAGTCTGTTCTCTCTCTTTCTCAGAACTCTAGTCTGTTCTCTCTCTTTCTCAGAACTCTAGTCTGTTCTCTCTCTTTCTCAGAACTCTAGTCTGCTCTCTCTCTTTCTCAGAACTATAGTCTGTTCTCTCTCTCTTTCTCAGAACTATAGTCTGTTCTCTCTCTTTCTCAGAACACTAGTCTGTTCTCTCTCTTTCTCAGAACTATAGTCTGTTCTCTATCTTTCTCAGAACACTTGTCTGTTCTCTCTCTTTCTCAGAATTATAGTCTGTTCTCTCTCTCTTTCTCAGAACTCTAGTCTGTTCTCTCTCTTTCTCAGAACTCTAGTCTGTTCTCTCTCTTTCTCAGAACTCTAGTCTGCTCTCTCTCTTTCTCAGAACTATAGTCTGTTCTCTCTCTCTTTCTCAGAACTCTAGTCTGTTCTCTCTCTTTCTCAGAACACTAGTCTGTTCTCTCTCTTTCTCAGAACTATAGTCTGTTCTCTCTCTTTCTCAGAACTATAGTCTGTTCTCTCTCTTTCTCAGAACACTAGTCTGTTCTCTCTCTTTCTCAGAACTATAGTCTGGTCTCTCTCTCTTTCTCAGAACACTAGTCTGTTCTCTCTCTTTCTCAGAACACTATAGTCTGTTCTCTCTCTTTCTCAGAACTATAGTCTGTTCTCTCTCTTTCTCAGAACTATAGTCTGTTCTCTCTCTTTCTCAGAACTCTAGTCTGTTCTCTCTCTTTCTCAGAACTCTAGTCTGTTCTCTCTCTTTCTCAGAACTCTAGTCTGCTCTCTCTCTTTCTCAGAACTATAGTCTGTTCTCTCTCTTTCTCAGAACTATAGTCTGTTCTCTCTCTTTCTCAGAACTCTAGTCTGTTCTCTCTCTTTCTCAGAACTCTAGTCTGTTCTCTCTCTTTCTCAGAACTCTAGTCTGCTCTCTCTCTTTCTCAGAACTATAGTCTGTTCTCTCTCTCTTTCTCAGAACTATAGTCTGTTCTCTCTCTTTCTCAGAACACTAGTCTGTTCTCTCTCTTTCTCAGAACTATAGTCTGTTCTCTATCTTTCTCAGAACACTTGTCTGTTCTCTCTCTTTCTCAGAATTATAGTCTGTTCTCTCTCTTTCTCAGAACTATAGTCTGTTCTCTCTCTTTCTCAGAACTATAGTCTGTTCTCTATCTTTCTCAGAACACTAGTCTGTTCTCTCTCTTTCTCAGAACTCTAGTCTGTTCTCTCTCTTTCTCAGAACTATAGTCTGTTCTCTCTCTTTCTCAGAACTATAGTCTGTTCTCTCTCTCTTTCTCAGAACTATAGTCTGTTCTCTCTCTTTCTCAGAACACTAGTCTGTTCTCTCTCTTTCTCAGAACTATAGTCTGTTCTCTCTCTCTTTCTCAGAACACTAGTCTGTTCTCTCTCTTTCTCAGAACTATAGTCTGTTCTCTCTCTTTCTCAGAACACTAGTCTGTTCTCTCTCTTTCTCAGAACTATAGTCTGTTCTCACTCTTTCTCAGAACTATAGTCTGTTCTCTCTCTTTCTCAGAACTATAGTCTGTTCTCTCTCTTTCTCAGAACTCTAGTCTGTTCTCTCTCTCTTTCTCAGAACTCTAGTCTGTTCTCTCTCTTTCTCAGAACACTAGTCTGTTCTCTCTCTTTCTGAGAACACTAGTCTGTTCTCTCTCTTTCTCAGAACTATAGTCTGTTCTCTCTCTCTTTCTCAGAACTATAGTCTGTTCTCTCTCTTTCTCAGAACACTAGTCTGTTCTCTCTCTTTCTCAGAACTATAGTCTGTTCTCTCTCTCTTTCTCAGAACTATAGTCTGTTCTCTCTCTTTCTCAGAACTATAGTCTGTTCTCTCTCTCTTTCTCAGAACTATATTCTGTTCTCTCTCTCTTTCTCAGAACTATAGTCTGTTCTCACTCTTTCTCAGAACTATAGTCTGTTCTCTCTCTTTCTCAGAACTATAGTCTGTTCTCTATCTTTCTCAGAACTATAGTCTGTTCTCTCTCTTTCTCAGAACTCTAGTCTGTTCTCTCTCTTTCTCAGAACTATAGTCTGTTCTCTCTCTTTCTCAGAACTACTGTATAGTCTGTTCTCTCTCTCTTTCTCAGAACTATAGTCTGTTCTCTCTCTTTCTCAGAACTATAGTCTGTTCTCTCTCTCTTTCTCAGAACTACTGTATAGTCTGTTCTCTCTCTCTTTCTCAGAACTATAGTCTGTTCTCTCTCTTTCTCAGAACTATAGTCTGTTCTCTCTCTTTCTCAGAACTCTAGTCTGTTCTCTCTCTTTCTCAGAACACTAGTCTGTTCTCTCTCTTTCTCAGAACTATAGTCTGTTCTCTCTCTCTTTCTCAGAACTATAGTCTGTTCTCTCTCTTTCTCAGAACTATAGTCTGTTCTCTCTCTTTCTCAGAACTATAGTCTGTTCTCTCTCTCTTTCTCAGAACTATAGTCTGTTCGCTCTCTTTCTCAGAACTATAGTCTGTTCTCTCTCTTTCTCAGAACTATAGTCTGTTCTCTCTCTTTCTCAGAACTATAGTCTGTTCTCTCTCTTTCTCAGAACTATAGTCTGTTCTCTCTCTTTTTCAGAACACTAGTCTGTTCTCTCTCTTTCTCAGAACTATAGTCTGTTCTCTCTCTTTCTCAGAACTATAGTCTGTTCTCTCTCTCTTTCTCAGAACTCTAGTCTGTTCTCTCTCTTTCTCAGAACACTAGTCTGTTCTCTCTCTCTTTCTCAGAACTAGTCTGTTCTCTCTCTTTCTCAGAACACTAGTCTGTTCTCTCTCTTTCTCAGAACTATAGTCTGTTCTCTCTCTTTCTCAGAATACTAGTCTGTTCTCTCTCTTTCTCAGAACTATAGTCTGTTCTCTCTCTTTCTCAGAACTATAGTCTGTTCTCTCTCTTTCTCAGAACTCTAGTCTGTTCTCTCTCTTTCTCAGAACTCTAGTCTGTTCTCTCTCTTTCTCAGAACACTAGTCTGTTCTCTCTCTCTTTCTCAGAACTAGTCTGTTCTCTCTCTTTCTCAGAACTATAGTCTGTTCTCTCTCTTTCTCAGAACACTAGTCTGTTCTCTCTCTTTCTCAGAACACTAGTCTGTTCTCTCTCTTTCTCAGAACTCTAGTCTGTTCTCTCTCTTTCTCAGAATACTAGTCTGTTCTCTCTCTTTCTCAGAACTATAGTCTGTTCTCTCTCTTTCTCAGAACTATAGTCTGTTCTCTCTCTCTTTCTCAGAATACTAGTCTGTTCTCTCTCTTTCTCAGAACTATAGTCTGTTCTCTCTCTCTTTCTCAGAACTATAGTCTGTTCTCTCTCTTTCTCAGAACACTAGTCTGTTCTCTCTCTTTCTCAGAACTATAGTCTGTTCTCTCTCTTTCTCAGAACACTAGTCTGTTCTCTCTCTTTCTCAGAACTATAGTCTGTTCTCTCTCTTTCTCAGAACTATAGTCTGTTCTCTCTCTTTCTCAGAACACTAGTCTGTTCTCTCTCTTTCTCAGAACTATAGTCTGTTCTCTCTCTCTTTCTCAGAACACTAGTCTGTTCTCTCTCTTTCTCAGAACACTATAGTCTGTTCTCTCTCTTTCTCAGAACTATAGTCTGTTCTCTCTCTTTCTCAGAACTATAGTCTGTTCTCTCTCTTTCTCAGAACTATAGTCTGTTCTCTCTCTTTCTCAGAACTGTAGTCTGTTCTCTCTCTCTTTCTCAGAACTCTAGTCTGTTCTCTCTCTTTCTCAGAACTCTAGTCTGTTCTCTCTCTTTCTCAGAACTATAGTCTGTTCTCTCTCTTTCTCAGAACTATAGTCTGATCTCTCTCTCTTTCTCAGAACTCTAGTCTGTTCTCTCTCTTTCTCAGAACTCTGGTCTGTTCTCTCTCTTTCTCAGAACTATAGTCTGTTCTCTCTCTTTCTCAGAACTATAGTCTGTTCTCTCTCTTTCTCAGAACACTAGTCTGTTCTCTCTCTTTCTCAGAACTATAGTCTGTTCTCTATCTTTCTCAGAACACTAGTCTGTTCTCTCTCTTTCTCAGAACTATAGTCTGTTCTCTCTCTTTCTCAGAACTATAGTCTGTTCTCTCTCTCTTTCTCAGAACTATAGTCTGTTCTCTCTCTCTTTCTCAGAACTATAGTCTGTTCTCTCTCTCTTTCTCAGAACTCTAGTCTGTTCTCTCTCTCTTTCTCAGAACTATAGTCTGTTCTCTCTCTTTCTCAGAACTCTAGTCTGTTCTCTCTCTCTTTCTCAGAACTATAGTCTGTTCTCTCTCTTTCTCAGAACACTAGTCTGTTCTCTCTCTTTCTGAGAACTATAGTCTGTTCTCTCTCTTTCTCAGAACTATAGTCTGTTCTCTCTCTTTCTCAGAACTCTAGTCTGTTCTCTCTCTTTCTCAGAACTATAGTCTGTTCTCTCTCTTTCTCAGAACTATAGTCTGTTCTCTCTCTTTCTCAGAACTATAGTCTGTTCTCTCTCTCTTTCTCAGAACTCTAGTCTGTTCTCTCTCTTTCTCAGAACTCTAGTCTGTTCTCTCTCTTTCTCAGAACTATAGTCTGTTCTCTCTCTTTCTCAGAACTATAGTCTGTTCTCTCTCTTTCTCAGAACACTAGTCTGTTCTCTCTCTTTCTCAGAACTATAGTCTGTTCTCTATCTTTCTCAGAACACTAGTCTGTTCTCTCTCTTTCTCAGAACTATAGTCTGTTCTCTCTCTTTCTCAGAACTATAGTCTGTTCTCTCTCTCTTTCTCAGAACTATAGTCTGTTCTCTCTCTCTTTCTCAGAACTATAGTCTGTTCTCTCTCTCTTTCTCAGAACTCTAGTCTGTTCTCTCTCTCTTTCTCAGAACTATAGTCTGTTCTCTCTCTTTCTCAGAACTCTAGTCTGTTCTCTCTCTCTTTCTCAGAACTATAGTCTGTTCTCTCTCTTTCTCAGAACACTAGTCTGTTCTCTCTCTTTCTGAGAACTATAGTCTGTTCTCTCTCTTTCTCAGAACTATAGTCTGTTCTCTCTCTTTCTCAGAACTCTAGTCTGTTCTCTCTCTTTCTCAGAACTATAGTCTGTTCTCTCTCTTTCTCAGAACTATAGTCTGTTCTCTCTCTTTCTCAGAACTATAGTCTGTTCTCTCTATTTCTCAGAACTATAGTCTGTTCTCTCTCTTTCTCAGAACACTAGTCTGTTCTCTCTCTTTCTCAGAACTATAGTCTGTTCTCTCTCTTTCTCAGAACTCTAGTCTGTTCTCTCTCTTTCTCAGAACTATAGTCTGTGCTCTCTCTTTCTCAGAACTATAGTCTGTTCTCTCTCTTTCTCAGAACACTAGTCTGTTCTCTCTCTTTCTCAGAACTATAGTCTGTTCTCTCTCTCTTTCTCAGAACTATTGTCTGTTCTCTCTCTCTTTATCAGAACTATAGTCTGTTCTCTCTCTCTTTATCAGAACTATAGTCTGTTCTCTCTCTTTCTCAGAACTATAGTCTGTTCTCTCTCTTTCTCAGAACTATAGTCTGTCCTCTCTCTATCTCAGAACACTAGTCTCTCATCTGCTTTAGAGAAAATAAACTGGAGGATGATGAAGATGATGCCTCTTTTCCTCAGTACAGTTCTCCTATACTAGTGTTCTGAGAGAGAGAGAGGCAGAGAGAGAGAGAAATTCCTTCTGTGTGTGTGTGTGTGTGTGTGTGTGTGCTCTACTGAGCGCACCTTTCTACTCTAGAGAGAGAGAGCTGTCATCACGTAGCGCGCTTGAATGAACTGCGAGATAACTCATAACTCGTACACACACGCACTCTGTCTCTGCCATACAGTCAGGGTCGCCTCAGGGCCTCGTGGGAAGGGGGGCCTCGCACAAAAAAAAAAAAAAAAAAAAAAATCTTTATTTTTATTTTATTTTTTATTTTTTATTTTTTATTTTTATTTTTTATTTTTATTTTTTGCGAGGCTCCCCTTCCCGCGAGGCCCTTTTTCATCACAGACCTAAAATCTAGTTTTGCTTATATGCTTATATATTTCACATTAGACACGTTTGTAGAATGTGTCTGACTTGTTCCTGGCTCTGAGGCTCTGCAGATACACTATTGGAGGCAGCTCTGAGGCTCTGCAGGCAGCAGAATTGGTTTCAATGAGGGGAGGGGTAGCGTCTGACTATTTCACGCTTGCAGCATTGGATGTTATGCCAGCCAAGATGAAGAGGACATCGTTCGGCAGATGGACTGAAGATGAAAGTTGTTGCATGTTAGACAGTTCAGTCAGGCTAGCCATCCCGGCTAAAGACAGGGACAGCTAGTTAGCTTTAGCTACGTTATAATATTGAGTGCTAACGTGTGGTTCAGTCGGGATATAGCCATGATCATGGCCGCCTAGTTATAGTTGAAAGTGGGGGTCAATTTTTTTTTTAATTTTTTAATTTTTATATTTTTTTATATTTTTTTTGTTTTTTTTTTGACAGGCAAGGGGTGGTTTGGAGGGGGTCCGGCACGACCCCCTCCTTCATTTAATGAACCTGTACGTGCAATTTCCTGCAATATAGAGCCTTCAATCTTGACTAATAAAGCTGCTCTTTTCACTATAAAACTCAGTTTATATTGCAGTATGATAGCCAATTACTATAATAATAATAATAATAATATATTAATATATATATATACTGTATATATACTGTATATTGATTTTTCGCTCTTTTATTTTTATTAAATCAATCTCCTTTCAAATAGGCCAAGTTTTTAATAAGAAAGAGAGAAAAAATACCAACAAGGAACAATAACAGGGTCTGCTGTAAATATAGCCTATTTTGTGTCTTAATTTGTTATGTTATCCTACACTTTAAGCTGTCTGATATTTCCATTACCTGTAACTCTTGGGTCTCTTTCTCTCCTTCTCTGCCTCCTCCCTGAGTCTGCACAGTCACCATATCATTCTACATTAAGGAGAGCAATACACATGAATACACTGAACCGGTTTGAATACACAATCTTTATGCTACTCTGTAAAGAAAGGGAGAGAGGGGGGGATATATAATCCAAGTATTTGTGTCTTAATTTGTTATGTTATCCTACACTTTAAGCTGACTGTCTGATATTTCCATTACCTGTAACTCTTGGGTCTCTTTCTCTCCTTCCTGAGTCTGTACAGTCACCATATCATTCTACATTAAGGAGAGCAATACACTTATGAATACACTGAACATCATTATGAAACATTTCTATTGCACCCTTACTTACAATTCATTATGAATTGAAAATGGGGAACCCTGATGTAAACAAGACGAAAGTCTTTCTCTGGTCTGGATCCCCTTAACAATTGTGTGTATTGAGCCGTACTGTACTGTACCCATTCTGCAATCTGTTATTGATTGATAAAAAATGTTATTAACATATTGCAGAATGGGTACAATATAGTACGGCTCAATACACACAATTGTTAAGGGGATGCAGACCAGAGAAAGACTTTTGTTTTGTTTACATCAGGGTCCCCCATTTACAATTCATAATGAATTGTAAGTAAGGGTGCAATTAACACCGTGCAATCCATTATTTGTGGAGCCCGCCCTTTAAGTCTTTGAGCTATTAGGCTACTAGGGTTCTTACTTTGCGTTTTGGTGTACTGAAAAATGCTCCGATGTCTGTATTCTTTCTTTTTTCTGCCATGTTACCTGGTTGGCTGGACACACACACATTTTCATTTCAGGTATTGTACCTTAAGATAATTGAACATCTTGATTTACCGTAAATCCTCAAATATAGGACGGGTCTTCTATTTACCTCAGCTGCAAAGAGCACCAGGCCTTTATTAGAGGCTTATATAAGAGGCAGGCCTTAATTTCTAAAAATGACACTCATGGACATAATCCCTTCATTTTCAGACTTTTATTGCATTATTATTATTATAAAAAAAAAAAAAAAATTGGGGGGCCCTCGTCACTATAGGCCCACGGGCCGCGGCCGTCGTTAATCCGGCCCTGCTCGTCTGCCATAGCGAACGTTAAAATTTGCAAACGAAGTCAACGTTATCCAGCTGACGACACCACATATCTAGATATATGACAACGTTAGCTAGCGGCTAGCACTAAAGCTAACGCCAACCAGAGGGAAACTTTGTTATTATTATTATTATTATTATTATTATTATTATTATTATTGGTATGACCAGATGGCATTTCGGACCATGAAACAATTTTATTGTATTGCGTGGTAGAAGTTATACCACTCAATAGTAAAGATGATGTCTAACATAATAGTTTGTTCGAACAACTGAACTTACTTAGTGGAAGATCCTGCTGTTGTGACAAAGTGTTCACGCTGCCTGCCTGCCTGCCTACCAGCTTACACCTGGAGGCTGCAGCGGCAGCAGCGCTGTGAGACTGGAGTGCGCCGGCCGGGCTCCGCTCTGTCTGTGGGAGGCACTGGATCAAACCATATCGGGCAGGGGGGTGTCGCAATCGTTGGAAACTTAAAAACTTGCTATTAAGTGTCATTGCGTATTATTAATTTGATTGAAATTACGTAGTTATGGTTAGATAATATTTATATATTGGGGGGGATATATCATATGATCAAAAAGTGAGGGAGCAAAGAGACAAGTTTGCTCCCCCAAGTTCAATACTCCTGGAGCACGTGCTTCGGCTGCTCTTATACGTAGGCGTCTATGGCCATGATGATGTCGGCTAGTAGCTAGCTTAGCTAAAGGCTAACTAGCGTTAGCTAACCTAGAGACAGCGCGTGCAGCATTGTTATGCCAAGATGAAGAGGACGGTCGTTCGGCAGATGAACTTCGTCAACTCCACGCGGTTGTCTCCATCCTCTTGGACGTTTGGTGAGTTTTTAATGCACTCTATTCTATTCCTGCCGTGGATACTCTCTCTCTCTCTCTCTCTCTCTCTCTCTCTCTCTCTCTCTCTCTCTCTCTCTCTCTCTCTCTCTCTCTCTCTCTCTCTCTCTCTCTCTCGGGAGCCAAACGGGCCGACTAGCTGTTGTAGTACTAGTAGCTAACGGTGTGTGGCCTGGTGTCAGCACCTGGTGCGAGGGAGGTGAGCTTGGTGTTTCATTATGAGAATATCTCCATGCTCAAGTCGGCTATAGTCCGCAAGGGACTTGTTGCCGGCACCGCTATGGTAAACACCACTCTGTAGTGGGACGTGTATTGCCTTCTTTTTCCCTTCTCTCTTCGTATGAGAAGAGGAAAACACAGCGGCTGTCTGAAGTGTTGGCCTGTATTGCTTTTCTCACGTTGTACAGTTTTTCAGTGGTAGCCGCATAGCTTGCTTCTGCGTTAGCTAATGGTTAGCGATAGCCAGGTTGAGCTAACTGTTAGCCAGTTAGCTGTTTAGCTACGACGTTAGCTGCTCGTTTTCGCTCGGCTGGGAACGTTAGCTTGATGCTATCAGTTAGCCTAGAGTTAGCTGTTAGCTTGTGCTACGACCATTGACATTAGCCGTGAGAATAGCAGGCCCTGGCACTCTGACTACGACATCATCTTTGACAGAAGATGTAGTCGGGCCTGCACCATGACAAGGCGCCGGCCATAGCTTCTTTTTGTCCCGCCAGCGAGAGGCCTTTCGTCAACGTGGAGACCTGTGTTGCGGCCTTTCGCCCTGCGTTCCTTGGTGCAGGTAAGATGTCCATTGGACATTACCCCACTCTTCCTTCCTTCCCCTCCTGAATGTTTTGTTAATAACAATGTTTTTTTCCAGGCAAAACATATGTTACTTCACAACATTTGGAGATACGACATGTGCTGTGTGTGAATTGTCTTGGTCGTTTGTGTAGCTTGGGTAGCGTTGGCCAAAGCTGTGTGTGGCCTGGTGTCAGTACCTGGCTACTCTATTTGCAGTTAGCCTATTTAGCTGATATCGGCCATTGGCTCCTTGCTACTTTGTTTTCTCTGGTATAGACCCTCTTCTCTTTGGATTTAAGTGTTGATCTTTGTCCTTTTGGATCTATGTATATTCATGTTGCCTTTGTGAAGTTATCTTTTCCTTCTGTTTTGTTCTTCCATTAAAAGTTGAATATCCTTTAGGGGCTCATCTTTGCTTATCTCTCTCATACATGCTCTCTCTCTAACACACACACACGACACACAGACATGCTCTCTCTCTCTAACACACAAACACACATGCTCTCTCTCTCTCACTCTCTCTCTCTCTCTTTCTAACACACACAGTCTGCCTATGGCGGCCTTTCTCGATGGCTAGGCTGTGCTCGCTGAGTCTGTACCTAGTCAAGGATCTTCAGTCACAGTGCTCAGGTATTCTGCCACTGTGTACTCTCTGTTTAGGGCCAAATAGCATTTCAATTTCTTTCCAATGTGTCTCTCTCTCTCTCTCTCTCTCTCTCTCTCTCTCTCTCTGTACACTGTATATTGATTGTAGAACGGGAGCTCTCTCTCGCTCTCTCTCTTGCTATATGTTGACTGTATCATGCCCAGCCTCGGGCAGCGCTATTATTTAAGAATATGTTGACTGTATGATTTTTTTTTTCTTTTTTCTTTTACCTTTGGGGGGGGGGGGGGGGCTCACGTTTAAATCTCGCACAGGGCCTCGCATTTCTCCCAGGCGGCCCTGCATACAGTAGTTGATGTTTTAGTGCGACGTGGGTATATACACGGGCGAGGATGAAAAGCATGTTAGACTACTTTTAATTCATAAGTTAACGTTCCGTCGGGTCCGCGTGTATTCTCGAGAATGATAATAATAATAATGCAGTCCACCTCTTCCTTCCTTCCTTGCACATAAAAAGCAAGTAGTCAATGTTTTAGCGCGACGTCATAGACTGGTGGTGAGGTTTGCAAAGACTAGTTTTAATTCATAATGTTCCATGGCCACATCAAGTATTCCAAAAAAAAGTACAATGTTGCGGGGCCCTGATGTAAACAACACGAAAGTCAGACTCCTCACGCAGGAGAAACGAGGCGGATAGTTCATACATATTATGAAAAGCCAATCTGTTGTTACCAGTAATGGATGGGGGGGGGGGGGGGGGGGGGGGGGTAGGCTCTGATACCGCTTTGCATCTGCGGGGGTCTAACACCTATTCACAGCGCTATTGTGTGTGTGCGCGCTCGATGTATGTGACGTGCTGTAGTTCTTATCGCAAATGGAGATTATTACAATCATACCTTCTTGCAAGAATTAAACGTATTTACAAGTCGTATTACGTTTAGCAAGTTGGGGGACGTATACATTACATGTCAAAGCACTAGAAATTGTAATTTTTCTATTTTTATCGATTTCTGAAAATATGTACTTTTTGAGCATTTAAGAGGGATTCTAATTCTTTTGTTCTCCGCCGACGGGTTCAAAGCTCCAGCGTGACCCCTAAGGGTTAAAGAGACAGGTTATTATTCTGAGAGAGAGAGAGGTTATTATTCTGAGAGAGAGAGAGAGAGAGAGAGAGAGAGAGAGTTAAAGAGACAGGTTATTATTCTGAGAGAGAGAGAGAGTTAAAGAGACAGGTTATTATTCTGAGAGAGAGAGAGTTAAAGAGACATGTTATTATTCTGAGAGAGAGAGAGGTTATTATTCTGAGAGAGAGAGAGAGTTAAAGAGACAGGTTATTATTCTGAGAGAGAGAGTTAAAGAGACAGGTTATTATTCTGAGAGAGAGAGGTTATTATTCTGAGAGAGAGAGAGAGTTAAAGAGACAGGTTATTATTCTGAGAGAGAGAGAGAGAGTTAAAGAGACAGGTTATTCTGAGAGAGAGAGAGAGAGGTTATTATTCTGAGAGAGAGAGAGTTATATGGTCGTACTGGCAAATCGCATCTCGCTCTTTCGCCATATCGAGATAAACCTCATCTCCAGTACCTACTGTACTACATGAACGAAAACAAAGCACCCGTGCACTTGACCAGGCCCCGCCCGCCCCAGTGACCTCCTATAAGGCACCAGGCGTGGTCATACTCGCCCTTCCTCTTTTTCGTTTTCCATCATGGACGTGCTTTGCATCCTATGTAACTAGCTGTTGATGAAATGCAGAAAGAAATTGAACAATGTCGGGTTTCGCCGGAGATTTGCCAGCCCCTGGAATCTTCTCTGCATGTTCCAATGGCGCGTCGGGCCTGTCCTGGGGTTTCCTCGTCTTTTGACAGCAGATCGAGGGACGTCACACGATGTTTAGCTATCGGGCTAACTCACGCCCAGGTAGGATCTGCACCACTAGGCATAACAATGCTGGCGTTAGTAATGCTGCTTGAGTTGTCCCGGGAGACAACCGAGTTGTGTATTGGCGCAAGGGGCAGTATATCTGGGTAAACGTTGTTGTTTTCCCGGTTATCCTGGAGCGCGCGGCTAACACTATGCTATATGCTGGGTTACTGTTTCTGTTTTTGATTTCCCGCTGAAGGCTGTCTTTCTAAAAGGTCTTCCCTCCTCTTAACCATTCATGCTGACGGTCAATCGGTGTCTACTGTTGGGAGTATTGACGGGGGATTGTCTACCCCTTTCATGGGTGAATGGGCTGAGGCCTAGGGCTGGTGTGCTTTTTGTGAAGATTATGAATGGTATGCGGGACTGGTGTTCTCTGGTCCGCATCCCCTTAACGTTGTATGTATGGGCTAGCCCATTCTACAGTGTATTGGTGGTGTTTTAGTTCATTATTCATTAACCCCTTCATGGGTGCACACCACAGTGGAGGTTGCTGGTTGCAACCACCACTGGTGCTCTGTGTTTATGAAGCAGTTGGCATCAGTCCTTTGCCTCTGGCATGTTGAAACAGTGCCCCGCCTGGCCGACGCCATGAGGTGAGTCGGCCCGGCGGGTGGCTGGTGGGCTGTTAAGCCTATACCGCCACGGTATAGAATTAGCAGCGATTAGTAACTTTGTTCGAATTGGTGTTTTTTTCTGTAAAAAATGGTGTTTGGTGGCGGGGGCCATGAGGGCCAGCCGACGTCGAAACATCGCGCAAGGTTTTTGACGTTATTAGCTTTGACCTAGCCGCAAGCTATAACCGCAGGGAGGGCTAGGATGCTGTCAACGCTTGTTTACAGACATCTTGGTTGGATTAGTCTCCCTTTGAGGGGGTGAGAAGTTATAAAGATTTTTTTCCCTCCTCAGGGCTCCCCTCTCCGCAGAGGATCTTTGGTCTTCCGCTGGAGCGCGGGCGGTATTTGACCTAGGCCCAACACCGCCTCACGCCGCGCAGCCAGAGGTGAGAGCACGGCCTCGCCAGCGGCTGTGGCGAGGCCCTCGACCAGCGGCCATGTTTCCCCCGCCGGAGGTACCCTGGGCTCAATGTCAACAGGTGTCCACAAGGCCGACAGCCTTGGCGGCTGAGGAATCGGCTACATTGGATGAGCACGCCCTAAAAAACCATCGCCGTCCAGCTGTGTGCAGCCCGCTCTCCGGTCACTCCCTCCCCCAACACCAGCGGAAAAGGGGCTGTGATTTGTTTCCTTTGGCTGCGGGCCGCGTGTCTTTAATGAAGCGCAAGCGGCCCCACGTTCGCTTCTCATGGGGACAGGGGCTGACACCCAGTTGATGGCTGAGACTGGGTCTGTCCGTGAGAATGTTGTGCTGTCAAGCGGCTCCCACACCATAAGCTGTGTTTGGTTGAGCCTGGTGTTACGTCTGTCAACTACAAGGGTTGTCAGCAGGGGGGCTCGAGACCTTTTGAGGCAAACAGTGCAGGCTTCCCCGACCTCGCCTTCGCCAGGCCGGGTATCACGTTGATGCCTCTCACTCCGGAGAGCCCGCAGTGGTCTGGCAGGCACGTGTGATTTGGGCGGTAGTAATATCACTGCAGGGCTACGGTGTGTAGGAACCCATGGGGGCCTCACACCTTGCATGTCCAGCTGCAGTACAACTCCTCAGCCGTCGATGCTGGAGAGGTGTTCAGTGGGGGAGCTTTTGTCACCTAGTATGATGTCAGCTTCCCCCGTATCAAACCGGCCCTTTTTGTCGGGGTCCCCCCTTGGGTGCGATTGCCTCGTGGGTAGTGAGTGTCAGGGTCCGATGTCCCGACTCCACGGAACGCTCTGCTTGCACGGTTAGCGGGTCCAGGGTTGGCTACGCACAGCGGGTGGGACCGGGCCGCCTATCTACAGATCACATATGGCTACAGCAGTACCATATGTCGAGGTGGATGGAGAGAACGCTGAGGCGGGGACTTGTGTTTACACAACCCCACCCGTTTTCAGGTTTGGTACAGACCCTATTGTCAGGGTCACCAGCAGTGACAGCTCTGGTCAACGAGATCCAATCGCTGTGCGCGAAGCAAGCCATCATCGTGGCGTTTTCCTCCCGGTATTCTCTGGTGCCCGAGAAATCGGGAGGGGGGGGTGTCAGACCCATGCTGGACCTGTCCCCGACGGGAGGTTCCGTCCTAGGACGGTTACGGCGCTGTCCGTGATGCGCCTGCTCGGTATGATGGCATCTGCTCATTCCGTGGTCCCTATTGGCCTCCTCTTCACCTCATGAGGAGGATACAGAGGTGGTTTTCCAGTATGGAAATAGACCCGGTGAGAGGCAAGTGGAAGCGGCTAAGGTTCCCGTGTCAGTACTGGGGGACCTCGCCCTCTAGGGAGGGCCTGGGGCCCTCACCAGGGGGGTCCCCATGGGCAGTAGGCTGTCACACGTCACGGTTTTCACCGACGCCTCCCTGGCAAGACCATGCTGCCCGGTCTGCGCTACGTTCAATGTGTTGGTATTGAAGGCGGTCCTTCTAGTCCTCAAACAGTGTTTGATCAGGACGGACAATACGACGTCAGTGTCGTATATCGACAGACAGGGAGGAGTACGCTCCCCCCGTCTGCACCGGGCGGCGGTCGGCTGGCTATGGGCGTTCTCCATCTGCACAGCCTGAGGGCTCTCCACATCCCCGGCAGGGTGAATGTGGGTACAGGTGTGATGTCGCAGGGCGGTCCTCACCCAGACAAGTGGGGATTACGTCCGGACATAGTCGGGCAGGTCTGGGACCGATGCCGTGGCCGCCTGGGATTCTTTCCCCCATACATCTCAGTCAGTTGTCAGTTGTTGGTGCGGATACTTCGGGAGCACAGGACCTTGGTCCTGTTCGCGCCGGACTGGGGCACAGCTGTGTGGTTCCCGGTCCTGATCCAGCTCTTGTTAGCCCGCCGTGGCCTGTTCCTTGATCGTCGCGGGCCCTCTCTCAGGCGCACAGGTCTCTGTGTCAGTTCCCTGTGCGGGGCCAGCCGCTGATGGTTTGGCTGTTTAGAGGGTGACTCTGGAGAGAATGGACCCTTCTGTGGTCGACACCATCCGGAATGCGCATGCTCCCTCCACTATCGCAGTTTACGCGGATAGGTGGCGTATTTTCCAAGAGTGGTGTAAGGTGGGAGGCTGGGACCCGGTGTCCTGCCTGTCCCCTTCCTTCAGTCTATATTGGATAGACTGTCGGCTTCGACGGTGAGGGTATATGCCGCGGCTATATCCTCTTGTCATGAGGGGTTTGAGGGCGTTACGTTGTTCAGCCACCCTCTTGTGAAGCGTTTCCTGCTTGGCGCTCGGCGCCTTAAGCCGGTGAAACGTTCTCTGTCTCCGAGTTGGGACCTCCAACTGTTGTCCGAGGCCCCGTTTGAGCCTCTTGAGCAGGCGTCTTTGGAACAGCTGTCTTTCAAGACTGTGTTCCTGCTGGCCATCACCTCCGCTAAGCGCGTGGGTGAGCTCTGTGCTCTCTCGGTGTGGCCTGAGTGCTTGTCTATTCGTGTCAATAGCGGTGCGACTCTGAGGCCTAATCCAGTCTTCGTGCCAAAAAATATCCGGAGCTCTTTTCGCTCCAGGGATATTGTGGTTCAGGCATTTCATCCGTCTCCTCACGCTGGTGAGTTAGAGGCGAGCCTTCACCTGTCGTGTCCGGGCTTTGGGGGTTTACCTCAGCCGGACTCAGGACCTCAGGGCTACCGATCAGCTCTTTGTTTGTTACGGTGGCTCTCGCACTGGTAAGGCACTGTCGAAACAGCGCCTGTCACATTGGTTGTGCGAGGGCATTGCCCTTTGCTACACGTTGGCTGGGCTGGCCCCTCCTGGGGGTATCAGGGCGCACTCCACTCGTGGGGTGGCGGCCTCTGCCGCCTTGTTAGGAGGGGCCTCTGTGGAAGACATCTGTGCTGCGGCCTCCTGGTCCTCCCCGGGATGGACATGACTGGGGGTTCTGTCTCCCAGGCGGTTCTGAGATCTGGAACCTCCCCTGCGTCCCGCCCTTCGGTGGGTTAGCAGGGTTGTGTGGGTGTGTGGTCACACGTGGTCCCGCCTGTGCTGTGCGTTTTAGGGGTTTCTAGTTCCCTCTTTTTCGCACTTGGGTGGAGTTGACTGCCGCCCCCTCTTCACTAGGAAGGGGGGGTGACGGGACTCCCCTCCCCCTTGGTGATAGGGCTTGCGGGTCCTCAGGGGGTACATTTGTCGGTCCTCGTGTCTGCTCTGTCCCAATATCTCGATATGGCGAAAGAGCGAGACGCGATTCGCCAGTACGACCATATAACGATAGGTTATGTATATAACCTAGTTATATGAGTACTGGCTGAGCGTCTCGCTCTTAGCGCGCCCTGAGGTCCCTTGAGTTTTTTTTTTCTTGATGGAAAACTGTTCCCGAGGAAGGGCGAGTATGACCACGCCTGGTGCCTTATAGGAGGTCACTGGGGCGGGGCCTGGTCAAGTGCACGGGTGCTTTGTTTTCGTTCATGTAGTACAGTAGGTACTGGAGATGAGGTATATCTCGATATGGCGAAAGAGCGAGACGCTCAGCCAGTACTCATATAACTAGGTTATATACATAACCTATCGTTAAAGAGACAGGTTATTCTGAGAGAGAGAGAGGTTATTATTCTGAGAGAGAGAGTTAAAGAGACAGGTTATTCTGAGAGAGAAAGAGAGAGAGAGAGAGAGAGAGAGAGAGAGAGAGAGAGAGAGAGAGAGAGAGAGAGAGAGGTTATTATTCTGAGAGAGAGAGAGAGAGTTAAAGAGACAGGTTATTATTCTGAGAGAGAGAGAGGTTATTCTGAGAGAGAGAGAGAGAGAGAGAGAGAGAGAGAGAGAGAAGCAGAGAGAGAGAGGGTTAAAGAGACAGTTTATTATTCTGAGAGAGAGGTTATTATTCTGAGAGAGAGAGAGGTTATTATTCTGAGAAAGAGAGAGGTTATTATTCTGAGAGAGAGAGAGGTTATTATTCTGAGAGAGGGAGAGGTTATTATTCTGAGAGAGAGATAGACACAACATACTAGTGTTCTGACAGAGAGAGACAGACTAATGGTCTGAGAGAGAGATAATTTTCCTGTATGATGGACTTGTGTCCTGAGAGAGAGAGAGAGAGAGAGAGAGAGAGAGAGAGAGAGAGAGAGAGAGAGAGAGAGAGAGAGAGAGAGAGAGAGAGAGAGAGACACACACAGGGAGACACACAGGGAGACACACAGGGAGACACACAGGGAGACAAACACCTACCAGGAGGTGGGAACATCCCCTCCCAAATATGCCCCCCCAGAAATAACTATGACCAAACAACAAATAAACATGGGTCACAACTTATACAGCTCTGTCGCTCGCTGGGACTGTACATAGTTAACGGTAGGCTCCGAGGGGACACTTATGGTAGGTACACATATAGCTCATCTCTGGGTAACAGTACAGTAGACTACTTTATCACGGACCTCAGCCTAGAGTCTCTCAGAGCGTTCACAGTCAGCCAGCAAACACCCCTGTCAGACCACAGCAAAACCACTATCTACCTGAATAGATCAACACACAACCAGGAAATACCAAAACCAAACAAACTACACACTATTAAAAAACACTACAAATGGAAAGAAAGTAGTATGGAAGCATTCCAATCCGCTATCAAGCTACAAAAAGTCCAATCCAAATTAGACCAATTCCTAGAAAAAAACTTCCAACACAACAGCAAAAGTGTAAACGGGGCGGTAGAAAACATCAATAACATATTTGACCTTACAGCTTCCTTATCCAACCTAAAGGCCTCAAATAGGAAAGCGAGGAAAAATAGAAATAAAAATATGCATGACAAATGGTATGATAATGATTGTAAAAATCTCAGGAAGATATTAAGGAACCTATCAAACCAAAAACACAGAGACCCAGACAACCAGAACACACGTCTCCAATACAGTGAAACACTGAAACATTACAAAAACACAGTCAGAAAAAAAAGAGACCAACATGTTAGAAACCAGCTACAAGATATAGAGGAATCTATAAAAACAAACAACTTCTGGGAAAACTGGAACAAAATAAACAAACAACACCACGAGGAGCTACCCATCCAAAATGGAGATGTATGGGTAAACCACTTCTCCAATCTCTTTAGCCCAATACAAAAAAATGAACAGCAAAAACACATACAAGACAAACTACAAAGCCTGGAGTCAACCATAAAAGACTACCAGAACCCGCTAGACTCCCCAATTACACTACAAGAACTACAGGACAAAATAAAATCACTTAAAATCAAGAAGGCCTGCGGAGCGGATGGTATCCTAAATGAAATGATCATATTCACAGACTCCAAATTCCAATTGGCCATACTAAAACTCCTTAACATTGTCCTTAGCTCCGGGATCTTCCCCAATATCTGGAACCAAGGACTCATAACACCGCTCCACAAAAAGGGAGACAAATATGACCCAAACAATTACCGTGGGATCTGTGTCAACAGCAACCTTGGAAAAATCCTCTGTATGATCATTAACCACAGACTCACACATTTCCTCACAAACAACAATACCTTGAGCAAATCACAGATTGGCTTCCTACCAAATCACCGTACAACAGACCACATTCTCACCCTCAGCACCCTAATCGACAACCAAATAAATAAAAATAAAAGCAAAGTATACTCCTGTTTCGTTGACTTCCAAAAAGCATTTGACTCAATTTGGCACGAGGGTCTGCTGTACAAACTGTTAGATAGTGGCATTGGAGGGAAAACCTACGACCTCATAAAGTCAATGTACACCAACAACACATGTGCTGTGAGGATTGAGGGAAAACACACAGACTTCTTCCCTCAATGCCGTGGGGTTAGACAGGGGTGCAGTTTGAGTCCAACCCTTTTCAATATATACATAAATGAACTGGCAAAAACATTGGAACAAACTGCAGCACCTGGCATCCCCCTAGCAAACACAGAAGTCAAATGCCTACTGTTTGCAGATGACCTGGTGCTGCTGTCCCCAACAAAAGAAGGGCTACAACAGCACCTTGACCTTCTGCACAAATTCTCCCAGACATGGGCACTGACAGTAAACCTAAACAAAACTAAAATTATGATATTCCAAAAAAGGCCCAGCCTACAACAACAAAAACACCTCCTAGACACAATTTCCCTAGAACACACAAAAAACTACACATATCTCGGCCTAAACATCAGTGCTACAGGGAACTTCAATCAAGCTGTGAACGACCTGAGAGACAAAGCAAGAAGGGCTTTTTATGCCATAAAAAGGAACATCATATTAGACATTCCAGTCAAAATCTGGCTCAAAATATTAGACTCCGTCATAGAACCGATTTCCCTATATGGTTGTGAAGTCTGGGGCCCACTTGCAAACCAAGACTTCACCAAATGGGACAAACACCCAATTGAGACTCTGCATGCAGAATTTTGCAAATCCATTCTCCGCACCCAACGGAAAACGCCAAATAATGCATGCAGAGCAGAACTAGGAAGATACCCACTAATCATAAAAATTCAAAAAAGAGCATTCAAATTCCACAACCACCTAAAAGAAAGCGACCCAGACACACTCCACAACATAGCCCTCACCCACAGAGAGACCCTCGATAGATGCTCACTCAGCCAGATGGTTCTGGGACTCTGCTCACAAACACAAGCAGAACCACCAGACAGTAACCACACTGGACTAAATCAAATTATAAGAAAACAAAAAGAAAACTATCTGACACATTGGAAAGAAACAACCCAAAACCAGAGCAAATTGAAATGCTATTTGGCCCTAAACAGAGAGTACACAGTGGCAGAATACCTGAGCACCGTGACTGACCCAAAACTAAGAAGATCCTTGACTAGGTACAGACTCAGCGAGCACAGCCTAGCCATTGAGAAAGGCCGCCATAGGCAGACCTGGCTCCCAAGAGAAGACAGACTATGCACCCACTGCACACAAGAAGAGGTGGAAACCGAGCTCCACTTCTTAACAACCTGCCCCCTATACCAAGACATCAGAGACATATACTTCCCACAAATTGCAAACACCCAAAGAGACTTTGAAAACATGGACAATAACTCAAAACTCCCATACCTACTGGGAGAAATACAAGAATGTGCAAACACAGCAGCAAGATTTGTGAGCTGCTGTGACAAGAAAAGGACATCCAGCGGAATGCAACCACCATAAAAACTGTACAAGAAATTCCGTCTGTAATGTACTGATTTATTTTGTTTTCTCTGTTTGATTGTTTTGTTTTGTTTTGTTTGGCTTTGGCAATGTAAACGTATGTTTCCCATGTCAATAAAGCCCATTTGAATTGAATTGAATTGAGAGAGAGAGAGCGATTAGTGTTCTGAGAGAGAGAGAGAGACACACAAACTAGTGTTCTCTGAGAGAGAGTTTTCCTGTACGACAGACTGTCATCTCACTTTCTGAGAGAGAGAGAGAGAGAGAGAGAGAGAGAGAGAGAGAGAGAGAGAGAGAGAGAGAGAGAGGAGAAAGAGACAGATTAGTGTTCTGAGGGAGAGAGAGAGTGTTCCTGTCTCCGTCTCCGTCTCTGCTTGTCGTGGAGCGCTGTGTGTTGGCGTCAGACGTGGCAGGAACCATTAGGATGAGGAATGACAGGGAGGTCTGGGACAACCTTCAGCGCTCACAGAGGAGTGTGAACAACCATGGGCACAGACACACACAGTAACACACACACACACACACACACACACACACACACACACACACACACACACACACACACACACACACACACACACACACACACACACACACACACACACACTCACACTCACACAGAGGAGCGTGAACAACCATGGGCACAGACACACACAGTAACACACACACACACACACTCACACTCACACAGAGGAGCGTGAACAACCATGGGCACAGACACACACAGTAACACACACACACACACACACGCACACACAGAGGAGTGTGAACAACCATGGGCACAGACACACACAGTAACACACACACACTCACTCACACAGAGGAGTGTCAACAACCATGGGCACAGACACACACAGTAACACACACACACACACACTCACACAGAGGAGTGTCAACAACCATGGGCACAGACACACACAGTAACACACACACACACACACTCACACAGAGGAGTGTCAACAACCATGGGCACAGACACACACACAGGGCCGGACTGGGGAAATAATTCATACCGGGAGATATAGCGCGAAATATAGCCCCAATCAGGCCACTTTTTAAGCGGGGGGTCTGGGGGTCCCCCACCAGGATTTTTTTTTGTTACAAAGACTTAATTTCCTGCATTCTGGTGAATTTTAGTGCATGTGAATCACAAACTAATGAGCCAACAATTGCTTAGTACAATGTACTGTTATGGACCTCAAATAAAACTGTTGTGGCACTAGCAATGCTACTCTCTCCACCTTCAAAAAGAAAAAAAGCAAGAGCACAACATATTTTTCTATTTACTATTATAATACAGTTAACCACTCTCTCCTGTAAGGGCCTTTCTTTTTCTTTGTTTTATCCCTCTCTCCTCCACCCTTTCTTTTTCTTCCACTGTCCATCTTGACATCAACGTTAATTGACTTTCGCTCTACTGTATCTCTCCCGAGTCCCTCACAACCCCCTCCAATGTACAGTAAAAATGACCAAGTATGGTCTTGTCAATATTCCAATGTACAGTGTTGCTTGTACAGTTGTACAGTGTCCCCCACCCACCCCTCCTACCCAACCTCCCCCCCACCCACCCAACCACCTCCAATGTACAGTACCCCCCCCCCCCACCTACCCAACCTCTTCCAATGTACAGTTTCTACGTCAAATGTATATACTTCTTTTCTGGACTCTTTTCGTATCACAAACAGTACTGTATTTGCAAATCTGGTATGTCATAAATGTATAGATGTAGCAGTACTGTCTATCTGTATGTCATATATGTTACGATGAATTAAAAATGGGGGACCCTGATGTAAACAAGACGAAAGTCTTTCTCTGGTCTGCATCCCCTTAACAATTGTATGCATTGAGCTGTACTGTACTGTACCCATTCTGCAATCTGTTAATAAAGTTTTCAATCAATCAATCAATCAACCTGGCTCATTGCCTGGCTGTTATTCTGCATCTGAGTGCCGTCTGCCATTCCATTCGCCGCCTCCGCTGTCAATCAGTTGTATCGCCTGGTCCCGCCTCCACCAATCACAAGCGGCAGCACGGCTCCATTGTGATCCGCGTGAGGGAGAGAGTCAGATAGTTCTCCAACTCTGCCGCAGACAGTGAAATCCTGGTTGTTCCCCACCCACCTAGGTTATCTAACTATCGCGCCGCGCCACCGCCACAACTAGAAACAATGGCCTGGCAAAAAAAATTATAATAATAATTTTTTTTTTTTTTATATAATTATTATTTTTTTAAATCTGTGCAGGCCAGGCCACCGGGAAAACTCCCGGTGCTCCCGATGGCCAGTCCGGGCCTGCACACACAGTAACACACACACACTCACTCACACAGAAGAGTGTCAACAACCATGGGCACAGACACACACAGTAACACACACACACACACACTCACACAGAGGAGTGTCAACAACCATGGGCACAGACACACACACTCACTCACACAGAGGAGTGTCAACAACCATGGGCACAGACACACACAGTACACACACACACACACACACACACACAGAAGGAGGGGAACAACCATGGGCACAGACACACACAGTAGCACACACACACACACAACCACACACAACCACACACACACACACACACACACACACACACACACACACACACACACACACACACACACACACACACAATCACACAGAGGAGCGTGAACAACCATGGGCACAGACACACATGGTAACACACACACACACACACAAGCGCATACAGTATACCGCTGCCTACCTACACACACACACACACACACATACACACACACACACACACACACACACACACACACACACACACACACACACACACACACACACACACACACACACACACACACACACACACCTCTCCTCTCTTACAAACCTACAGTCAGTGACAGGAGAACTCAGCCTGCAGCCGTTGACCTTCATCAGCAGAGAACCTTCATCAGCAGAGACCTCTCTCTCTCTCTCTCTCTCTCTCTCTCTCTCTCTCTCTTTCTCTCTCTCTCTCTCTCTCTCTCTCTCTCTCTCTCTCTCTCTCTCTCTCTCTCTCTCTCTCTCTCTCTCTCTCTCTCTCTCTCTCAATTCAATTCAATTCAATTCAAATGGCTTTATTGGCATGACGTACTTCTACATGTTGCCAAAGCAAATGATTAATATTAAACATAAACATGGATTACAAAACAGATATCAAAGTACATACAAAATATCATCATAAAATAAAACATCAAATATTACAGCATATAAAACAGTAACTACTGGATTGTCAAGAGAGGTACTGTACGAACATTGAACTGTATAAAATGCGGTGTTTACTGTATTTTCTAAATGTGTGTGTTTGGCTATTGAGAACATTGTTAGAGCTGATGCATTTTGAACAATATGTAAAATGTTCTTTCAGCAATATAAAGTATCAATACTAATTCAGCTTTTAACTAGCTTTTCTTTTTAACTAACAGATGTTGTCTTAATTAAGTAATGCGTAAATGATTTGAGTAGTGTGTGTGTGTGTGTGTGTGTGTGTCTGTGTGTGTGTGTGTGTGTGTGTGTGTGTGTGTGTGTGTGTGTGTGTGTGTGTGTGTGTGTGTGTGTGTGTGTGTGTGTGTTGTGTGTGTGTGTGTGTGTGTGTGTGTGTGTGTGTGTGTGTGTGTGTGTGTGTATTATGAGACTAGTTCAGCTTAGTGCAGATGTACTGGAGGAGCTGTTTAATCTCACTCATTCCTTCAGAGTTCATTCTTCCTTGGAGGACCTCTGCGTAGCTGCGTGGGGCCTGGTGTGGTTCTCCATGCTGTGGGCTGGGAAGGGGGCCGAGGGCCAGGCTCTTGGTTCTGGTAGAGTCTCTGGTTTGTTGAGGGGTAGTAGCCAGGGCCAGGGCCAGTCTGGTTGTGCTGCTGGAGCTGGTGATGTTCTGGTGAAGCGGGGGGTCTGTGGGGTGCGCTGGGTCTGGATGGATGTATGGGAGGTCTTTGGCTCCTGGTGGGTCTGGGGCGTAGTGGGGTCCCTGGGAGGTCTTTGGCTCCTGGTGGGGTCTGGGGCGCAGTGGGGGTCCCTGGGAGGTCTTTGGCTCCTGGTGGGGTCTGGGGCGCAGTGGGGGTCCCTGGGAGGTCTTTGGTTCCTGGTGGGGTCTGGGGCGCAGTGGGGGTCCCTGGAGGTCTTTGGTTCCTGATGGGGTCTGGGGCGTAATGGGGGTCCCTGGGAGGTCTTTGGCTCCTGATGGGGTCTGAGGCGTAGTGGGGGTCCCTGGGAGGTCTTTGGCTCCTGATGGGGTTTGAGGCGTAGTGGGGGTCCCTGGGAGGTCCTCTGGCTGGTGTAAGGTGGAGGCTTTGACGGCCCAGTGCCACATCTTTTAGTGTTTTTGTAAACATGCCCACTGCCTGCTTTTTTAAGTGGGAGTGGTCGTACAGGTGCTCAGGCGTTATATATATATATTTTTTTAACTTTCTTTTATTTTGTGTCATAATGAACATTACATTGCATTAATCATACAGTATAATATACTTGATTCACATAGTCAATGACATTTGTTACTCAGGCTCTTCCATCTTATTCAATTTGTTTTCAAAGTATTCAGCATAATCAAAATAAGCTGTATAATCCGAGTACGCCTCATGAACAACCCAGGGGGGGGGGATTTTTAAATTTTTTTAAGGACATACAGTAGGATAAGAAACGAAAAAATAAATAGAAAAATAAATTTAGCAAAAGGAAAGAAATTAATTTAACAAAAAAAGAAGAAAAAAAAGAGAGGGAGTGAGGAGGGTCAGACTCATGCTAGTGTATCTCCAGGTACAAGGTTACAAGTGACCATCTCTGCATAAACATATCTTTTTTCAGTTGCAATTGTGCAGTCATTTCTTCCATTGTATACATCTGTCTCAGTCTCTTGCTCATTGTTTGATTGTCGTGGTTGATTTTGTAACCATGCCATAGTTATCATTTTCCTTGCTATTAACAGTATCACTCTCAAGATGTATAACGTATCTCCATAGTATGTGCCTTTCGGTATACATCCCAAGATATAGTACGATGGATTCAGAGGTAAGTCAAGATCTAGAATGGTTTTAATCTCATTTTTGATATTCACCCAAAATGTCTGCACCCTTGGACAGTCCCAGAAAATATGTGTATGATCTCCGATCATTCCACATCCTCTCCAACATAGTGGTGAGGACCCACCAGCAAATCCGGAGAGAACTTGAGGAGTCCTAAAGTACCTAACCTTGACCTTCCAGTCAAACTCCTTCCACATTGGGCTATTTGTGATTTTATGATTGCTTGAATGGCTGTCCTCCCATTCTTCATTTTCAATGATCACATTAGCTTCCAACTCCCATTTTTCTTTAATATAGGTGGTGTCTCCTGGATCGTCTAGTTGTAACATGTTGTAAATATTGGATATCTGCTTTCTTTCCATCAAGTTTTTTTTCTATTGTGTTAATAAAGTACCGCTCCACATTTGTTGGCGGTCTCTTAATTGCTTCCCACTCACTGTGAGTCATTACATAGTGTCTTATTTGAAAGTATCTAAACATGTCTTTCGAAGGTAGATCAAAACATTGCTGTAGCTGTGCAAACGATTTAAAACAGTCTCCTTCCATTAATTCGTGGACCTCCCCCCTTTTTCCTTACACTTTCCCACACCTTTAATGTATTTGTAATCCATTTGTTACCAATCTTAATTCTTTTTCAGTATGCTTTCCCCAGGAATATTTTTTTTTGTATTTTATTTTTTTATAATTTTTTAAACAAACACATATACAAACATGACAACACACAATAAGATATACAAGCATTAGTTGACAGTGCACATCCAATGAAATCACATTTTAGTTAATTGTCTTATATAGGATATACCCTTAATACCTGTTATCTAAAAACCTACACATTATGCTCTAGCTCGTACCCCCCCCTCCCGGACCCCCCATTGGATAATCCATCCATTTTCCCTCGCTCCTAACCAGACATTACCCATTATATGCTAGCTTTTATTTTCTCCACCACTTCTAACCACAATGTCATTTTGGATTCATTGAGACCCAAAATTCTTGCTGTAGATATTTCTTGATAAATCACATCGAGATATGTAATAATCCAGACCTTTCGGCAAATTTTTCCGGTTGGAACCATCGTGATGCTATCAGCTTTTTAGCCACTGTGATACCCGATAAAACCAATCTCTTTAGCTGTGGATGTACTGCACACTCAAAAACATCATTCAGCAGTAATACAGAGGGGTGTACAGGTATATTCCAAGTTAAGAGATTTGATAATTGCTGGGTCACCTCTTTCCAGGAATATTATGGATCTGAGAGGAGTCTTTGGAATGAGTTTTGCTCAATCTGTACCCATCCGGAGTCTAGGTCCTTTTGTATCCAATGCACAAGTATGCGTAATTGAGCTGCCCAGTAGTAGTTTCTTAGGTTTGGCAGACCAAGACCACCCTTGTTCTTTGGCAAACATAGTGTTTTGAGCCTTACTCTAGGTCTTTTCCTCTGCCAGATAAATGTATATATTTATATATATGATGTGCAACGTGTACATTTGGAGTGAGGCACATCCTCTGGTGATGTCAGCGTTCACCCTATTGATGGTCTTGGGGTGAAAGTCTCTGCGGGGGTAGCAAGGTTGAGATGGTGATGCGTGAGTCTGGGAAGGTCACAGCTGCATTCTCTGCTACTCTGGTGACCAGACTACCAACCTTTTCCTGTTCCTCCCGCAGGGTTGGTGGTGTCAGTGTGGATGATAATATGGCCTGGTGTGCCAAACTCGGGGTGCGCAAGGATTTGCAGTGCATCCTCTAATGTGGGGCACCAGATTTTGGACACTTTTGTGTTGGGGAAAGGTTTTTGTTCTTGGATGAACTTGCCATTTGAGTCTATTAGGATAGCAACCTCAGTGTCCTTTTTCAGGGTGGTGGGCTGACGGTGTGAGATGCTGGGGGAGGAGGGGGCCTGGGGGGCTTGAGAGCCTCTCTCGGCTGCGTCCTCACTGGGTGGTGGGGGCTCGGTGGTGGGTGGGTTAGGGGAGGAGGGGGCCCGGGGGGCTAGAAGGCCTCTCTCGGCTGCATCCTCGCTGGGTGGTGGGGCTCGGTGGTGGGTGGGTTGGGAGGGGTGAGGGGTTGTGGCTGTTCTGTACTGGTAGACATCAGCTTCACCATGATGGCTGATATTTCCTTTGACATCTCGTTTCTATTCTCACCTGCATTATTTCCCGCCTCATGATGTCCTTTGTTTCCCTAAGTTCTGTGGTGAGGGTCCGGTTGTCCTTCTGCAGGCTGGAGATCTGTTCCCTCAGCTCCTGTGTAGCAGACTCCAGCTGGTGCTTCCACTGATGGAGGTCAGGGTGTGGTGTGGGGCTGGTGGAGAGCTGCTGTTCTCTCAGCTCAGTGAGCTCCACCTCTAGTAGAGCCAGACTGTCTCTCAGGAGGCTGACGGTGTGGTGGTCTGGGTGCTGGTTGTTATGACCAGGAATAGGGGATACCTGGTTGTCTGTTGTCGGGGTGCCTGTGGTGATGGGAGAGCTCAGAGTGCTTCCTGTGTCCTTTCTAGATGCTGCCCCCTTCTTCAGAGTGGGGAAGTCCTGTCTCTTT